>NW_003852506.1:3478486-3497750 GCF_000181295.1 Otolemur garnettii
ACTCTACCCCTCTACCAAAGGGGACAAAATGAGACTCTGTCTCTAAAAAGAAAGAATATCTGAACTGCATTGGGTAACTGGTGATCACTCCCATGCACATGGTATTTGGAAATAAACATTTCTCTTACTAATCTGCCCTAATTGTGAGTTGATCTTTTAGTGAAATTTCAGAGCAAAGGGCAAGTTTCCCCTTGCTTCTACAATTCCAAAGTACCTACTTTCTTAACGAACTCACAGAGGTTGTATCAATACTGTGCTTGAAAACAACATTCCAGGAAGGTCAAGCTTAGCTCCATGAAAGAAGCAGAAGGAGGGAAGAGAATTCTATGGATTAAAAAAAGTCTAAAATGTTCTTCTTAGCAAAGTATCACAAGAATGGAAGAAAAGTATCCAATGTACACAGCCCTATTTTGAAACTAATTTATAGCTTTCATAGCAATGTTATAACCTAATTATAGCCTTAGAATATGAGAAGGGGGAGATGGGGGGAGGGAGGGTGATTGGTGGGGTCACCTCTATGGTTTATCCTATAAGGGTACAAGTGAATCTAAAAGCAGAGTATGAATGTCTTAACTCAGTAACTAAGAAAATGACATGAAGGCCACGTTAACTAGTTTGATGAGAGTATTTCAAAATGTATATGAAAACACCACACTGTACCCCATGATTGCATTAATGTACACAACTATGATTTAATAAAAAAAATTTTAAAAAGACTAAAATATTTGAAGCATTTTCTTCCAGCTGGAAGCTAATTTACCAAGCATGGTATGCTAGGGTTAAGGAACAATTTTCATTCACATTCAATTACTATCACTTGACCTTTATCAACAACCTGGTGCTGTACTGACCCATTTACTTCATAGAGAATCAGACTCAGGGAAGGCCAACAGCCTTTCCCCAGGTTCCTACCTGCTTACTACCTTGTGAAGGGAGGTGTAGGTCTACTCAGGACTTCTGACTCCAAGTTTTTGCTTTTTTTCTAGTGCCAGCTGTACTAAAATTGGAAGTAAATTTTATGTAAACTATTATTGTATACTTTACTATTATATATGTTATAAACCCCACCCTGCATAGCTATTTTTGTTCGATAGACAATTATCTTTTTTTTTTTTGAGACAGAGTCTGACTTTGTCACCCTTGGTAGAGTGCCATGGTGTCACAGCTCATAGCAACCTCAAACTCTGGGCTTAAGCGATCCTCTTGCCTCAGCTCCTGTGTAGCTGGGACCACAGGCACCCTCCACAATGCTCGCTTTTGCTCAGGCTGGTCTCAAACTCCTGAGCTTAAGCAATCCACCTGCCTCGGTCTCCCAGAACGCTAAAATTATAGGCATGAGTCACTGCACCAGGCATAGTCAATTATTTTTAGAAGAGATTTAAATAACAAGAAAAAAGGTAAATGGCATGAATGTATTTATGATCTATGTACAAATGATTTAATAAAAAAAAAAGAAAAGAAAAAAAAAAACTAAAGGGTAACCCCACCACTTCGGATACTCAAGGCTTCTTGAGTACACTCCCTAGGCCACAGTCGCGCAGAGTTGGCTCAGAATAAACCTCTTTATTTTACAGAGTCCCCCCCCCCACCCCGCATTAGCAGTGGGTCTCATTCTAGGAATAACAATGTGCAAAGGAATGTGCAATGACGCGGCTTCCCAACAACCCCTACTTTCTTCTTCTCAAGGAAAGTGGGTCAGTTTCCAGAAGCGCACAAACTAGAGCAAAAGTGGACTGTCTACACACAACTGTAATTTGTCAATTTACACCCCCCCATCCCCATTCCATTTTTTAAAAACGTGGAGCTGCAAATACTACCTAACAGCATCTGATGCCTAGGATTTTGTGAGAAATGCAAATTCTTGGGCTAACTCCCTGCCTACTGAACCAGGATCTGAAGGCGGGGCCCACCAATCTTTGCTGAACCAGTCCCCCGGGTGATTCTTAGACAAGCTAAAGTTTGAGGGGGCTGCAGCATCTCACGGACTGACGAGCCACAGACAGCAGGCGTGCGCCCCTAACTCCTTTCTGGGTGGTATGCGGCGGCGTAGTCGCCGTAACTAACCATGGTAAAGGTCTTGCTGAGGAACTGGTAATAATTCAGGGCTGGTTAACTTTCTCAACAACGCGCTCCCTCCGACGTGAGGAGGCGAACAACCTCCTTAAATCCACCCCGTAAAGGTGCTCAGCACCTTCAATTTCCATAGCAAGGAGAATCTGACGCAGGCGCAGCCGGTCCCGATCGCGGGCATGCGCATTAGGGGCCTCCGTAGGCTCCTCCGGCTCTGGTCTTGGCTCCATCTCCGCCTCCGCGCCCCGCCCCGCGCCTGCGCAGGGGCGTTTATCCCTTGGCGCTCTAGGCGCGGGCGATTTGTAAGCAATGGCGGGCGCTTGGTCGTCCAACTGTTGCAGAGGCTCATCTACCGGTTGTATGTGCTGCAACAAGGGCAAGCGGAACGACTCGTTGCTGTTGGGCAAGCGGCTCTCCGAAGATTCGAGCCGCCAACAGCTGCTGCAGAAGTGGGAGAGCATGTGGAGCTCTACAAGCGGGGACGCGTCGGAGGGCGACACAGAGAAGGAGCGGCTGGAGGAGGCAGCGGTGGCAGAGGAGAAGCCGCTGGTGTTTCTGTGCTCCGGCTGCCGGCGGCCGCTGGGCGACTCGTTGAGCTGGGTGACCAACCAGGAGGACACCAACTGCATCTTACTGCGCTGTCAGTTCGGGCCGGGAAAGGGGTGGGAGGGCGGAGAGGTTGGGGCCACTTTCTCTCTAGGTGTGTGAGACAGGGCGGCCCTAGGAAGGGAGGGCCCCTTGGGGCTGCCCACGGATTTTAAAAACAGAAAAATCTGAAAGTGTGAATTGTCTCAGTAAAGAAGGAGGAAAAGGGACACCCCTGCACTTGGGCTCACGAGTGACGCGTCCTTTTCAGGGGTCCTCCATCCCAGAAGAGCAGCAGTTGAATTGGCATCATTTGTGAGCATTAATAAGAAACAAATGACAATATTTTTTTTTGGAGACAGAGTCTCACTGTATCACCCTCCGTAGAGTGCCGCGGCGTCACAGCTCACAGAAACCTCATCTCTTGGGCTTAAAGCGATTCTCTTGCCTTAGCCACTCCAGTAGCTGGGACTACAGATGCCCGCCATAACGCCCGGCTATTTTTTGTTGCAGCTGTCATTGTTTAGCTGGCCTCAGCGGGGTTCGAACCTGCCAGCCTTGGTGTATGTGGCTGGCGCTGAGCCAATACTACTACTTTTTTTTTTTAAGGCCCTAAAACAAACACACAAAAGGAGCAAACGGCCAACTAGATTGTAAGCATTTGGGAATGTAGCCAGTACTATTAATTTCTACAGAAATTAGCAGGCTGTTAATTATCGAGTTACGTTATTAATGGTTTATTTAAGAAATTAAGCTTTCTATCTGCCTGCTTCCGGCAGGGGGATGTCAAGATTGATTTTTCGGGTCTTGCTGGTTCTGCCAGTGGATACCTTTAACAGTCTGGGTAACTTGCAATAAAAGCACCAACAGCCCCATCGAAACTGGAGAGGCAGGAGGACACAGTGAAAGAGTTAAGAAGACCGGAGTTCTAGCTTTTAATCCTGGTTCTCTAAGTTACCTCTGTTTCCCTACCATTCCCTCCTTTTATTGTTTTTGTTGTTATTTATTTAGGAGTAAAGTGTTTCTCATATATTCTTCTGCATTGCTGTAATAATGGCTGCTTCTGGATTGTGATTTTTAAAGTGCTCTGTTTGAATTCTGTAAATATTTTGATGGCAGAAATTCACCAGCTTACTGATATTGGTGGAATGTTTTCCTTCCTGGGTGTACTATTGGGAATGAAGTGGCTCACAAGTGTCCACGAGTGACACGGAACTTTCGGGGACCCACTGTTTTCCACAAGCATATATCAGTTCATGAACTACTATTGCTAAATCCTGTTACAGTAGTTACACAGAAACAAAGGGTGATGCATTGGCATTAACTCTTTGCACCTATTAAAATCAAACCCTGAGGAGGAGCATAAAAGTAAAAAGCACTTATCCCTTGGTCCACACACTGCCCTAGTCCCAGAATTGCACCTGCCTTGTTACTTAGTTACAGATGTGTTCCATGCACATATGAACGTATTTAAACATGTAACTATTCAAAAACACACTTGAGATTATATAGTTCATACAGTTAAGCAAGCTTTTTTTATTTCACATGTATGGAATGTTTTCCAGATTTAGTGTATGTAGGTATACTTCAGTTTTGTGGCAGCTTCTTGGTAAATCCTTGGTGAGATTGCCACTTAACTAGCTGTGAATCCTTTGGTAAGCTCTATGTGCCTCAGTTTTTTCCTCTGTAAAATGGGGATAACATTCACTTGGGATATTTGTGAGAATTAAATGCATTAGTGTGTCCTGTGATTTAGCAAGTGCCACTTAAGTGATTTCTCTAATGGGGGTGCTGTTGATTTGCCCAGTCTGTACCTGTTGATAGAGGCCTGGGTTCTTTCCCGTGTTGCCACCATCAGAACAGCATGTGTTTGGGTGAGATTGTCGATGCATTAGAAGTTATTTCTTTAAGTGAGTGCGTTTACTTTGCTTACAGCTTCTTAAGAAATGGCATGTTTGGTATTACGTCTTTCATTTTATTTGTGGTCTGTTTTTATAGCTTTTCTGTGTTTCGCCATGTGGGCTTTTTTCTTTGTTTTGCTTTACATATAGAAATACTATTAATTCTGTTATTTTTTATATCAGTTTTTAAATATTAAAAACCGTAAATATCTTGATTTGTTTCCTGTAGATAATCTGATGTAATGATTTAACACTCACTGCAAAGACAAATGACCTCTTGGATTCATTTTCATTCCTTCCTAACCCAGTTTGAGTTAGTTTAATTACTTTTACTTTGTCAGGGTTTATAACATTGACATTCTGTTTTGTAGCCCAAACATGGCCTTTAATGTAATGTTTCTAGGAATTTATTTCTTGATTTCAGTACTCTTATTAATATAAGAAAGGCTTTTTTTTTTTTTTTTTTGGTGGTGGTTTTTGGCCAGGGCTGGGTTTGAACCTGCCACCTCTGGCATATGGGGCTGGCGCCTTACTCCTTTGAGCCATAGGTGCCACCCTATAAGAAAGCCTCTTAAATAGCTTTCCCATTCTTAAATGTTCCCTCTCCCCATCCGCAAGAAAACAAGTTTGAGTGCTTAAAAATGTTTGCTTGTTTTTGAACATGAACGCCCGTGTAATTCTTGGGTCAGCTCTTTGCTTTTTCCAGGCACAGAGCAGTTGGTGCAAATGCCTTGAGGCTAGTGTAGTCAAAGAATAGAATAAAGATAAGATTTGGGAGGGAAGGAAAGGGGCTGGAAATTCCGGGCCTTCATAGCCTATTCTAAGGAATAGTGATCTCTTTAGTAAAAGGAGGGGAATGATACGACCTTAGTAGTCTTGGGATACAGCATTGAAGGAGGAGCAATTGTGGAAGTGGGGAGGTGAATGAGGAGCTAGTACTCTAGTCTGGGTAGGATGTGGTGCTGTGGTTTGGGGGCTGGAGTGAGGTTTGTGAGATAGAATTGACAAGACAAGTCCGTGGCATGGACATGGGGGAGCAAGGTGAACAGATGAAGAATCAAGGATGACATCCCAGTTTCTGCTGCCTCTGTCCAAGTCATGGTCCAAGTAAAAGATGCTTGGGTGGGATTCTGAGGACCCTCTCAATTACTTTTAGAGAAATGGGCTCTTGAGATCTGGAGATAACATATTCATTGGCTTTTGACATCTTCCATGGTTTTGATCCCAATTTCACTATCTGGCAGATAATCTTTGCAGCCTATGAATGAGGTTCTGATAGTTCCAAGTTTCACTATTTTTTTGAGACAGAGTCTCACTATGTCACCCTTGGTAGAGTGCTATGGCATCACAGCTCACAGCAACCTCCAACTCTTGGGCTTACGTGATTCTCTTGCCTCAGCCTCCCAAGTAGCTGGGACTATAGGTGCCCAAAACAACTCGGGGCTATATTTTGTTGCATTGTCATTGTTTAGCAGGTCCGGGTTGGGTTCGAACCTGCCAGCCTCAGGGCACGTGGCTGGCACCATAACCACTTTGGGCTCTTGTTTTTTCTGCTCCTCTGAATTCTAAAATAAAAGGTGGATTAGAAATTCTTTAAATTCCGCATGTATATTAGCAAACTACATTAATAAATAATTTTTACTTTCTCTCTTTCTAGCTGTTTCCTGTAATGTTTCTGTGGATAAGGAACAGAAGCTGTCTAAACGTGAAAAGGAAAACGGTTGGTGAGTAAGGCTTTATCTATGTGAATATGTACATGAGGGAGAATCTTTATTTTTCGAGTAAGATCCTTAAAAGATCATTACCAGTAAGATTACTTGGGATAAAACTGTTTTCATGATAATCAGTATAAAATCAGTCATTCACATATATCAATTCTTGAATGGTTGTGGTTGCTCTTAGATATTTCTCGGTTTCTAAAAGCACATTCTGATACTCCCATTTTGGGTCTTTGGGCTTGGTGCTGAAGAAAATAGAAAATAGGAATAGGAAAAGAAAATATCTGTATCCTAAAATCTCAAAGTCAAATGATACCTTAGACTCGTGGTCCCTTTGGCACCAAGAACTGGTTTCAGGGAAGATAATTTTTCCATAGGGTGGGGGAACACAATAGATTTTCATAAGGAGACCACAACCTCCATCCCTCCCATGTGTATACATAGTATCCAGTAGGTGTTGCCCTCCTATGAGAATCTAATGCCACCCCTGATCTGACAGCAGGTGGGGCTTGGGCTGTAATGAAAGCAATAGGAAGTGGCTGTAAATACAGGTGAAGTTCTGCTTGTTCCTAGCAGGCCACAACTAGTACTGGTCTTTGGCCCAGGAGTTGTGGACCTCAGCCTTAAAACCAGTGCTACCCACTTTTTTCATGTCATGGCACACATAAAATGCTAATGTAACACACATACACACAGCCTGTTGGGGTAAACAGACAAGGCTCTTGTGGTCAAAACCAAAGGACACAGGAGCTCCAGCAGTCCTAGGCCTTGTGTGGCCACTTTAGGGGTTGAGAGGATCTTGCTATGTTCATCACCACATGCTGCAGGTGGTATCTCAGGCCTTGCTTTTTATAATTGTAGCCCAAACAGGAAATGTATCTAACTGATGTATATGAAATAACTTTGGGTGGTACTCAAACAAGCCAGAATTAATAATTACATATATACTTTAATGCATATTCAAAATGCTGTTTTGGTTTTGTTTTTTTTTAATAAGATGCTGTTCTTGTAAAAAATATACTGTTTTTCATTTTTAGGAGTATAAGAGTATTTTATTCAAACAAAGTACATTTCAATTTCAAAGTTACTCTAGGCCCTCATGACTGAATCACCTCCCAAAGACCCCCCACTTCCTAATATCGTCACATTGGGGGCTAGGATTTCAACATATGAATTTAGGGGAGGGGATACAAACATTTAATACACAGAAATCCTTTTTTGTATGTATTAAAAAAGGATCCTAAAATCCTATTTTTTTTTTTTTTTTTGAGATAGTGCTGTGGCATCATAATTCACAGCAACCTCAAACTCTTAGGCTCAAGTGAGTGATCATCTTGCCTCAGCTTCCTGAGTAGCTGGGACTATAGGTACCTGGCACAATGCTTGGCTGGTTTTTTTTTAAGAGACAGGGTCTCACTTTTGCTCAGGCTGGTCTTGAACTCCGGAACTAAAGCAATCCACCCGCCTGGGCCCACCAGAGTGCTAGGATTACAGGTGTGAGCCACTGCACCAGCCTCTAAAGTCTTTTACATTTCTTTTCGAAATAGTCTCTGTCACCCAGGCTAGAGTACCATGGCCTCACTCTAGCTCGCAGTAATCTCAGACTCCTGGGCTCCAGGTATACTCTTGCTTAGCCTCTGGAATAGCTGGGACTATAGGCAAAGGCTACCGGGCCTGGCTAGTTTTTCTATTTTTAGTAGCTGTGGGATCTCACTTTGTTCAGGCTGGTCTCAAACTCCTGACTTCAAGTGATCCTTCTACCTTGACCTTCCAGAGTGCTAGGATTACAGGCAGGAGCCACCATGCCCGGCACCTTTTAATTTTTTGAATAATGGTTGATAAGAGCGTTTTTTGTTATATTTGGTCTTAATCCCTAGTCCATGACACAGGAGCTGCTAAGGCTGTTGGCATCTGCAGAGTGATTTTGGTAATTCAGGATAAAACCATCTTATCTGTTGATCGCTGTATTTAGGGAGTTCAAGCCTCAGGTTTCTCTTAAGTTTCCTTTCTTGGGTGATAACATTTATATTAGACTTTAGTTCACAATCTTGGTAATTATGTGATGTAGCCTAATAATGATTGAGGTTTGTGTAGTATAGGTGGAGTTTTGTAACCAAGATGCTTTTATATTTCTTATGTAAAAGTTTATGGAACCTTTTGGAGGTGGGACATAATTATAAGAGGGACTTTACCTAACAAATGCAATCAATGTAACCTGGTTCTTTGTACCCTCAATGAATCCCCAACAATAAAAACAATAAAAAATAAAATAAAAATTATTTGCAAAAAAAAAAGTTTACGGAAACTTATAAAAACACATAGAAACTTAGTATAGCATAACATATAGGTGATATATTAATATTAATATGTGATTAATATATCAGTGATATATTACCATATTTTGCCGTGTATAATACATACTTTTGCCCAAATTTTTGAGGGAAAAATTAGCAATGCACGTGATACATGAGTAGTACAAAATCTATATCTATAAAAATGTTTTTAATTCTTTTATTTATGCTTATGAGTTGATAACTCTAGAAAGCAATAACAGTATAATCCATATGCAAACTAATATCCTGGAATATGGATATTGGTTTTGTTGAACGTAAAAGAAAAGCTTTGTGTTTCTCTTCATATACTTTAGATGGCCGCTGGTAATCTAGGGGATATTTTTACAAAATTCCTTTACAATATAAAATACAAATACCTAAATGTAAACATAAAAATTAAAATTAAAAAGTTAAAGTGAAGATTTTTTTCCCTAAAGTTTGGGTCAAAAATTTGAGAGCCCATTATATACAACAAATATGGTACGTATGCCATAACCTTTTGTGGTGTGTATTTCAGTATTGTGATCACTACTAGATTTAAGTCTCCAATTGTTATCAATTTGCTATGCATTGGAACTGTAATTTTAGTATATTAATAGAATGATAAATCTGAACAGGTTCATTCAACAAGGCTTGGGGGAGATACTGGATTCTAAACCAGATTTAAAGAAGACATGAATAGGTGTGGGCGGGAATATACAGACACCTTGTGGTCTGCAAGCCTAAAATATTTGTTTTCTGGTTTGTTACCTTTAATTGCAAAAAAAACTGCCTCTCTGTGCTCTAGAATGTTAATGACCTTTGGTGGGCTCTTTGAACAACATGACATTAAAAGAACATACATAATAGATTCTTTTTGTCTTCTGAATTTTAGATAATTTTTCTTAATGTCAAATTGGGGTGCTTATAGTCAAGAAAAACACTACCTTAATGTCCTTTCTTTTTGTCACTCTCTTAGATGTCTCTTGTCCTTTATGCGTAATGCATTGTGACCTGGAGATGACTGTCCTTAACATTTGTCTTGTAAATATCTTACCCTCATTTTTTTCTATCTTATGTATATGACTCAGTAAGGTCAGAATAACATACTTGAGAAACTTAAGTGTTTGTGGATTTTAACAATAGCATTTTTGCTTTAACGAGTTGCTACTTTCTTTCCTCAAGTGACGACATTTCTTTATTGCAGCATTCTTGAGACTTTGTACTGTGCAGGGTGCTCACTAAACCTTGGCTACGTATATAGATGCACTCCCAGGGATCTTGACAGTAAGAGAGACTTGTTTTGCCTCAGTGTTGAAGCCATTGAAAGGTAAGTTTGAGCTATAAATGGTTCCCTAACAACTGATGTCTCTGAACTTTAAAGTTTGCATAAAAATTGGCATGAATTGATACAAGAGCATCAGAACTAAATCAACACTGGTTAAAAATACAGGGTATCCTAAAGGTCGCCATAAACAGGGAAAATTAACAAATACTGTGTTTTTATTTTAAATGTGTTTTATATTTATATATCAACATAGAGTAATATTTTGTAGAATTTTGTAATGAATATTTTGTTTTTGTTTTTTGAGACAGAGTGTTGTTGCCAAACTCTACTTTGTAGAGTTCCATGGGGTCGTAGCTCACAGCAACTTCAAACTCTGGAGGTCAAAGCAATTCTCTTGCTTCAGCCTCCCTGGTAGCTGTGAGTATAGGCACCCCCACAAGGTTTGGCTATTTTTTTTTGTAGAGACAGAGTCTTACTTTATCGCCCTTGGTAGAGTGCCATGGCATCACACAGCTCACAGCAACTTCCAACTCCTGGGCTTAGGCGATTCTCTTGCCTCAGCCTCCTGAGTAGCTGGGACTACAGGCGCCCGCCACAACGGCCTGGCTATTTTTTTGTTGCAGTTTGGCCGGGGCCAGGTTTGAACATGCCACCCTTGGTATATGGGGCCAGCACCTTACCCACTGAGCCACAGGTGCTGCCTGGTTTCGCTATTTTTTAGAGATAGGTTTTGCTTTTGCTCAGGCTGATCTCCATCTCCAGAGCTCTGGCAGTCTACCTGCCTCAGCCTCCCAGAGTGCTCAGACTGTAGGTGTGAGCCGCTGCGCCTGGCCTATAATGAATATTTTGTAAACAAAGGTTCATTTAGCTATAATTTCCCATTTTTCCTGTGTATGTATGTATGTATGGCAAACTTTAGGACACCCTGACAATAAAACTAGTGATTTTTTTTTTTTTTTGCCTTAACCTGAGTTATGTGGTATTGGAATAGTCAGACATTCTAAATTGTAGGAGAAAACACAAAGTTTTTTGGAGTAAAAATATGTTCAGTAATTTTTTAAAGTTAAATGTGGTTTAAAAGGATTATTTTAAAGCAATGGGGTAGATTAATATATAGTGTCTATTTTTCTTCTCCCAGCTTTTAGCCTCTTAGAATATCATGAAGAAATAGAAATTTCAGGCTGTCTCCATTTTCCATTTTCGGTGGCAGCCCATCTACTTACAGATGCTCTTGATAAATCTCTGCTACTAAAAAAAGAAAAGGAATAGAAATTTCAAAATGGGTAGGAACAAAGTCCCTTTGGTGTTCTGGAAAAGTAGAAATACAAAGTTCAACTAGTTCCTGTAGTAAAGAACTATCTGCTTTTGTTGAAAAATGCAAGAAAAACTCTTCATTCTCTAAGATTTCTAAAAAGTATTAGGAAACTGAATTATGGGCTGATGATAGACATCATTTAGAACATTTTAGACATCTTTTATTTTTGAGACAGAATCTTGCTATGTCGCCTAGGCTGGTGTACCGTGGCCTGGCATGATTGCAGCTCACTTAAGCGCAAGCAATCCTCTTGCCTCAGCTCTTTCCAAGTAGGTAGGATCATAGGCGTGCAGCACCACACCTGGCCAATTAAAACATGTTTTTGTAGAGATAGGGTCTCTACATTGCCAAGGCTGGTCTCGAACTCCTGGCCTCCATTCATCCTCCTGCCTTGGCCTTCCAAAGTGCTGGGATTACACACGTGAGCCTTTGCCCCAGATAGCTTAATGATTTTCCATTTCATTGGTTTTTAAAGAAAACAAAAAAATATCAGTTGCCTTCAGTGAATGTTCACTCATCCTGAAAAAGATAAAACCCTCAGTACTTCAGGGATGCCTAAGAAACCTTATGTATCAGGAAAGAAGGACAATTTAAGAAGGAAAGAAAATGCCTAGACTTCATTATGTAAACTATTTTATCACTCCTGTTGAGTAGCTTAGATTTTTCTCTTTAAAAAATTTAGAACACTATTGTTTTTATTATTCTAATTATTTGTTGATCTAATTGTTCCTTGATAACTGTAGCTCTGCCCCCTTTTTGGAAACTAGACAAGTTTAGAGTAAAAAGAAAAAAATTCTTTTTTGAGACAGAGTTTTGCTCTGCCAGTCCAGGTAGTTAGAGTGCAGTGGTGTGATCATAGTTCACAGCAACCTCAAACTCTTGGGTTCAGGTGATCCTCCTACCTTAGCCTCCCCAGTAGCTGATACAATAGACGTGTGACATCACAATCAGCTAATTATTTCTATATCTTGTAGAGATGGGGTCTCACTCTTGGTCAGGCTAGTCTCAAATTATTATTATTATTTTTTGAGACAGAGCTACAAGCTGTCCCCCTGGGTAGAGAGCCGTGGCATCACAGCTCACAGCAACTCACAGCTCACAGCAACCTCCAACTCCTGGGCTCAAGCGAGTCTCCTGCCTCTGCCTCCCAAGTAGCTGGGACCACAGGTGCCTGGCTATTTTTTTTTTTTGTTGCAGCCATCATTGTTGTTTGGCAGGCCCGGGCTGGATTCGAACCTACCACCTTAGGTGTATGTGGCTGGTGCCTTAGCCACTTGAGCCACAGGCGCCGAGCCTGGTCTCAAATTCTTGACTTGAAGCAGTGCTCCTGCCTTGGCTTCCCAAAGTGCTAGAATTACTGGTGTGAGCCACTGCGCCTGGCCTAGATCAAAACTTTATAATCTAGGGCGGCACCCTGTGGCTCAGAGGAGTAGGGCGCCAGCCCCATATACCAGAGGTGGTAGGTTCAAACCCAGCCCTGGACAAAAACTGTGAAAAAAAAAAAAGGAAAAAGTACTTTATAATCTATAAACTTTTTATAATCTTTACATGAAAGGATAATATAACAAGTACCACTCCTTGTTACGAAGTGTGTAGGTCTGGAGAGATGTTCTATTTTGGTCTTAATATATGCATGGAAGACCCAGGTTCAAACAAATGCTCTGTTAGTCTCCGTGAGGATTTTACCAAAGTTTGTGGAAATTAAATACGAGAGAAGATAACTATAAACAACATGAAATCTTAACCAGTAGAGTTGGTACAAAACTTTTAAAAGTGATATCATTTGTATAAAAGAAAACTTATGAGGGTTTTTTGCCCAAGGATCATAGTATTGAAGCTATTTTTCTCTGAAAAGTTGAATTTAGGGTAGAAGTTGCCTCTTGGAGCAGGATTTTAATGCCAGGAAATCTGGTTTTGTTTTAAAAGTGTATGCCTTCTGTAATCTTTATTTACAGTTTTATAAATTACTCAATGCCATTTAATTTTTACCCCTCATCTCTCTTTCTCTTTTTTCTAAATGGGACATTAATTGCCTTCTGCAGGTTTGCCTAGCATGCTAGGGATACAATCAGTAGGGTTTCCAAAGGAAGATTGCTCTTACTCAACAAAAGAAGTGACATACAGTCTGGGCACGTGGTTCATGCACTCTGGGAGGCTGAGGCTGGAGGATCCCTTCAGCTCAGGAGATTGAGACCAACCTAAGCAAGACTGAGACCCTGTCTCCACTAAAAAATAGAAAAACTAGATGGGCATTGTAGGCAGTGGGGTGGGGAGAGCGTGCGCACCTGTAGTCCCAGTGACTTGGGAGGCTCAGGCAGGAGGATTGTTTAAACCCAAGAGTTTGAGGTTGTTGTGAGCTGTGGTGATGCCATGGCATTCCAGCCTGGGAGACAGAGTGAGACTGTGTCTTAAGGGAAAAAAAGTCAAATTTGAATACACATTTCCAGAAGGAAGCAAGAAAGCAATGGCTTCTTCAGGGTCATGGCTTCTGCAAGATCTTTAAACTTGACCTTAGAATTTTGAACTGTGAATGAAAATGTTTTGCCACCTAGCTTACTAAGGAGCAAGTTTATTCCAATGAAATACTTAAAGATTATGTAATATGTAGAAATACTTGGGCAGAGCTGTTAAGGAGGAAGACATGATTTTATATAATATTTGTATAGTTTCCTGAGCAGGTTGCTATTAGCAAGAATGGGGGTTTTATTTGTTTACTTGTTACTAACCTATAATGTAACATACTTAGAGTTTTAATATTATTAATTGACATAAATTTAATATTTCCTTTTCATATTTTAACTTTATATTTGTTGGAAATGGGTATCTCAGTATGTTGCCTTGGTTGGTCTTGACCCCTGGGCTCTAGCAGTCTTCCTGCCACTGCCTCCCAAGTGGCTGGGATACCATGTTCAGTTCATATTTTAACTCTGTACTGTATTTTAGTTATATTTTAGGGTCCGCTGAAAAGCAGATTGTGTCAGAAGATAAAGAACTTTTTAATCTTGAAAGCAGAGTTGAAATAGAAAAGTCTTTAAAACAGGTAATTTTATTCTGTACCTTTTATATCTTTGTATGAATGACTTCTTGCCAGTGAACGAGGCGTCTTCCACAAACAATAATTCTTTTATTTACTTATTTTTTAATTTGAGACAGAGTCTCAGTATGTCGCCCTTGGTAGAGTGCTGTGGCATCTCAGCTAACAGCAACCTCAAACTTTTGGGCTTAAGCAATTCTTTTGCCTCAGCCTCCCAAGTAGCTGGGACTACAGGTGCCCGCCACAATGCCTGGCTATTTTTTTGTTGCAGTTGTTCTTGTTTGTTTAGCTGTCCTGGGCTGGGTTCAAACCCACTACCCTTGGTGCATGTGGCTGGCACTGTAACCATGGTGCTACGGGTGCCGAGCCACAATGATTCTTGTAATGTCATCTGTTTTGATCTTAGCATTTTTACAGTAAGAGAGTGCTTATTTTATTTCAATTGTCAATAAAGTTGATTTTGAGGGGACCTAAACTATAAATTTAGCTATAGCTTTATCAACAAAATAATAAGGAAAACATTGCATGCCAAAATCAGAACAATCTATGTTCTGAAACTGTTAAACTAGAAATATCTCTTTGGCTCCAATCAGTATTTTATTTCATTCAGTTCTGTGGCATAAACAGACTTACTGTTGAGTGTTAGTGTCTTCTCATGGCGAACTGGGCTTGGGCAAAGTGGGAATGAGTGTGCAGAGGAGCCATAGGTTGGTTACAGGTCAAGAACTACTGAATTAGGTTTTGTTTAATAAAATTTAGTTCAGGCTTCAAGATAGTTATGTAACACACACTGAATATGTTCTATGCCTTACATTCAAAATTGCATTAACAGTGTATATTTTCATGTTTAAGCATGTGTAATTTTTAATCATATTCATATATATTTTTTTAATTCAACAGATGGAAGATGTCTTGAAAGCATTACACATGAAGCTGTGGGAAGTTGAATCAAAACTGTCCTTTGCCGGTTCTAAAAGCTAAACTACTCTCTCTGTCCCTTGTCCTGCCCTGTCCTTCTTCCCCTTATATGTTAAATGAGAATTGTAGAATTACTGTTACAGCTGTATTTTATGGTAAAGAGGTGATTGTTTCCCAAATTCCAATTTTAAAGTCATATGATGGTACTTGATAGGATTGGAATTTAGGGGTTTCTATTTTGATAAGAAATTGGGGTAATTTTCTGAACTGTTTTCTCCTTTGTGTCAAATTCATTATTCTTCATTTCCTATTTTTTTCAAACTTTATTTCTTTCACCTTTAATACTTGGGACAATATTTAACATGAACGATAAAATCTTAACACGTTGTAAGACTTTTATAGTGTGCATGTTTATTTTTATAATCAGGAATGGAATAAAGATAAAACAAAGTACTTTAAGATTGATTTTTGCAGACTGAATGGTGACATTTTACTGATTTCAAAAATCCTGGTATCATGAAATACGGATGTTACCTGATGACCTTTTTCCATAATCAAAAGACCACCCACATGATTGAGTCCTGAGACTATTAACTATTTATTTCATTCTGTCAACACACACCCTAAAATCTTAAATAAAAGCCTCCCAAGAATTCTAATCAGGGCAGCACCTATCCGCCTCGCTACAGGCTAATATGGTGTTATCTGTCGGGGTCTCAGCAGAGTTTTTGACAAAAACACTGCAGTGTTAAATTCTGGGTGCCATTTTCCTCTCTACCTCCGGACCCCAGGTGGTCAGGAAAGCACCCTTTGGGGGAATTCTCAGTCCCGAGTGTTTCGGCTCCTTTTTGGGCTAGAACAGAAGTAGAGTATGGTGCTGTGAAAGTAAGTGTCAACACCCACTGGCAACAAGACCATCATCCTGCCTTGGTAAGTGTGAGGAAACCTCAGGGCCTCTTAGCTGCTTGCTGATACCTCATGGCAAAATTCATTCAGAACAAATTGGAGAGTGTTTCAGCCATAAGATTTAGCTAACTGCTTACTCAGGTTAAAGCATACACCAGCACTCATCTTCTGGTACCATTCCAAAGCTATAGGCACTTTGCTCCCTGATTCCTTATACTCACTGTTCATAGTAGGGTAGGAGATATTTGTACAATTATTTGTACTATATATTTGTACAATTCAATGTATCTTGAAAACCGATTTCACCAATGAAAAGTAAGTTCTAATGCTTATTAACTAGGTTGTGAATCAAAAGGTAAGTGTAGCTCTAATGCTGTGGTGGCTACCTTTAGAGTGGCCCTCGATTACCTTTCTATCCTTGCATTTGCATTCCTGGTTAGGGGACTTAAGAAGACATCTGGCTCAGCGCTCATAGCTCAGTGGTTACGGTGCCAGCCACATGCACTGGGGCTGCTAACCAACAATGACAACCATAACAAAAAAATAACTGGGTGTTGTGGTGGGTGCCTTGGGAGGCTGAGGCAAGAGAATCACTTAAGCCCAAGAGTTTGAGGTTGCTGTGGGCTGTGACACCACGGCACTCGACTGAGGGTGATACAGACTACTAAAAAGAAAGAAAAAAAAACCCACCACCCCTGGGTTGTAGACAGAAACCAGCAAGTGTTCGCATCACACGGCTTCCACTGAAGCACCTGACGGCCCTGGGAAACACTGACTCTCATAAGAAAGTCCTCATCCTTAGCCCCTGCCAGTGCTGTTCCTAAGGAGTGGCCTTGTCACCACAGTATGTGAGGGATCCCCAAGGCTCTGAAACTGCTCCCCCACTGTGAGGGCTCTAGGTAAGACTGCATTGTTTTGTGCCTCTGACGATACAGGAGAGAAGCCATCCCCTGTGGGGCCATCTGTTTCGCTGACACCTGGTGGCTTTTCTTGCTTTGCATGAGGCCTTGTCATATGCCGGGGTGGTTTTTGTTTTTCATCTGGTCCTATGTACCTACTACTTGAGGCAACAAGTTCTTACTTTGTACCTTGTAAGTGAAAAACATGATGCACTGTCTTTCCTGATGAATGAGCTCTGGGCATGCTGTCTGTGAGCAGGAAGGAGGGTCCCGGAGCAGGGCCAGAAACCAGTCCAGATCACACAAGACCCACAAAGGCTTCAGACAGAATCTGCCCAGAAATTTTTCCTTTAGCCATTCCCGTAAAGGGTACTTCCTAGTTCCTTAGGGAGAAGCTATGGAAACTGATACCAGAAGCTGTTATGTGGCCTCTAAATAGGTGTGTGCAGAACACTACATGGTTTTCATCCCACAAGACGGTTCTGTTGTTCTCAGCAAATTGTCCAGTCCGGTTCATCATTTCCAAACTGAAGAGTTCTCTCCACAGACATCACTTTGTGTGGCGTTGATGCCTGGGCAGAGTGTGCCCTGCCTGGATGATTCTAGTCTAGCTTGGGGTATTTAAAATGGGCAAGACCAAGAGGTGACCCTTTGTAGAATTGGGTCTAGGTGTTCAGTATGAACTTCTTGAGCCATGAGTGAAGCTTCTCTCTGTTTTCAAGGGAAGGTCTCAGGGGCAGTGCTCAAAAAAAAAAAAAAAACCAATAAAAACATCACACATTTAAATGACAGGCCAGGTGCGGTGGCTCATGCCTATAATCCTAGCACTGGGAGGCCAAGGTGGGAGGATTGCTTGAGCTCGGGAGTTGGAGACCAGCCTGAGCAAGAGCCAGATACCATAGCTTCTAAAAATAGAAAAATTAGCTGCACACCTATAGTCCTACCTGCTTGGGAGGCTGAGGCAGGAGGATGGCTTGAGCCCTCTAGCCATAGTGACAGTGAGACTGCCTCAAACAAAACAAACAAAGATTTTGCCTTATTTAAATAGAGTTGATCTGATTTGATCTAGCCAGTCTACCTATAAAATTCTTAGGACATAAAAGAATATGAAATGCTGTATTTTTTTCTTTTAAAAATATATAATGTTGGGTGGCGCCTGTGGCTCAAGGAGTAGGGCGCCGGCCCTATATACTGGAGGTGGCAGGTTCAAACCTGGCCCTGGCCAGAAACTGCAAACAAAAACATATATGTATATAATGTTTATTGGATTTTTTTCTAGTTAAAAGCATAACATACTGTGGAAAATTGGGGGGTATACACATTTTGGGGTATATGGTAGTCACTTTTAAATGGAAATTGGGGATCATACTGAGTACACTGCACTTAGAGTATTTCCTAAATGTATTTCTGCATCATTAAATATTCTTTTACAACCTGAGTTGACTACCTTGGATGAGACACTATATTATTTTAAAACTTGTTTAAATGTGATCATAGCCTAAAATTTACATTTTTTAGTGGTTTAACAATTGAGTTTTCTCACTAGATAAAAGGGCATGAAATAAATCTCATACCAGTCACCTCTTTGTCTAGCTCTGATGACGTGCAGAAGCCAGCTTTTGAGAGCAAGAATTATATGAGCGGTTCATTAAGGCATTGGTAGCTTGCAATTGGTCAGGGTGAGGGTGTTTACACTAGAGAAATCAGCAAGTGCTAACACGGTCAGGGCTGTCCCCTGCCCCAGCTGGCTTCCTAGCACATGCCTGTGTATTCTGAATCTCTTTCTGTAATGTTTGATTTAAAATGTAAAAGAAAGGAGAAAGTGGTTTCTAACACTCCCAAGACCGTGTCCTAACATCTTTTCATTTAATAAGTCTAAGGTGAAACGCTGTGTCGTAAGACCGTAGGGCTTACAGTCACATTCTTCACCTCTCCTGGAGAAAAAGCAAAATACCCTCCAAGTGAAAGACTTAAAATGTTATGAAAATAGTGGGTGTTACACGCATCTATTCTGTTCTTCCTGTATCTGATAACTGGCAGCTGCTTGCCTGTGAACAAGCAGGGACTGTTGGCTTGTAATCACTTTTGAACTTAGGGAGTGTAATTCATTCTTTGATCTAACCCAGACACGTTTTGGGAGCTGATCCTTACTTTTTTCTAGTGAGAGCTGAGTTCTGTGTGTAGGCAAATTCATAATTTAGGCAGCTGATCACGAGGGTGTGACTGCAGTGGTTTCTCTGGGATGTTCACATTTGTCTAATCCTTGTGTTAAACTAAAGGCAGGGTGATCTGAGGAAGTGGTGTGCTGGGGCCCAAGG
>NW_003852506.1:3497931-3505136 GCF_000181295.1 Otolemur garnettii
CTGCCTCAGCCTCCCAAGTAGCTGGGAACACAGGTGCCTGCCACAACACCCGGCTATTTTTTGATTGCAGCCATCATTGTTGTTTGGCGGTCCGGGCTGGATTCAAACCCACCACCGTAGGTGTACATGGCTGGCACCTCAGCCACTTGAGCCACAGGCGCCGAGCTGGGGCCCAAGGTTTTATTGGTCCAAATGTGATTTCAATTAGAGCTGAACTCATTTTATTTTATTTTTATTTATTTATTTTTTGAGACAGAGTCTCAAGCTGTTGCCCTGGGTGGAGTGCTATGGCATCGCAGCTCACAGCAACCTCATACTCTTGGGCTTAAGCAATTCTCCTGCCTCAGCCTCCCAAGTAGCTGGGACCACAGGTGCCTGCCACAATGCCCGGCCATTTCTTTGGTTGCAATTGTCATTGTTGTTTGGTGGGCTGGGGCTGGATTTAAACCCACCAGCTCCCGTGTATGTGGCTGGCACCTTAGCCACTTAAGCTATAGGCTCTGAGCCGAACTGGACTCATTTTATTCAACTGGTGCCTACTGACCTCTGCTAATTAGCTGAACAAAATTAAATGAACTCTATAACTTTTTCCGTAAACAATCATGACCACGGTTTTTAGATGTATATCCTCTATCTAATTTTAAGGCAGAGTTGGACAAGGTGAACCCTAAGGGCTTTTCACCTTGTACGTGTAATTCACGTTGAAAAGAAGTGAGAGGTAGTTAAGGAGGGAAAGGAGAATTCGTGAGCTGACTTGGCAGATTGGAGGATGTGGGATAATTTGGTTCTCACAACTCTGTCACCTTCACATCTGTCTCCCTTAACCATTGTCTACTGTTAGTAGTAGCTGTGGGCTTGTAATTTTGAAGGTTCGAGGACAATAGAAATTTTGAGAAAATAGGATGTGTGTTTAATTGCATAAAATTTTCCATGCCAAAAAAGAGAGAACCATTTTGAAGAAAAATCCTTTTTTCTCATTTTTTGAGGCCAGGTCTCACTCTGTCTTCCAGGCTTCAGTGCTGTGACCTCAGCCTTGCTCACAGCAGCTTCAAACTTCTGGGTTCAAGCGATCCTCCTGCCTCAGCCTCCTGAGTAGCTAGGACTACCTACTACAGCACCTGGCTAATTTTTCTGTTTTTAGTAGAGATGGTGTCTGGCTCTTGCTCTGGCTGGTCTTGAACTCCTGACTTGTCAGGAGATCCTTGCTGACTGTCAAAGCTGCTTCCTGGGATGGCTTTGCTCTTCTAAAATAGAATGCAACGATGATTTAGTGTGTACCTAGCACTGTGCTTGGAGCTCTGCGTGTATAATCTCATCACTTTCTCAGAAACTCTCTTACATAGGAATAATTATTCCTATTTTACAGGTGCAGAAACTGAGACTCAGAGAAGTTGAATAAATGGCTTGAAGTGCCCTTGACTGATAAATGGACCCAGTGCTTTCCTTCTATCATTGCTGCCTCTACTCTGAGCTGCAGTTGTGAGAAAACAGCTGGGTTTTGGTGGTAAAATATGTAAAGGGAATTTGTATCAGTGCATGTAGTATTAGCAGTCTCAGTGTCTAGAGGGGTTTAGAAATTATGAGCTTCTCCCTTTTTTTCTATAAAACAAAACTAATTCAGCATGAGTTCCTGCCACTGCTTCCATTCTCTGGCCACCACATCCGCCAGCCTGTCCCCAGAGGAGCTGGCTGGCCTCTCCAGCCCTCCCTGCTTCATACGCCTTGGCTCTTGGCTGTCCCTTGCCCCACCTCCCTTTGAGTCATCCTTTGCTTTTTCGAACTTATTACTATCAAGCATTATAGTTCATGTTTATCATCTGTCTACCATCGGAGCGTCCAGGGGATTTTATCTATCTCAGGGATTTTTTTTTTTCAATCCATCTCATGTGCCCAAGGGATGCCTGCTTATTTAATATTCAACAGACGAATGAATGTTGCTGCCTTTCATCTCAATTTTCGCATCTCAGCCTCTGTCCGCTCTCTAGTTCTTCATCCCGACTTTTGGAGACAAGGATCCATCCCATGGCCCTACCTCAGTGAAATGCCACCCCATTTATAACTGCCCCAACTCTGCCCTCTGATGACTTCCACTGTGGCTTTTGGTCATCTCCGGGCATTTTACTGAGACTCCTCTCTTGAAGGCCACCACGGAGTTCCTACAAAGTGTGACTGTCTGACTGAAATCCCTAAAACTTCCAACAATTTAAAATCATCCTCTCCTTTGAAATTTTCTTCTTGATTGTTCTTGTTTCTTTTTTTTTTGAGACGGAGCCTCAAGCTATCCCCCTGGGTAGAGTGCTGTGGCAGCACAGCTCACAGCAACCTCCAACTCCTGGGCTCAAGCGAGTCTCCTGCCTCAGCCTCCCAAGTAGCTGGGACTATAGGCGCCCGCCACAACGCCTGGCCATTTTTTGGTTGCAGCCATCATTGTTGTTTGGTGGGCCCGGGCTGGGGATTCGAACCCGCCACCTTAGGTGTATGTGGCTGGCGCCTTAGCCGCTTGAGCCACAGGCGCCGAGCCTGTTCTTGTTTCTTATGGACAGGGACCAAGTGCTGTGGGGCCTGGGCTTTGCCGTCAACTATGTCAGTAAAGTAACCACAGGCAAAAGGGAGAGTGTGGCCACGTCTTTGTCTTTGCTGACTCTTACGAATGAGCATGGTTCATTCTATCTCTACTTCTGTGTCTGTTTAAAATTGTTTATGGAGCCAAAAGTAAGTGTCTTACTGGGCATGGCTGGTGTCTGGCGGGTCCCTGGTCTCCTGCCTCCCTGCTGCTGCTTAGCCGGCATCTCCTCACCCTGTCTCACTCTCTGTGACTCTCTTGGATCCTTGGGTTCCCCAGGAGTTCAGTGATTATTCCCGTGTCTGTAATTCCCACAGCCCTAGGCTGCCTCTGCCTGGTCCTGAATTCCCAGCAGTCTGCAGACAGCTTCCAATGTCCTCCATGTGGTCACATTTGTCCCTTTCCTAAATATTCAAGATCCTTCTTGAATGCCACTCCCTCCAGGAAGCCCCTGCTGATTTCTCAGCCAGCAGTAATTGCCTCTATCTCATTATTCCTAAATCACTTTGGGGTGTTCTTCTTACCTTGTTATTTACGTTTTGTATTCTAGTTTTGTGGGAACTGTTCCTGTAATAAAGACTAGGATTTTTTCTTTTTTTTCCCAGAGACCCAACTTGTTGTGGGACCTTGCATCCTGGAGGCAATTCATAATACTTGTTAAGTGAAGAGAGAAATTTTTGTCCACTGTTTACTTTGTAGACCAATTATAATGATAAATGGAGAGATCTGAAATTGTCTAAGCTAAGAAGAGTGGTTAGAGCAAAGTGTCCTAAATTGCTTTTAATATTTCAGAATTGATGTGCAAGAGTAAAAATTACCTGAAAATGCAGTGGCAGGGTAGGGTTAGAATAAATTGTTAACCGTGTAAATAGGAATTTGAGAGAAAATTACTGAACTGAACTCATTTGCATGTGTAATTACCCGTGTGAGATCATTCTGTCATATTGATTCCATCTTTCTCCTCCCACATCAGCTTAAAAATACTTTGTATTAACACTTTTTTCCCCTAACCAAATACAATGAGTGTTGGAATTGGGGGTGTGGGGTGCAAATGCGACTCTGCCTGCAGAACAGGATGCTGGAATTACTCAGGGTGGTGACTGGGTGTGCGTGAGATGCCCACCAGACAGACAGTGGAAACCCCCCTCCAACGCGCAGGTCACAAGGAGATATGTAAGGAAGTGGCCCTGGAAACATCCCCTGCTCTCCATGATCTTGGTGGTCACAAAAGGCATGATAAAGCCTGTGGCTTTCTTAGCTGGAGTCCACCAGGCGCAGTCGGATGCCAACCTGGACTGACTGCTTCCTCTGTCTGACAGGCAGGTCCCAGGTAGACTAGGACGGTGTCAGGGAGGAGGGCTTTTTCCCCTTGAGAGGACACCCTTTCTTGGGGGAACAGAATGAGCTCAGAGCTAAGGTAGTGACACCCTCATGTTTGAAGGCACAAAAGAAAAGTTTTCCAGGCTCCTCAGCGTTTGGGTGTGGGAAGGAACTGTAGCCCCCAGGGGGCATGAGGGGGCTGGGATGCTCTCCAGGGGCGTGTGGTCCCCAGGGTGAAGGTCCCCATGGAGCAGCCTGGGCCTTCCCTCAAGCCCCTGGTGACCTTCAGGGAGGGCTCATCAGAAATGCAGACCCTCAGGCCTCACTCACCTGGCTTGCTGAACCCAACGAGACCCCAGGTGGCCCCACACACGTTCACGTTTGAGGCAGCTGGGTCAGCGACCGCTCCTGCCAGCTTTCTCAAATAAAATGGTCCTTTCAGATGCCCATCCGTTTGGGAGGCACCGCAGTCATGTTCTCGGCACAATTTGACACCCTGTAAAGTAGGTTAGTGTAACGCTTTGGCTGTTGGAGTTTTCCTGACTCAGACCACAAGGGGGCGCATGTCACCACATAAATAGTCAAGGTGTCCAGCCTATTCCCAACCGCGGAGGCAAACTGTCTGCCTGAGCCCCGGTCTGCTAGGTGAGCGGCCTCATCCCAACCTGGAGTTTATCCCTCCCTGTTGTGACCAAGCACCTTATTGAAAATAATAGTCACGGCCTCCCCCAGCCCTGCCCCCACCAGACTGCCAACAACCTCCGTTATTCAGTAATCATCTTTAAAATTGTTTACACCTACACTGCCAGGTTTCCCCTAAGATGCTCACATTTTACATTGGGAAGTTAATTATGTTTTCTCTCGCAGTCATTTTCTATGTTTCTATGACTCAGGTTCATTACCAAATCCCTTCTCCCAGTGCTTTCTGAGTCCTTAGTGCTGTGTTTGCTGGCTCAGTGTGGAATCCAACTGAGAGGTGTCAGACTTCCAGAATAAGAGCAGTTCTGATCACCTTCTAATGTGTCTGCTTCATAGGAGACGTCCTGGGAATCCTCCCCAGCCTGTTATTCATACATGGGGTCCTTTGGAAAGATTAAGGGACAGTGTCATTTTGCTATGGGACAAGTCATCGGACGTCATGCTTATTCAGATTAGACATTTTCCAAAACTTGAGGTAAATTCAGACAATTACATCTTATGTCAGAGTTCCATTTGCTGAAACAGATTTTTAATACTTGTGCCTTAAGTTATTATACTCAACAGAATGCAGTAGAGGTCAAGTGGTCATTCTGTGAGGTCCCACCAGAAGCCTGGAGCCTTGGGGTCTGGGTCCTGCTGCACCTCTTCTAACAAGAGGAGCAATTTGCATCCTTGGCTACATCTTCCAGCCTCGGTTTCCTCATCTGTGTAGTGAGGAGGTTGGATTAGAATGCTCTGTGTATTTCCTTGGATAACGGAGCATTCAGAAGTGTTTTTCTGTTTTAATTATTGATCTGAAATGGCAGACAGCATTGACAGCAGACAGAGGGTCAGACAAAGCATCTGGGATTGGTGGACATCAGCAATATTCAATACTCTTTCCAGTACCAAGACCACAAAAATAGCTTCTAGCAGAAGAGCCGCCCACACTCACTGCTGCTGCCGTAATGAACAGTTGTAGGTGGCTGACAGGTGCACGTCTTCAAGATATTCTTGAATCAGCTCCTGGAATTCTGAGTAGAATGAAAACACGGGCACGTGAACTCTTTATTTAATAGCATCTCTGGCTGCCAACATTTCATCGAGAATCTTAATTATGAAAATGCATCGATGATTTCTTTTGTTGTCGTTTGAGTCGCTCCTGGTGCACAGGCTAGATGACTTGCTACAGTTATTTTGTTTGCTCAGTTTCCCCTGTTCTTTCCCCCGACTCACCAGATTCCCTTAGCAAATCCCTAACCAACCAAAACTTAAATTAGCGCTGGATGTCAGCCACAGAGCAGGCCGAGCCAGATCCTGGGATGCCGGGCCCACTGGGCAGAGTTTCCAAGGCAACCGCTGCTGTCTTTCTCCCCACTCTAAAGGAAAACCTCGGAGAATCCAGTCCTGATGTGGCTCTTAAGAGAAACGTGTGGGAAACAATCTGTGAATGAGGAGACCTCGATTCTACCCTGTTTCTGGTTTTTTTTTCCCTCCGTAAGAATGAGGCTTATTCACATGCATTTTTCTCTAGCTCTGAAATGAGGATTTTAATTGAACTGTTTGTGATGGGCAATTAAAAGCCTATTCAAAATACACACAGATCACCGAGATGCACCGATCGTCCAGACTATGCAGTAATAGAGTCAGAGTCCTCACAGAAAAAGAAATAATTTTTGTCACTAAATATTGGAAAGATTAGCAGGGACAGTCCCCACCAGAACAGCTGTGATGCTTGGTGTTTTCCTCATCATTAGTAGGGCACACTAGAGAGAGGAAGGGGTGGGGGGACAGCTAATAATTAAGCCAGGATGATAGACATAAACTAACCTAGGAAAACCAGCGCTGTCTGCCTCCTCCTCTGCCTCCCAGGAAGGGGTCTTTTGAACAAAGGCTTCCTCAAAGAGCGGGAGTGTGAGAGCCACAGGCGCAGGTGGTAAAGGAAGATTCCTGGTGGTCTGATGAGATTCAGTCAGGTGGGAAGCAAGAGAGGAATGAAGAGATCTGGGTCCATTTGAGCGGCAGCTCAGGGGAACTGGACAGGGAATGAAACTGAAATGAGCAAAAAAGGACCTGTGAGGCAATGGCCATCTAGGGGACAGCACAATTGGGGTGGCCGGGCCAGTGGTTTTCCGACTTTGTCCAGTAAAGAGAGCCGTGTCTCTATTTAGGTAAGCAGTCATACATAAGATTTCTGGGGAGAAAAATTCCAACACAATAGATATGAAGAAAATGTTTGTTTTTTATGGTTAATTCTGTTTCCTAGAGAAATTCACTAAAAGTGGACATCAATAAGCTTATGAAACATATTTATTTTTACCCTTAAAGAGGTAAACTGAGTTTACCATCCATAGCCATTTAGTGATAAGATAAAATAAACTAGATGGGCACGCTGGCTGCATCCTGGCTCTACATCCTAGCACTCTGGGATGCTGAGGCAGGAGGATGGCTTCAGCTTAGGAGTTCCGACCAGAGCAGGAGCACGACCCCATCTCTACTAAAAACAGAAAAATTAGCTGGGTGTGGTGGTACACACCTGGAGTCCCAGCTAGTTGCGAGAGTAAGGAAGGAGGAGCTCTTGAGCCCAGGAGTTTGAAGTTGCTGTGAGCTAGGCTGAGGCTACAGCACTCTAGCCTGGGGGACA
>NW_003852506.1:3505259-3510627 GCF_000181295.1 Otolemur garnettii
GTAAATACCCATGTGTGTTCTTTAAGCAGATGAGGCTTCCTGGTGGAGTCATCAGCAATCACCTGTCATCTAAGCAGCCATAAGGAACCACTATTAACATTTTAGTGTGTCTGCTTCCACATTATTTTCTGTGCATTTGATACACATAATTATAAAAATGATAACTTGCTGTGCATGTTCTATGTTGTTACATTGTGAACAGTTTGCTATATATACTTTCACAACTTTTGTTTGTTTTGTTTTTAAAAACAAGGTCCCACTCTGTTGCCCAGGCTGGAGTGCAGTGGTGTCGTCACAGCTCACTGCAGCCTCAAACTCCTGGGCTCAAGTGATCATCCTGCCTCAGACTCCTGAGTAGCATGGCTTGAGTCATCACACCCTGCTAATTTTATTTTATGTTTTTAGAAATAGGGTTTTGCTATGTTTCCCAGGCTGGTCTCAAACTCCTGGCCTCAAGTGATATTCCTGCCTTGGCCTTCCAAAGCTTTCGGATTATAGGCATGAGCCACCACACCAGGCCTCAGAATTTTGTTTTTTATGACTGTATAATATTTCTCAGTATTGAATAGTTAATTTAACCAAACTCCTGGCATTAGATGAGGAGAGATTGGTTAATTTAACCAAAACTCCTGACATTAGATGGTATGAGATTCTTTCTGGGCTTTTTTGTATTATAAACAATGTCATATTGAACATCTTCTAGTGAAATCTTTGTGTGCGTGTAATGAATGCATCTGGATTGTGGGAGTTTGGTGGGACAGCTGAGATTTGTTAAATTTGGACCATGTTTATATTTGAATTGTGGGATAAGCAGACAAAAATGAAACAGGAGAGATAGATTCTAGTTCCAACCCAGACACGTCACCCTGAGCATGTCACTTAACCTCTCTCTGTTTTAGGTTTCTTATTTGTAACAATATGACAAAAATCAGACATAATTCGTGAAACCTTGACCTGGATTACTGACAAGATCAGATATGGTAAGGACGTGAAAAACCATCTAAAGTTGTAAAGCAGTTTACTGCTACAGGGATTTATTATTTTCTTTTCAAAATGCTACTTTAATAACACTTTGGGAGGCCAAGGTGGATGGATTGCCTGAGCTCAGGAGTTCGAGACCAGCTTGAGCAAGAGCCAGACCTCATCTCTACTGAAAATAGAAAACCTAGCTAGGCACCGTGGTGGGCACCTGTAGTCCCAGCTACTCGGGAGGCTGAGGCAAGAGGATCGCTTGAGCTTAGGCTGTAAGCTATGATGCCATGGCACTCTACCAAGAATGACAAAAGGAGACTCTGCCTTAAAAAAAAAAAAATGAATGGGCAAGCCATACTGGAAAGAAATGCTTAACAATTGTATATCCCATAAAGAATTTGTACCCAGAATATATGTCAACAACAAAAAAGACAAATATTTTCCCACAGCATTCTATCCAGTGTGACAGACTACTTTAAAAAATTCTATTAAATCAGCTAAAACTATTTCTATTTTTTTACAATCTCCAGAAAAACTGAGTTTTATGAACCAACCAAATGTTGGGTAATTTAGAAGCTGCATGGGCTCTTCTGGGGAGAATTTTGGGCTAATCAGACAGCCTGTCTGCCTTCTGAATGATCATAAACCAAAGTCAGAGGGAGCTAAAGGCTGGCTGTGTGATCCTGTGGGGGTGGGCAGCTCCCTCCCGCCCTCTTCCCCCTCCCAGGCTTTCATCAGTCCGGAGTCTGCTACAGGCTGCTGCGAGGGTGTGATCTGAGCCCAGTGCTGTCCAGCCACAGAGACAGGCCAGCCTGCTGTCAGAGATAAAAACGGCTGTTGGAAGGAGAGTGTGGGGAAAATATTTTACTAAAGAATCCTGAGAATTCCAGCCACCGTGGGAGAGGCCCCAAAGGGGGCGAGTAGGGAACATGAATGAAAATCTTGCCGAATGTAGACCCCACAGAGGCAGTCCTATAGCCGGAAACTGCACACCTGCCATGGACCTGTCACTGGATAATAGGATGCAGAAGCGTAGACAGAAATGTCTTTGACCAAACTCAAAGGAACTAGAGTGGCACTCGTCTGCAGACTGTCAGCACACACTCTGGCACTGGAGTGGTGTGCTTGGGGCACCACTCCCATGTTATTACAGGCACACCCCAGGCCTATCCTCTCCCAGCCAGAGGGGTCCTGAGGATGCTGCCCTTCTTTATTCTCCAAAGCCTATGGGAGCCCCAGGCACGGAGAAGACATTTCAGTGTGTGCTCACCAAATAGATGAGTGGGCAGCGCTGGACCTGGGAGGGGGAGCGGTGGGGAGATAGGGTGAGATCTCAGCACCACCAGCCTACAATGATGCAGGCATTTCACAGGGATGCTTCCGGGCCCCTAAACAAAATAATACATATTCCCATCCACATAGGAGGGACGACGTCTTGGGTTAGGAGGAAATATTAATGGATAAGCCTAAATTTATAATGACAATACTTTTGAGTTTTCTGAAAGGTTTATTGTACAGCTGACATATTTTTCTTTTGTAGCTAGCCATTGAAACTTGAACTCAGTGTGGCAGGACATCAATTTAGTTAAGTCAGGGAGATAGAAAGGGTATTTCTGGCAGAGGGTGTGCTGGGACCCAGGGGACAGGAGTGTATTCATTCCGCTGAAGCAGAGATGAACAAATGCTAGGCTTTGAAAAAGACCTTTCCTCGCTCTGCTGTAGCTGTCTCCTTTGCAATTATTTTGAATTCTTTGGATAGCTTCAGCATGATATGTAATGCTAAGTAAATGTACCAGTAAATTTCCCCACTTTTTAACAACTGCTGATAAAAGTGTGGGAGAAGGGGAGTCTTGCTAGTAAAACTGACTTTTATTTTAGTTGCTATTAAAGTCCAAATAAAGAGCTATGGTATCTGATAAATATAAGAGGAAGTCTTATATTATGGACTGTGAACAGAAAAACCTGAATGTCCCAGAGACATTCACTCCCTGTGCACTTAGCCATGGCTGTCCACTTTAAGTAAAAAGTCTGGAAAAAGACATTAGTTAGGAGTAAGTCACTAACTTTTGGGGTTGCCTTCAAATGTGAAGTTTCTAGTTTTGTGTGATGATTTCATTACTTGAATTGCTCACAAATCATAAAATGAGAGATAGATTTTATTTGGGTTTATTCTCTTGAATGACAAGCTTGAGAACAGCTATGTAAAAGATCCATTTGGGGGCTGAGAGGGTTAAAGGTCATGATCCTTCCAGCAGCATAGACTGGCCATGAGGTGTTGTGGGTAGTGGGGGAGGGGCACACACTAGTTTCTTAAGGCAAAGTGGTTAGTGACCATCTGGGGTCACCAACCTGAAGAGAGGGAGCTGGGAGAATGGGAGAGAAAGCAAGAGAGAGAGGTGAAGAAAGGGAGGGAGAGAGACAGAGACCGAGGAAAGAGAAAAAAGGGGGCGAGAGAGAGAAAAGGAAAGAGAGAAGGGAAGCGAGAGAAAAAGAGAGGGAGAGAGAGAGACTGGGAGCTGAACTGGTACATCTGGGAGCCACAGAAATCCTCTTGGAATACTGTTTTCTCAAGGCTGAGTTAGAGGACGGGAGACCAGGAGGCTGGGCCATGTCTCTGTGGAGCATTACACGGTGGGGACCAGGACCCCCCACACTCAGCCTCACTCCTCTTGTCCGTAAAGTGTCGGGGAATGATGGCCTGCTCCGTCACAGCTCTGGGAGGCTGCTTTCAGGGTCCAGCACACCACCCCCCACAACATACTTGAGGCCACCGCATTGGAATACAAGATGGCAGGGCCATAGCAACCGTCATTCTCTGCCAGCCAACCTCGGGGTCTTGGTCGGCCTGGAAAGTTTAATGACAGCGATGCAAGTGCTCTTGGGTTTATTTTGGGGCCTTTCCAAGGTAACATGGGAAAAGTAATTTTATTTTTATAAAGAAGAAAATACTACCCCGGAGCCCCTTGCCAGCTGAGCCTCCCTTCATTCCCCCCAGCGTCTGGCTTCCTGTAACAGGCCTTATATAAGGCAAGTTTACTGTTCTTAACAAAGGGTGGTTTCTCTCCTTTGGCTATGAGACAAAAGGAGGGGAGGAAATAAGAAAAATTCAGGGCTCAGATCTTTCTTTCTGGAGACTATGAAGTCTGCGGGGGAAGCAGCTGCCCTGGTCCGTAGGTTAAATAAACATCACACAGGTGGGGGGACTTGGAGGGGAATTGTGAGTCCAGTGCAGCCAGACTGTCTTGGTGTGACCCAGTGAACCACAGCTCCCTGGAAAGCCCGAGTTAAGATCTCTGGCCTCGTCAGGTCTAAATGTTCTCCAATGTGATGAATGCATTTCTGATACTGGTTTTATTTCCTTTTAGGTCCAAATGTATGAGTATCTTCTTATATGTGTTAGTCTGTAAATGGGACTTATGACCATGTACTCAATTCAGTTTAGCAAGCTTTCACAGGGCACCAACTCTATGCCTAAGGCCCACCTGAGTATTGCTGGGGACACCAGAGAAGTGTAGCGTCAAGGGCAGTGTAGGGAGGGGAGAGAGTGTGCAAATGCCCAGTTCTACCTCCTAAGATCTTGGGCTGGCTCCTTCATGTCCTTGAATCTCAGTTCTCCAACCTGTAAGATGGGGCAGTAATACCTTGGGGAGAAGTTAAACTACATGAGATAACACACGGGAACGTTGGGTTTAAGAAGTCTCTTGTGTTATAAGTAATGAAACCTATGTCAAACTAGTTTAACCAAGAATGGGAATTTCTTGGAAAGGTGCAGGAATCTCTCTCAGAATTCACTGGGAAGTTTAGCCTGGGGACCCCAGAGAGGGCAGAGACCAGAGCTGTTCTGGGCATCTCAGTATAGCCTTCACCTCCAAGTCCCCATTCACAAGATGCTCTTAGCACTGGCTCCTGATGTAAAGAGTCTCTTTGGCTCCATTAGCTCTGGCCTGAGGGGCATACTCCCAGCCTAGGAACATGGGCGGGACAAGGAGTGGATGTCTGTATGAGTTTGCCAGGGCTGCCCTAACAAAGTACCACAGACTGGGTGGCTTAAACAGTAGAGATTTGTTTTCTCCCAGTCCTGTAGGTTGAAGTCCAAGATCAAGATGCCAGCGGTTTGGTTTCTTCTGAGGCTTCTCTCCTTGGCTTGTAGGTGCTCTTACATGGTTTTCCCTCTACATGGAGGTCTGTGTCCAGTTCTCTTTTTATAAGGACACCAGTCATAATAGATTAGGGCCCTCTCATTTGCACTTAATTAGCTCTTTAAAGACCCTGTAATCTCCACCTGTGATTACATTTAGAGCCACTGGGGGTTTAGGACTTCAACATTTTTTGTGGCCCACAGTTCAGAGCATTACAATGCCCTCCAAACAGGAGGCTTGTGAGAAGACAATCTCAG
>NW_003852506.1:3510647-3512038 GCF_000181295.1 Otolemur garnettii
CACTGGGGGTTTAGGACTTCAACATTTTTTGTGGCCCACAGTTCAGAGCATTACAATGCCCTCCAAACAGGAGGCTTGTGAGAAGACAATCTCAGGGTGTCTACCTAGTGATGTTGCAGCCCAGGGCCAGGAACATAGCAGGCTCTTTGCAAATGTCGACTCTTTTTTCTTATTCTCTCTGTGTAGCACTAACTCTTTGCCATCAGGGACCTTGTTCTCCCCAAAGGGAGGTGATGGCTGGAGCCATGGAACAAACCCTTAGCCATGGGGAGGGTGCACACTTGGGACGCAGGAGTTTGGGGTTCTGGTCTGAGTCATGCCACTGCATACCTACGAGATGTTGCCATTGGAGTCAGCGTTGGATGTCACCGTTGGATGTACAGGACAGGGTGGGCAGAGGTGAGTGTGTCTGATGACCCAATGCTTCCAAGCCTCAGCTTGTTTAAGGGCAGAGCATCACAGTAACAGGAGCTGGCTAGAGTTACTGTGGGGGGTGTTGTGTTTGCTCAGAGTGGAGTGTTTTCCACAGCCAGCGCCATGATGGACGGCTGACTTTTTTGGGTTAAAAGCAACTCATCTCTTTTTCTTCTGGCAAAAAAATAAAAATAAATAAAAATGAGATAAGATAAAATCCTGCCCTTTGGAGCCAAAGCAGTGCCTTTCTGGGGGGAAGTCTCAGAAAGGCACTCAGTTGTCATCCCAGCTGTCCTGGCTCCAGCTCTCCCAGATGCTGCTGAGGACTCTTTGCACAGTGCTGACCACCAGCCTTGACACTCCGAGGGCTGTACTGACAGAACAGGTCCATGGGGACTTCAGGGACAAAGTAGAGGAGTTAGAATGACAGTCATGAGAGTCAGACAGTAATCAACGCTATCCTCGGTTCTGAGTTCAGGAACAAACTTTTCTCAGGGGGCCGGGCTCAGTGGCTCACTCCTGTAATCTAAACACTCTGGGAGGCTGAGGCAGGTGGATTGCTTGAGCTCAGGAGTTTGAGACCAGCCTGAGGAAGACCCAGACTCTGCCTCTACTAAAAGAGAAAAAACTAGCTGGGCATGGTGGTGGGTGCTTGTAGTCCCAGCTACTCGGGAGGCTGAGGCAGGAGGATCATTTGAGCCCAGGACTTTGAGGTTGCGTTGAGCTATGTTGACACCACAGTACTCTAGCCAGGGTAACAGAGGAAGACTCTGTCTATAAAATAAAATGAAATGAAATGAAATAAAATAAAATTTCTCAGAAGTTCCCACAAGGACATTGCCCTTGGTCTACTTGCATGCATGTTGGGACTTTTACTTTATACTCAGAACCCCTTGTTGATAAACCACAGCTCCTCTGCCCCTCTCGTCTCCTAAACCAACTCATGAGACAGAAGGGGAGGAGTAAGTACCCCAGAG
>NW_003852506.1:3512058-3513001 GCF_000181295.1 Otolemur garnettii
CTCAGAACCCCTTGTTGATAAACCACAGCTCCTCTGCCCCTCTCGTCTCCTAAACCAACTCATGAGACAGAAGGGGAGGAGTAAGTACCCCAGAGGCACAGGAGGGTTAGATAGAGGCCTGCAAAATGGATGGAGAGGAGAGCACAGATAAAACCAGGGCCGTGGTCACTGAAGGGAAGAGTCATATCTTTTTTTTTTTTTTTTTGACACAGAGTTTTACTATGTTGCCCTCGGTAGAGTGCCATGGTGTCACAACTCACAGCAACCTCAACTCTTGGGCTCAAGCTATTCTCTTGCCTCAGCCTCCCAAGTAGCTGGGACTACAGGTGCCTGCCACAACACCTGGCTATTTTTTGTTGCAGTTGTCATTGTTGTTTGGCGGGCCCAGGCTGTGATGGAACCTGCCAGCTCTGGTGAGCATGGCTGGCGCTGTAGCCACTGAGCTGTAGGCACCAAGCCAGGAAGAGTCATATCGCGACGTGCTTGCATTACTACTAATAATTTTATAAGTTTGAAACCAATATTCAATTATTAATTATTAATAGATTAGAAATATTAGGAATAGGGAACAGAGTCTGGACAAAGGGAGACAGTAATGGAGGACAAATTGGGATTCATTTTCCTGGCTTTGAGCGCAAAGTGCAAGACCCTGTCACTATAAGATTCTGAAGTCTAGCTGTTGAATATCCCCTCCTCTCACAGCTGCTGCACTGCTGCTGGGTGGACGCCTTGAGGCCGCTTTCTGCCAGGACTGGGCTGTGTGCTCCAGGAGAGTGCTTTTTGGGAATTAAGTACGTGGATTCTTTAAACTTTGTTCAACACAAGGAGACTTGCTCCAGACCAGATAAGGAGAGAAAAAAGATCTCTTTTCTTCTGTCACCTTGATTAGGTTGGAGGAGCCCATCTGTTTGAATGCAAGGCTGTCAGAGTATTAAAACATCAC
>NW_003852506.1:3514540-3517351 GCF_000181295.1 Otolemur garnettii
TTACTGTGTTCTTGGCTGTGCAGAAGCTCTTTAGTTTGATCAGGTCCCAATAGTGTATTTTTGATGTTGCTTCAATTGCTCGGGGTGTCCTCTTCATAAAATGTTCACCCAGGCCAATTTCTTCAAGTGTTTTCCCTACACTTTCTTCTAGTATTTTTATGTCTAATTGGCTTCCTTATCAAGACTTGGTTTACATTAAGACTATATACCCTAAACCAGTAAAAAGTAGTAAGCAAATCCATGCAATTAACATAATCAATGGTAGAATCAGTCTAGTTATAGAAATGCAAGTACAGCAAGAATCATGACAGGGTTGTTTGCCTGGCTTCCATAGGATTTATAATTATAACACTGATGTCTGAAATAAATACAGAGCTAACCTGCTACTCAGGGCGGCATCCTGGAGCCTCACGAAGAAGGGTGTGCCACCTCCTGAGCCTGCTGCTCTTAAAACTATCTCTTTGTCTCTGCCTGTTATTTCTATATTAATTTTCTATAACTCTTACTAACAATTTTCCTCGGTCTCCTGCACCACCAGGCCACAGGGAAGCAAACTCACCGCGTGTTGAGGCTGGCTTCCCTGACACCAGGTCTGCCTCTGGCTGGTTCTGAAAGACAACCAGGGAGCAGGGGCCGAGCTATGTTGGCCCAGCTGCTCTTGCCAGCAGATGGGAGCAGGTGGCCCTGGCCCAGGCAGACTGAGCACCAGTGGATGTCCTGCCTCCTGGGAGGAAAGATCTGGAATAAGATAGAAGTGCTTCCCTACAACTCTACCATTTTCCTTATAGCAACCCACCCTAGATAGTCCAGCGTGGGAAGTCTTTACTGGAGGTCTGGGATTGCAGAGGGTCGGCTCACGCTGTACAACACCAGTGGCTCAGCACTGACTCTCAGCTATTAGCCCTCTGCTCATGGGAAGTCCTTCCCTGGCCAGCCCCGGCCCTGTTGTCTGGCCTCCTCTTTCTCAGGCTACCGCTTCCTCTTCATCCCCAGCTTGAAGATGTTTCTTCTGTATAATTTCTCCAACGATGCAGACAGAACTTTGGTTCTTCACCCCCTCTCTTGGACATCTAAGGAACATTAAAGGGCTCAGCTTCACACACGATCATCTCCCTACTTTGGGTTTCGCCTTTTAGCATCTCAGAAGAGCTAGCAGAGACCTTGACACTTCAGGATTTCCATTCTCTTTCCTCTCCTCTGTGCATGTGGCAGGGAACAAATTAGATATTTATCCTCCCACTGATGCCACCTCCCCTGAGAAGGGGGCGTGACTACAGGCAGTCCACAGGTTCAATAGCATTCTTTTCATTTATAGTAAGACCCTACCATAATGTGGCAAGTGGTCTCCTGAACACTTATTAGGGTCATGAAATCCATGTAGTGAGTTTCACAGCTAGGTCAATGATGAGTTAATCAATTAAGATTTTTTTTTTGGTAGGGGAATGGTGTGGATTATCAAACTAACGATTTCAACTCCGCTTATCCAATAGTCCATTCTTCACTCACTAATTTAAATTGCTGCCCAAAATGCTAAATATACACATTGCTATGCTTGTAGACTTTATATTAGTAGATCTATTTGTCTATTGCTGTACCAATAGCATACTTTGAAAATTAGGGGCTCAGCACCCGTAGCTCAATGGTTAAGGACGCCAGTCACATGCGCCAGGGCTGGTGGGTTTGAACCCAACCTGGGCCTGCTAAACAACAATGACGACAACAACAACAAAATAGCCAGGTGTTGTGGCAGGTGCCTATAATCCCAGCTATTTGGGAGGCTGAGGCAAGAGAATCGATTAAGCCCGAGAGTTTGAGGTTGCTGTGAACTGTGACACCACAGCACTCTACCTAGGGCGACATAATGAGCCTTTGTCTCACAAGAGTAATTTAATTTGATTTCTCCCAAAGCAAATCCTTCTATCGCTATGCCTTTTCCAAAAATTTCTTGGCTTGATGTATGGATTCTTCTGACTGAGTCTTTAAAAACAGCTTTCTTGAGACATATGTATTTTGCATACAATTAAATTAGTGAAAAATGAAGTTGGTGTACAATTTGATTGATTTTGACACATGTATGCAGTCATGTAACCTTATGATTATAATATACAGCACATTTCTATCACCCCCCCCAAATTCCCTTATGCCCCTCCCTTTGCCATCAGCCTGTCCCCGTCCCTGAGCCTGGGCTGTTACTATTCTTTCCTGCATTACTGGGTTTTCCTCTACTGGAAGGTCGTGCGAAGGGGGACATACTGCACCTTGTCTTTTGAGTCTGACTGAATTTTCTTCACTTAGCAGAAGGCTTCTGAGATCACCCATGTTGTTGCAGGAATCACTGGTTTGTACCTTTTTGTCGCTGGTGGTGATCCATCATATCAAAATACTCCAATTTGTTTGCTCATTCACCTGATGAGGTAGTTTCTGTCGTTTCCAGTTTTTAACTGTCATGACTACAACCTCTAGTGAACTTTTGCACACAAATTTTTGAGTTGACATAGGCTGATATTTCTCTGGGGTAAACCCCTGAGAGAAGAATTGCTGGGTGGTATGGCAATCAGTTTAATTGTATAAGAAATGTTCAGGTGTTCTTATTTCTCTGTATCCTCCCCAGCACTTGTTACTATCAGATTTTTAATTTGGGGCAATCTGATATGTGTGCAGTGGTGACCCATGGACATTTTAATTCGCATTTGCCTAATGACTAGTGATAAACATCTTTCACATGTTACCTTTATACACCCTTTGGTAAAATGTCTGTCCAAAAGTATTGACTATTTGTAAAAAATGAGTTATTTTCTTACTATTGAGCTT
>NW_003852506.1:3517568-3518468 GCF_000181295.1 Otolemur garnettii
ATGATCTATTTTGAATTGTTTTTTGTACAAGGTATGGGACTGATGCTGCAGTTCATTTATTTAGCTATTTAGCCTATGATTGTCCCATTGCTCCAGCACCATTTGTTAAGAAGACCATCCTTGTTCCACTGAATTGCTTTACATCTTTGTCACAAATAAGCTCCTCATATTTGTGTGGGTACATTTCCAGATTCCCTCCTTTGTTCTGCCAGTACTACACTGTCTTGGGGAAACAAATAGCTTAGTCATCTGTTAGGGTGCAGCTCACATTTTTATCAGAAGAACTATTTTGTTTATTATTATTATTATTATTATTTTTTGAGACAGCTTGAGGCTGTTGCCCTGGGTAGAGGGCTGTGGCATCATAGCTCATAGCAACCTCCAACGCCTGGGCTCAAACAATTCTCCTGCCTCCGCCTCCCAAGTAGCTGGGACCACAAGCACCCACCACAACGCCCGACTATTTTTTGGTTGCAGCTGTATTGTTGTTTGGTGGGCCCAGGCTGGATTCGAACCTGCCAGCTCAGGTGTATGTGGCTGGTGCCATAGCCTCTTGAGCCACAGGCACCGAGCCCAGAAGAGCTATTTTAAAACATTACCAGGTTGAACTGGTCTCTTCACTTTTGGGTCTCTGTGGTCTTCGTATGTCTGTCCTGGTCTCATGGCACTGTGAGCTTCTTGAGGGCAGGAAGAGAAACATTCTTTTTCTTTTTATAAGCCCAGCACAGGACCTGTCACATAGTGGATGCTTAATGATATTCATTGGGAAAAAAAAAGACTAGGAATTTACCAGCTGAGTATTGTTTATTCAAGAAGATAGACAAGAAGTCACATTTGAAGGAGGCTGTTTGCTCACGGAATGGCTATTTCACAAATGACAGCAGACATCTCGCTGTGCTA
>NW_003852506.1:3518794-3528030 GCF_000181295.1 Otolemur garnettii
AGCTTCTTACTGCTGTGGAGAGTCTTTCTGGTAAGGAACTAATTATCAAGACACCAACACAGCAGAATTTCTTTGAGCCATCTCTGGGACATGGAAATAGCTTGATGAGGCCGGTTTTCATGATGCTGTTCTTTACGGTGCAATTTATCTGCTCTGCCCCTGGCCTGCGGAAGGTTGATGCCCGTACCTCTTATTACACCTGTCAGGGGAAGAAGGTGTCAGAGCCCCGGCCCCAGAAGCCCCAGGTCCTTCTCTGATGTTCAGTTTTTCCCATCTCAGCTTCAGACAGTCCAGTCTAGTAGATGGCTGATAAGGATGGAGAAGTTGGCTCTGAGTCTAATTCTCGGGGACTCTGTCTTCCTTTCTTCTAAAGAAAGGGAAATCCTCAAGATACAGCCTTCTCTGCATTCTCGTCACAGATGCAGAATTGTAAGGGAAAGAGTGTGTTTACGTTGCCGTTTCGGTGTCACATCTGTGACAGCTGGCACTCTCACCTGCTCCAGGATTGTTGACTATCAGCTGGCCATTTGCTTCTTCAATTAAAGTGGTCCTCCACGGGAGTATTGCTTAAAATTAATGGTGTTTAGTGGTGTTTTCTTTAGATGGTGAAGAATTCAAAGTTTTACTTTCATACTGACCACACCGAATGATTTACTTAAATGGAAAGAGAAGCTATATATTTAATTTCCGGAGTCATGACGTTGTGTATGAAGGTAATGAAAAGGTTAAGTGTCATCTGTAGTGACTTTGAGAAAATATAAATATAAAATCACCATGGCCTCTCTGGAAACACTAAAACCCAATTATAGCCTTAACATTTAAATGCGACTTGGAGGGATAGAACCACATTTTAGCAGCTTGACAGGTCTCAGTTTCAGCTCTTTTCTTTAAGTAGAAATTTCTAAATATTTAAGCAGCACCTGTCAAGTCTCCCAGAAGCGAGGCCGTGAATTAGACGTCCCGTATTATGGGGATTGTAGCGGCTGCTACAAAAACAAACCATATAAATTAATCCAGGGAAGAGGAGTGCAAATAGACTCTGCAGTAAGAGCTCACCAAGAAGTCACCACTGGACAGATTTCCTTAAGTAATTAAAAAACAAAAAGCAAATCTTTTTGTCGTCAATGTTCGGGGTAGTTCGTTGCACACTCAGATGTGTGTGTATGTTCCATGTGTGCACAGACAAGGGAGGGCTTTGCAAAATATGAATAACTGTAGCAAAGAGATGTTTATTTTATACTTAAGTCTTATTTAACAACAACACCACGGGCTACTGTCATCACCAACTTATAGATGAGAAAGCCGAGGCTGACTGTATACCTTGATTTTGCCCAGGGTCACTGTCTGAGTCTGTGTGGGCTGCTGCAACAAATTGACATAAACTAGGCGGCTTCTAAACAGCACAAATGAATTTTTTGCAATTCTGGAGGCTGGAAGTCCATCACCAGGGCTTGGCAGCCCACCTTCCAGTTCTTAGAAGGGGCCTTCTCTCTGGGGCCTCATATCATAGACGGGACAAACTCCCATCTCTCCACCCATGATAAGGGCACTAATCCCATCCGTGAGGGCGACACTTTCGTGACCTAATCACCCCCGAAGGCCCTACCTGCTGCTACCATCACATTCGGAATTAGGTTTTGTAAAAACATATGAATTCTGTGGTGACACAAACATCCAGTCTGTTCCTGTCACATAACTGGTCCATGCTTGTCCCCAGAGCTTTCCTGCTTAGCAATGCTGATATTACACGGTGTGATCCCAGAGACACGGGCCTCTTATTCCTATGTGATTCCCGTCAGCTCAGATACGATTCAGATATTAAAGATGCCTGTGTCTTTAGTTATAACTTCTTTTGTTTCCATAGTACCAAGAAGAAACAGAAGTCTGTGGTTCAGGAAACACCATCAGTAATAACTCAGCAGCCTCTCGCAGTCAAATGCACGATATTTTTCTTAGAAACCACCGAAGATTTTCTCCTTAGGAACATGCCCTCGGCATGTAATTAATGTGCCAATCCTGCAGCACTTTCCCTCCACCAAGGGCTAAATCGAGTTTGAGCTTCCTTTGTTTAAAAGCGGCAACAGCAAAATCCCAAACGTAAGGGTGAACCTCAAGCTGAGCCCTTCTCCCATTCTGTTTTCTTTTCTGTTTTCTTTCTCATGGCTCTTCTGTGGCACGAATATAATAAAAGCCTCCCATGGCTCACAGTCAGCCAAAGAATTCATCTTCTTCGAGGCAGCATGCACGCACCTGCCTGCCCTGGCCCCTTCCTAGCGAACCTTTCATGGTAGAGTCTTATAAATAACAAAGAGGACACAAGAAAGGCTTCGGTGATGGAGATTTCTTTTCCCACTTCAGCTTCGTTCTCAGCATTTCTGGGGGATAATTATTAGGATTTTCTTTTCTGTCAAATCTTATCAGTCTCGGCTAGTCTGTGAAGAATGTTTAAGCCAGCTGGAAGATTGTTTCTGGGAACTGAAAATTGCATAAATGATTTCAACTTTAAGTTCAGGTAAAATATCCCTCCCTTTGTCCCTGGCTCCGCCGCCCAACAGAAAACTAATCCCTAGTAATAACAATAGATGATGTTTGTGCTGGAAATTAACTTCTCAATGTCGGCCTGAAAGCAGGTGTGAATAGAGAAGTACTAGCTTGAGGTTACGAAAGCTTGACTTCCTTAAAATAGTCTCTTCCCTGCTCTATTAATGGAGGATTTGTACGTTCAGAAGAAAATAAAAAATTACTCATTATCTCATTGCACAGGGATAAATGCTAATTTGGTGTGTGCATATATGATTTTTCTTTCTCATACAACTGAAATTATAAGATCAATGTTATTTTACGGGATGAATCTGTAGGTAGAACTAAGAAAGGCTGTGCATTTTTCTTTTTTTCCCAAGAAATGAATCCTCACAGCATAAGGTTAGAATGATTCAGACACTTAGGGAAAAATCGAAGTATGTCTTGAAACAGGGACTTTTCATGTGCTTCTTCCAATGGTTTCCAAAACTCAGCCCTCTTTTTTCTTGACAGCAATGAAAAGCAGAGGAAAGCATTCTTTTGACTTACGGAAGTCACTAGAAGAGATGGCTAGTCTCTGAGATCAACCGCCTTGGGACCCAAAGATATCTGAGGAAGGCAGGGGCAACAGGGGCCAGACAAAGAAAGAGGTGAAGGTATTGGGGGTTGATTAAGGGGCAAAGGGGCAAAAGACAGTGGTGTTTATGGGGAAAGCTAGTGCGGTAGAGACAGGGTTGCAATAAGGCAGGATCATGGGACAAGTTATGATTAAAATGGGTAGAGGGAAGACATATTACATCCAGACTAAAGTAAAAAAGAGCTGCCTCCTCCCCTGCTTCAGGAACTGGGGATGCTTCACGTTCAAAAGGGTGCAGCCTGGATCCCTGAGACACTTTGTGGACTTGTATTATGAGCATGTAGAACAACCATGAGTTGGATAAGACAATTGACACTTGGGGGTGTTTATCACTGAACTATAACCTATCCTATACTGACTAATTAGCCATGTGGATTCCCGCAAGCACCAGAAATTTATTTGTGGCTACTCATGGGCAAAATTTCAATGTGATACAATTGAGGAACTACTGTGGGACTTCAGAAAATGTCTTTCCTACCTCAGGAAAAGAGATAAGTGAGAGGTGTTGTGCTTCTCTCCTCCTTTTCTCCCTCTCCTTCTCTTCCTCCTCTACTTTCTCTTTCTTCTTCTTTTTAGGGACAGCTTTATTTCTCATAAAGGGTGGCAGCCTGTTGGGCAGTCATTCCAACAGGTTGGGAAACAGAGCCCTGGCCAGAAGCCAGGGACATGGGTTTCCCCTCCCCTCTTATTACTAAGGGCTGTCACGTAATGTGGAAATGGCACTTAGGGCTGTGGCAGCCTCTTTGTCCTTATGACCATAAAGGGAGATATTACTGACATTAAAAGGACTGCACAGCGGAAAGATGGACAGCTTCTGGTTCCTTAACGATACCATCAAGCCACTGAGCCGAACCTGGAGCTTTCCTGCCTCTGCCCCTCTGATTGAGCCTGTTACTTCATGCTCATCAGTTTAGCTACTTCTGGTTGGCCTCTGCTCTGGGAGCTCTCCTCACAGTGGTTTATCCAATGCTAGGTAGTATGTTAACAACAAAATCATTAAAATGATCGTTTTTACAAATTATTGGAAATACAATTTTACAGTTTGCCATTTATGAAAAGCTGAACTTAGAAAACACTTATTCCCCAAAGATTCTTGTTTTATAAAAGGACTCATTCAGTGGTTCTCAATCTTCTTTTTTTTTTTTTCTGAGACAGAGCCTCAAGCTGTAGCCCTGGGTAGAGTGCCGTGGCATCACAGCTCACAGCAACCTCCAACTCCTGGGCTCAAGCGATTCCCATGCCTCAGCCTCCCAAGTAGCTGGGACCACAGGTGCCTGCCACAACACCTGGCCATTGTTTTTTTTTTTTTTTTTTTGGTTGCAGCCATCATTGTTGCTTGGCAGGCCAGGGCTGGATTTGAACCCACCAGCTCAGGTGTATGTGACTGACGCCTTAGCTGCTTGAGCCACAGGTGCTGAGCCAGTTCTTAACCTTCTTAATGCCGCAATGTATTTTCATTGTTAAAAAGGGGTCGCGATCCACAGGTTGAGAACTGCTAATGATTAGATGGCGTTGTTCCAAACAGAGGTAACATGTGTGCAGTTAAGTGATAAATGAAGTGGAAGCATTAGGAGCCAGCTGTAAATCAATGATCAACTCCAAGTGAAGTTTAAATGCTTTCTGTGATGTTAATAAAATTATTAAGTGGTCAAAGGCAGGTAATAGTACTTTTATGCCGTGGCAATGGGCTGGTCTTTTAAAGCACAGATTCCAGTGAGGATTGATAGGGAGGAAGATATGGTGCTGGACCTGTCATGCTAGGCTGGGCTGTGTGGCAGTCAGACACCAGCAACTTGGCTACATCATCAAAGTTTGTTTCTCCCTCACGCTACATACTTATCTTGGGCCAGCTTGGCTCTGCTCACGTGTCTGTAGTCCCAAGGCTGATAGAATAGCCTGTCTGGGATACTGAAGGTCTTGTGGCAGAAGGAACAGAGACCATGAACCATGAAATGGCCGTGAACCATGTGTTAGCCTTATAGCTTCTGCTTGCCTGAAAATAACACAGGTCACTTCTGCCCATGTTTCATTGCCCTAGCAGGTGCTAGGGCAGGGACACCACAAGAGGAAAGTAGAATTCCGTGAAGAGTGATACAGTCCACCAGAGGCACTGAATTGGAGACCTCACGTCAGCCCAGTTTCCTGAAGAAGGTGCCACTCCTGTCCGGCATCCCCTGCATTTCTGGTATCTCATCTCCCTGCTAGCTGTCCCCTTATATCCATTCTCATACTTGTTTCTCATAGCAGCAGTAGTACATTCAATTTTTCACTGGACTCTTGGTTTCCTAATTAAACTCCCTGCCTCCCCCACCCCAACCTCCCTTGCAGCTAGCTAGGTATGGCTGTGTATTTACCGTTTTGTTCAAAGAAAAGGGGTCTGAAGTGATGCATGGTCCAGGTCATGCTCTTAAAGGAAAGGGGCGGATTCCCCTCCTCTACCCATTCCTACTTGCTGCTGGCTGAAATCTAGACACAATGGTGAACTCTGCTGGACTCACTGGACTAGAGTCAAACCCTAGGGATGACAGCAACAGGTGGCGGAAGTCTGTACCATTGAGCCACCATACCAGCTTTGACTTTTTTTTCTTTTTTGAGAAAGAGTCTCATTCTTTCACCCAGGCTAGAGTGCTATGGCATGATAGCTGACAGCAACCTCAAACTCTTGGGCTTGAGCAATCCTCTTGCTCTCAGTCTCTTAAGTACCTGCCACAACACTCAGCTAGTTTTTCTATTTTTAGTAGAGATGGGGTCTTGCTCTTGCTCAGGCTCGTGTTGAACTCCTGAGCTCCAGCGATCCACCTGCCTCAGCCTCCCAGAGTGCTAGGACTGCAGGCATGAGGCACTTGGCCCAGCCCAGCCTTGACTTTTTTGTAAAAGATAAATAAATTTTGATTTTTCTTTTTTGGCCACTGTTATTTTTGGTTTCTATTTCATCAGTCTTACATATTTCCTGCTCAAATACACTCTTAAAAAAATATCCTCAGCTGGCATTAAACAAAAGCAGAGGAAAAAGCCAGGTTATATTTAGATGCCCGACTGTGGGATAGTCTTTGATGCCACTTGAGGGGTGCTTTTAAGACAGTGTTTTTGCTCCCGTACTCAGAGCACTCAGCTAACAGGAGTGAGAAATGCCTTCCGCTCGACAGCTTCTGGAAGTAAGGACTATACCTCTTTGACTTCATCCTTTCCCATTTTGTCTACATCCTTCCTGTAGAAAAGCTTGTTCTCCATGGTGACCGAGGATGGGCAGTGCGATGACGGGTGACAGGTGGTCAGGTCTCCAAACCCTGCGTCTCAACAAAGTCACAAGGCTGTTCCCTCTCCAGGCTGTATATCTTCCTTGGCCTCTGCAGGGGCCCATGGTTAAACTAGCAGGTCATTTATGCTTCTGGCTTCTTTGTTAATGTTTCTTCTTGTACTGTATCATTTCTCCCATTTGTTAGTGTTATTTCCATTAGAGATGTCACAGAAGCTTCACCTCATGTGTCAGCTCTCCCATGTTGGGAGCCGATAGAGAGGATCTCGGTGGGATCCCAGCAGTACCCACTCCTCTGCATTCATGCTCAGGGAACAAGTGCTGGGATCAATTAGCAATGTCTGCCATGGGCATGGGTGCCATCTCTGTAGAGACAAGTGCTGTTCCATGTCAATAGCTCTGATAAAGACTGGGTGTGGTGGCTCACACCTGTAATCCTAGCACTCTGGGAGGCTGAGGAGGGTGGATTGCCTGAGCTCAGGAGTTCAAGACTAGCCTCAGCCAAGAGTGAGACCCCATCTCTAAAAATAGCCAGACATTGTGGCAGGTGCCTGTAGTCTCATAGTCCCAGCTACTTGGGAGGCTGAGGCAAGAGAATCACTTGAACCCAAGAGTTTGAGGTTTCTGTGAGCTATTAGGCCACAGTACTCTACCTATGGTGACCAAGTGAGATGCTGTCTTAAAAGAAAAAAAATAGCTCAAGTAAGACATTCACTTAGGAAGAGTATAAAACCTGTAGGACAAGACTTAAGTTACAGCTCAACCATATCCATTGAGAGCTGGTTCTACCTCTTTCCTAAGAACTCAGAAGCAGAACTTGGTGGTAAGATCCTTTGGTTGCAAGCAACAGAATTCAACTCTGGGCAACTGCAGCAGATTAGGACTATGGAAGGGAAATTGGGGGACCTCACAGAATCAAAGATTCTGGACAGGAATGGGGGCCCCTCCAGGACCCTCACCAGGGAATCACAGGGGCCACTTCCTGGTGGTGTTTCCATCACTCTCAGCTCCAGCCCACTCTCTGGTCTCTATGATTCAGTCTCTCCCTCTCTTTTAAATCAACTTTTAAATCTTAGAATAGTTTCAGATTTATTAAAAAGTTGCAAGAAAATTAGAAAGAATTCCCGTACCCAGTTTTCTTTATTGTTAACACCGCTGTGGTGCATTTGTTACAACTAAAGAACCAATAATAAATGCCATAACATATGCAGAGCTCCTTAGTTTTGATTTAACGTCCCTCCTCCCACACCCTCCATGGGATTCCTGCCTCCACACTGGGCCCTGCGTTACTCTTAGCAGTTGTGCCTCCTTGGGTGTCTCTGCGCTGACTCTCTCAGCCTTTCCTCGTTCCTGATGATCTTGACGGCGTGAGGCATCCTGGTAAGGCATTTTGTCTGTCTTTCACTTTGTGTTGCCTTTTAATTTTGGTCCAGTTTGAGTCTGGCATCTTCCTCCTTGAACCATTTGGGCATGGCTGGAGGTTGGGGCAGGCAGAACAGAGCCATGGGGGTCACTGTGGACCACAGCCACCCCATTTTATTCCCATGACTCTGGTGATCAAAACAGGGCCCCATTGTGAAAAATTAGATGTTCCAAGTTACAACTCCCAAGAGAGTGATTACATATGTCCCAAATGGTAGAGTAAGAAACAACTCAGAACCGATGACCAGGTTAAGCACCTATACAGAAAGAACATGAGTAATTCTGAGCAGTGTCAAAGATGTGGCAGCTACTTACTTTTATTCTCTGTGCTTAAACTTCAAACAAGCCAGGCTCGGTGCCTGTAGTGTTGTAACCCAGCCCTCTTTCCCCTGTCCACTCCTGTTCTCCGGCTCCAGCCCATTTCCCTCCTCCTCCCTCTTCCCCCCAGAGTCGACTCCAGGAACAAGGCAAGTCCCTCCTCCCCCCAGGGTGGCCGAGAACGTGCTTCCCAGCCTTGTTCCCAGGCCGCCTTCTTCCCCCTAGGGTTGCCAAGAACAAGCTTCAGGTACAAGGAAGAAAAGTCCCAAGTTTCACAAAACCCCCAAGTTCTCAGTAGATGAACAATGGTAGAAAACTCACTGAGACTTGATTAATTACTGTTGTATAACCATAAGCATTGTGATATGAGATGTATCCATTGTCAACCAAAGCCGTATTAATTATTGTTCCATTGCTGTATCCATGACTACCTGAGTTGTAACCCCCCTTAACCAGCCACATTTTGCTTCTGTAATATGCTTGCACAAAGCCTATAAAAGGCAACTCATCCTCACACCTGGGCTGCTGATTGTCTCTCAGAGCAGCAGCCCCTGAGGCAGGTAAAATAAATTACCAATTAATTAACCTAAGTGGAGGTCCCACTCTATTTTTCCAGGTCTCCTAAGTTTTTTCAGTAGCTCAGTGGCTAAGGCGCCAGGCACATACACTCTAGCTGGTGGGTTTGAATCTAGCCTGACAACTTCAACCAAAAAATAGCTGGGCATTGTGGTGGGCACCTATCGTCCCAGCTACTTGGGAGGCTGAGGCAAGAGAATTGCTTAAGCCTAAGAGTTTGAGGTTGCTGTGAGCTGTGATGCCATAGTACTCTACCCAGGATGACAGCTTGAGACTGTCTCAAAAAGAAAACCAAAAAAAACTGGGGTGGTGCCTGTGGATCATAGGAGTAGAGCACCGGCCCCATATGCCAGAGATGGTGGGTTCAAACCCAGCCCTGGCCAAAAAAAAACCTAAACCTTCAAACGAGCCAGTAAGCCTGAAATTCCTTTTCCATTGCTAGTCATTTTGACTGCATTATCACTACACATCGTAATTATTTTCTTTTTTTTTTTTTTTTTTTTTTTT
>NW_003852506.1:3528194-3540555 GCF_000181295.1 Otolemur garnettii
CCGGCTATTTTTTGGTTGCAGCCGTCATTGTTGTTTGGCGGGTCCGGGCTGGGGATTCGAACCCGCCACCTTAGGTGTACATGGCTGGTGCCTTAGCCGGTTGAGCTATAGGCGCCGAGCCCGTAATTATTTTCTATCAACAAAATGGCAAACCATCAAACTATGGTTTCTTATGATTAAGAGATATAATTAGGCTCAGCACCTGTGGCACAGTGGTTACAGCACCAGCCACATACACTGAAGGTGGTGGGTTCGAACCTGGCTTGGGCCAGCTCAAAACAATGACAACAACAACAACAAAATAGCCAGGTGTTGTGGTAGGTGCCTGTAGTCCTAGCTACTTGGGAGGCTGATCTAAAAGAATCGCTTAAGCCCAAGAGTTTGAGGTTGCTATGAGCTGTGTGATGCCATGGCACTCTACCAAGGGTGAAAGGGTGATAAAGTGAGACTCCTTCTCTACAATAAAAAAAAGAAAAAAAGTACACAATTCAATGGTTTTGACTTCATTTATAGATTTGTAAAACTATCACCACAGTCAATTTTAGAACATTCTTGTTACTTGTCCAAAAAATAATCTTGTACCTTTTAGCAGTGACTAACAATTTCCCTCCACCCCGCAGTCCTAGGCAACTCTCAGTCTATTTTCTGTCTCTGTGGGTTTGCCTATTCTAGATGTTTTCCATAAATAGAAATGTACAACATCTGACCTTTTAGGACTGGCTTCTTCAGTTAGCATGTTTTCAAGGTTCACTCACGTTGTAGGATGTAGCAATATTTCATTCCTTTATATTGACAAATGTTATTTCACGGTCTGTACGCGCCGCACACCTAGTCATCAGGTGAAGGACCTTTGTTCTTTTTTTCACTTTTGGACCTTATGACTAATGCTGCCGGGAATGTCTGCGTACATATTTTTGTGTAAACATATGCTTTTTTCTCTGAATGTGATTTGTAGAATTGTATGTGTTTAAAGTTTACTCTGTGATGTTTCCATGCACATAGTGAAATGGTTACTATCGTCAAACAAATTAACATAACCATTATCTTGCATGATTACCTTTTCTTTGTTTGTGGCAAGAGCACTAAAATCCACTCTATTAGGGAATTTCCGGTGCACAGAGGAAGTTGTCGTTACACTCAGCTCATTTGTATGCTCACTACTTAGGCTTGTTCATCCTTTGTACTTACACATTTGTACCCTTCAACTTACATCTCCTTGTTCCCTTCCTCCCCTCTCTACTCCTGTGCTGCCACTTTTTTCTCTGTTTCTATGCACTTGATTTTTTATTTTTATTTTTTAGATTCCAATAAGTGATATCATAAACATGTTTCTGGCTTATTTCACATAGCATAATGTCCTCCAGGTTCCTCCTCTATGCTGCAAGTGGCTGAAAGAAGGAGTTCTTTTTTAAGGCTGAGTAATATTCCATTGTGTCTATCCATTCATTGGTCACCAGATATGCCAGTGGCCTCCATATCTCGGCTACGTGAATAACGCTGCAATGAACTTGGAAGTGCAGACATCTCTGCAAGGGGCTGATTTTCATTTCATATTACCCAGAAGAGGATTGCTGGGTCATTTTGTAACTTTGTGTTTAACATTTTGAGGAATGGCCAGACTGTTTTGCAAGGCATCACCACCCGCACTGTATGAGAGTTCTAATTTCTCTACATCCTTGCCAGCACTTCTTATCTGTCTTTTTGGTTCTAGCCATCATAATAGATGTGAAGTGATGTCTCATTGTGATTTTGATTTACGTTTCCCTGATGACTAGTGATGTTGGGTAGTTTTTAATCTGCTTATCAATCATTTGTATATCTTTTTGTCATATTTGTTTAGACTCTTTGCCCAGTTTTATAATTGGGTTGTCTTTTTTTATTATTGAGTGGTAAGAATTCTTTATATGTTCTAGACACAAGTAACTTATTAGATATGATTTGCAAATATCTTCCCCCATTTTGTCTTTTTGTATTCTTGATGGTATCCTTTGAAGCATAACATATTTTATTTTTATTTATTATTATTATATACTTTTAGAGATAAGGTCTTACTCTGTTGTCATGGCTGGAGGACAGTGGTGTTGCCATAGCTCCCTGCAAAATTGAACTCCTGGGCTCAAGTGATCCCTGCTGCTTCAGCCTCAGCTCTCAGTCCCAGAGGAGCTGGGATGACAGAAGTTGCCTTCACACCTGGCTCGAAACACAAAATATTTTACTTTTGTTACAGTCATATTTATATACTTTTACTTCTGTTTCTTGTGCTTTTGATGTCATGTTTAAGAGACTCTTGCCAATTCAAAGTCACAGAGACTTACGCCTATGTTTTTCCATGAGAGTTAGTTTTAGTTCTTATATCTAGATCTTTGATCCAGTTTTGAGTTCATTTTTATATATGGTGTGAGACAAGGGTCCAACTTCATTCTTTTGCATGTGGATATCCAGTTACGTTAGCATAATTTCTTGAAAAGATTGTTCTTCCCCCCTTGAATTGTTTTGGTTCTCTTGTTGAAAATCAGTTCAGGGTAAATGTGAGGGCAGGTATGAACACAACTGACCATTTAGTCAGATCACTCCTTTCCATTCTATTCTGCTCTTTGTTTAGTCTATAAGATGGTAGTGATACCAACAGTAGTAACAAGGACAATCCTTCACTTGGGCTTTGAGTTTTTTGCTTTTCCTGATAGCTAGGATCTGTGCAAAACACATGATTCAGATTATCTCATAATTTCCAAAAATGCCCTATCCTCATTCCATTATACAGATGAGGCTGTTGTGTCTCAGAGAGATTAAGTGACTTGCCTGAATTAGACAGTGTAAGAATGGAAAATTTTCCTGACTCTCCAGTTTTTGATATTTTAGAAAATACTGAACATTTAGGAAGAGATAAGTTATAATATGATACGTAGAATGATTGACCAAAGTACCAAAGATGATATTTCAATACTTATTTAAAATACAGAGAAAAGGAATATGCATCCTCTCTCATTTGGCAGATCCACCTGGAACTCTGGAAGCATTTGATAGAGTCCATCAAGAAGTGGTCAGGCACAGTCTTGTATGTAGCTATTCACGGCATCAGATAGACTGGTTAGTAAGTGTAGAATTTTAGGGAATTATTTTTCTTCCCAATATTGTGAGCTCTGCATTTGGTTGAAAGACACAATAGAACCAAGTGATGAATGAGAAGAAATAACTTAGTAAACGAATAAGTGCAGAATTTTACGAAACTGCTGATATTTGGGAAATAAAAGGGACTGATAACAGTAACTGATGATTGTGAAATCTGTGCCTCTTTGCTATGAGTCTTAAAACAATTTCTAAACCAGAAGAGTAAAATGCATATTGATCTGCTGATGGGTAAAAGGTAAAGTTTAAAAGGAAAGAGTTGACTGATATGTAGTGCATTAATTAAACACATCTCTGTGGTGTAAACAAACCCAAAGTAATAATCAATGTCTGCGAGTTCCTGAATTGATTCTACATTGAGTATACTTCAAAGACTCAGGTGCACGTCTGTCTGCAATCACCGTTGGAAAGGCTGTCTTGCTGCAGAGGGCTGCCATGTGATAAAATGTTCTCATCATGACTGATCCCTTTACTTTTCTAATGCAGCGGGTGTAATAGCAACAGGCTTTGAAGTACAAAGTCTTTCTTCAGTTATGCCCTCATTTAAAAATTACTGTGCTCTCATAAAAGCTGAGAACTCCAATGGGAAAGATTTTATATTAATAGGGCCACAAAACTCCAAACTGCCCCAGATCTTTGTCCTCTCACTTACTTGCCTGGCACCTGCTGGAGATGCAGATCATCTAATTGAATTTTAGGACCTAGGACCTAGAAGAATCTTTCCTACTAACTTACACTTAGGTGAACATTTTCATTCTGTTATTTATCTCATTTGTTTTTTCACATATGGCCAATTAACACAGGGCCTAAGGGACTAAGAATCCTAAGGGACTGAGAAACATAGTAATTAAGAAATACTGTGGGAACTTAGAATGTGGTATTTCAAATCAGTGGGGAAAGAGGTGTCATTTAATACACAGCATTAGAATTACTGGCAGGCATTTGGGAAAAAATAGAACTAGATTGTTTATGTTGAAATAAACTCCATAAAATAAAAGATTTAAGTACTAAAAATGAAAACAATGACTAGGCTAGAAACACATGGAGGTGATATATTTTTCATAATATTGGCATAGAGGAATATTGCCATCTTAACATTATTGAGTCTTCCAGGCTGGGCATGGTGGCTCATGCCTGTAATTCTGGCACTTTGGGAGGCAGAGGTGAGTGGATAGCATGATCTCAGGAGCTCAAGACAAGTCTGAGCAAGAGCGAGACCCTGCCTCTAAAAATAGCCAGGCATTGTGTTGGGCACTTATAGTCCCAGCTACTCAGGAGGCTGAGGGAAGAGGATAACTTGAGCCCAAGAGTTTGAGGTTGCTGTGAGCTATGATGGTGGCATGGCACTCTATTAAGGTTGACAAAGTGAGACTCTATCTCAAAAAAAAAAAAAAAATCCAAAACCCAAAATTAAGTCTTCCAATCCATGAACACATGTTGGTCTTTTCACCAATTCACCTTTAAATTCGTCTTTTTTTTTTTTTAAGAGACGGAGTCTCACTCTGTTGCCCTTGGTAGAGTACTGTGGCATCACAGCACACAGCAACCTCCAGCTCTTGGGCTTGGACAATTCTCCTGCCTCAGCCTCCTGAGTTGCTGGGACTACAGGTGCCCGCCACAATGCCTGGCTATTTTTTGGTTGCAGTTTGGCAGGGGCTGGGTTTGAACCCACTGCCCTCAGTATATGGGGCCAGCACTCTACCCACTGAGCCACAGGTGCTGCCCTATTCACCTTTAATTTCTTTCAACAATGTTTTGCAATTTTCACTGTGTAAGTCTTGCACTTCTTTTATAAATTTACTCCTAAGTTTTTGTTCTTCTTGATGCCATCATAAATAGAATTGCTTTTTAGTTTTATTCTCAGATTGTTCAGTATAGCGTATAAAATATAATTAATTTTTGTATAATTAATTATCTTATATCCCACAACCTTGCTGAACTTATTTGGTGTTGAAGGTGTTACACACACAGAACCCCTGCTACACACGCAGAACCCCTCAGTGAAAATCAGAAGACTTATTGGTCCCAGGTACTTAAGAAATCTCTGTAGAAAAGAGCAGCAGGAATATTTGAAGAAGGGCTGTAAGACCTCTAATAGGTTTGTTATGTATGTAAATTCCATAGAATTTTCTATATACAAAATCATGTCATTTGATAATAGAGGTAGTTTTACTTCTTCCTTGTCAATCTGGATGTGTGTTATTTCTTTTTCTTGCCCAATTGGTGTAGCTAGACATGACCCTGCCTTCAGTAAAACATTGTATAGAAGTGGGGTGAGTAGACGTCCTTCTTTTATTCCTGATCATAGGGTAGAGCTTTGTCTTTCACCACTGAAGATGATGTTAATTTTTTAAATTTTTTTAAGACAAAGTCTTATACTGTTGCTCTGGTCTAGAGTGCTGTGGCATCATTATAGCTCATTGCAACCTCAAACTCCTAGGCTCAAGCCATCCTCCTGCCTCACCCTCCCACATTGCTGAGACTATAGGCACCCACCACAATGCCCTGATAATTTTTTTACTTTTAGTAGAGACAGTGTCTCACTTTTCTTAGGTTGGTCTCAAACTCCTGACCTCAAGTGATCCTCCCACAGTGCTAGGAGGCATGAGCCACCATATCTGGCCAATGTCAACCTTTTAAAAAGATTCTTTTTATCAGGTTGAGAAGTTTTCAGCTATTATTTCTTCAAATTTATTTATTTGTTTTTTTAGAGACAGAGTCTCATTTTATACCCCTTGGTAGAGTGCCATGGTGTCACAGCTCACAGCAACCTCCAATTCCTGGGTTTAGGCAATTCTCTTCCCTCAGCCTCCCAAGTAGCTGGGACTACAGGTGCCCACCACAATGCCCGGCTATTTTTTGTTGCAATTTGGCCAAACCTGCCATCCTCGGTATATACTTCCTGCTGAAGTAGGAAGTAAAGGCTGGCTGTTAAAAACATCCCTACCAGCTGCTGTGAAACAGGCAAGATTGTAGCTTCCCAGTGAGGCTGATTGCCCAGACAACAGGCCCTGGTAGGCTAACTGGCAAGAGCAGGGTGTGAGGGGGATGGCTCAGTCCATGTGTTGATGTCTGTCAGGAAACAGTTTAGGACTTAGGGGACTAAAATGCAGGGAAGGACAGGACAGGTCTTTTTCTGAGCATGACACAGATCTAGTCATGTCCACAGTCACATGCATGCATATAGCTTTTTAGATTACTGGGAATATATCAGAAGTTTTAAAAAACTCTTTATGAATAACTGATTCTCCAGCTTTTCCTTTTAAGCTTTTTTGGATGGCTTATTGTTTTTCCTAACTATTATATACTACTTTAGGCAGCCACGATGTTAAACAATTGCCTCTGATTGTTGTCAACAAATGTCTTCTGAAGAAAAGTTTGTTTGTACCGAAAGAACGCTGAGTCACATCAAATATGATAGCCTTGTTAGTGGGATCTTTCAAAGAACCAGTAGACAAGTCAAATAATGTAAAGTAGAGCTTTGAAGTTGCTCCAATACTGTTCTGCCGAGTGGCTGTCAGTCTGTTGGTTTTCAAGAGTACTGAAAATCTTTGGGTTGGGGGATGGGAATAGGCAAGTTAAAATGCCACAGAGCTCAATGTTCTCATAGAGATTCAGCCACTTTTCTTGAATAAGTACCCTTCAGATTGCTGCAAACCTTTGGCTAATTTCTGAATTTCTGAAAAATTTGACCTTGACTTTTTTTGTGGTGTGTTCGCCAGTGTTTTTGTTGACTTTATGGAGGAGAGGCATTACAGAGGTCCTTACCCTATCCCTTTTGCTGACGTTCTCCACAAAGTCTTTTCATGGTGATGGCACCACAAAATCTTGAAAGTTCATCTTAGAATCTCAGACCTTTTAGTTATGGTCTAGATTTTTGTATTCTTCCATGAAAACTTTTTATTTACATAGGGTCCAAAATAGTGGAAAAACATCCACCAAACAAATTTATATTAAACTGTGTCATGCAATTTTGGTTTCAGATACTCTAGGACACTCTAATCATGGAAGTGAATCACCCCATGATGGAAGAAGCATGTGACTAATGGCTAATCGGAGAGCAAAGAGGGAAGGCAGCAGCTCACTCTATAACCTGACACAAGGAAGATGCCTAGGTTTAACCTGCCTCTCATAGCCCTCTAGAGCTCCCTGCAAGACAGACACCAGCTTGTCACTTGATTTCAGCTAGGGTGACGTGTCCTGTCCTGTCCTGTCTTTTAGTCCCTTAAGTCCTAAACTGTTCCCTGGCAGACATCAACACATGGACTTAGCCATCCCCCTCACACCCTGCTCTTGCCACTTAGCTTACCAGGGCCTGTTGTCTGGGAAATCAGCCTCGCTGGGAAGCTACAATCTTTCCTGTTTCACAGCAGCTGGTAGGGATGTTTTTAACAGCTAGGCCATAGCCAGAGATATTTGCCGTGTGTTTTACCACGTGTTTTCCCCACAATGCTGCCCCTGTAAGTTTCACTAGAAGAGCAATTTTGGCTGAGACAAGGTGAGCACAGGGGGAAGGGAGGGTTGAGAGGGACAGAGGGTGAGCCTGGGCTGACAAACTGCTGACTGGCCTTTGCTGTGACCCTGATTTGCAATGTCTCTTTTGGAGGCTTTCAAATCACATTAGTCTCTGCCTGTCACTGCCTTGATGAGCAATGTCGGAGCTGCCAAGAGCTCTTCCGCTTGGCCTCACCAGGTGGCCTGAGCCCTGGGGAGTCAGTGTTTGCTGGCTCTGGGCACTGCGTGGCCTGCTTATGTCCCCCTGTCTGCTGTCCTTCCTCTCACAGAGTCCCAGGTGTGTCCTGTCAGCTCCCTGGACTCAGCTGCTAGACACAGCCTGGGTGGTTCTCTGGGGCAGCCAGACCCTGCCCAACCAGTGGGATTGACCCTGGCCTCACATTAGAATCATCTGGCGCTACCACTCTGGGCCAATTAGACAGAGGCTCTGGAGTGGCAAGGGACTGTGATCACTGAGGAGGAGACCTCAGTCCTAAACAGGAGAGTGATTTCCTGGTGTGGCATAGCTAGTGAGCTGCAGGGCAGAGGCCGGGACTGGCCCTGACTCTCAGCCCCAGTGCTCCTCACACTGTAACTAATACTGCTGTTGCCACTGCGATTATTTCTGTTTCCTGAGTTCCTCATTGAGATTCTGTAGACTGTATGAGAGTGTTTTCCTCAGTGTGGTAATGGGTGTTGTGTGTTTCTCCTCAGTATTTAAAAAAGCTTAATGGGAATTATGCTTTAAACTGTGATTAGAGCACACAGGCTACTACTTAGTATATATAAGACAAAAGCTTTTAAAATCTAAGAGCCCATGGAAGAAAAATACTAAAGGGGTCACTGATCAACATTTTATTTAAAAAAAAAAAAAAAAGACAACAAAATGTTTGGAAGTGCAGCACTAAACCTCCCTGACTGGAACTCTTGCAAGCTGTCTGAATCCCAGCTTACTGACTCTTCAAGGTTCTCGCCAAAGGAAGTAACTTTGGCAGAATTTTTTGGGTCTAATGCTTTCTTAGGTAAGTTTGCAGAGCTAAGCATCTTCACTAACTGCTAAGACGCAGAGTTCTGAGCCAACCTTCCAAGGAACATGGTGGAGCCTCTTGGGTCAGAGGCTTTTGGCCTTCAAGGTGGACCTGATAGCTATGTTCCTTGGGAATGAGGAGTTTGGATCAAGGGCTTAGACACCCAAGGAAGGAGGGAGCCCAGCCTTTCATATGGCAGTCCCACCGCCGGTAAGCTGTGGCTGGTGACTGTCGGGCTAACTGAAGTGTTCACTCCTGTTTCCTAGAGAACGGGTGAAAAAGGAATGAAGAGAAAACAGAAGTGTTTCCTCCCATACTCTCTGGAATAGACTGAATAATGGCCCTTTGAAGATGTCCATGTCCCAGGAGCTCCAGACTCTGTTAATTCTTCTGGACCATCCAAGTGGACCCCATGTAACCACAGGCTGATCAGAGAGAGGTGGGGGTCAGAGCCAGAAGAGCAAATGTGACTGTGGAAGCAGAGGACAGAGGGATATGGCCATAAACCAACAAATGCAGGAAGCCCCTTCTCCCCTTGAGATTCCAGAAAGCACCAGTCTTACTGATGCCTGGACGTTAGCCCAGTGAGACTGATTCTGGACGCTCCATTTTGAGAATATTAAAAGAGTTCCTAGTAATAGTCTCCATAATTTTGTTTATGGCTAATTTCTTTTTCAGTTAAAAAAATAGTTGAATATAATCCACAGCTTCAAAAGGCAGACATCAGTATATAAAGCAATGACACTCTCTCATCTCTCAGTGGCTGGCTCTTTCTCTTTCCTTGAAAGAACCAGTTCCCTATGGCTATTTCCAGAGCTATTCTGTGTAAACGCGGCATCTCTGTGCATACATGTATACTTGGTGCAAAGAGTATTATGTTTGCCACAGGGTTTTGCACTTTCTTTTTTACTACCTATTATCACGGAGCTAATTATGAATCAGAATGTACGATACTGGTTCTCTGTTTAACAGCAGCACTGATTTTCTTTGTATCAATGTGTCATCATTTGTACAACTAGTCATTTAATGATGGACATTAGAGTTATTTCCCATATCATTCTTGTTCAAACAATACTTCAGGTAGTATCTTAGCAATCCGACATTTTATGTGTGTATTAATTGTATCTGCAGGATAAAACCCCAGAGGGGGGTAGCTCTACCAAAGACCATGTGCAATCTTTCATTTAGACAAAGATGATTGAGTTGCCTGCCTTAGAGGCTGTCCCAATTCATACTCCCAGCAAGAATGTTTGAAAGTCTCTGCCCCGCAGCCCTGGCCACACAGTGTGTTATCTGATGTGACTTTCTCTACTAACTTGATAGGTGAAAACATGGAGACCCTCTGGGGGTGGAGGCTGAAGAATAGTCACCAGGTCGACCCTGGAAGGTCCTGTGTCCTCACTGCCACACACCTGAGACCAGCAGCCACCCTTCCCCGCTTGGCCCCAGCCTTCTTGGTGGTGTGGATGCGAGAGTCTGACTTCTCCAGCGCCTTCTTTAACAGCATCCTTCATGGCTGGATAACATGTAGACCCTGCCGCTGAGAAGGTCTGGGGCATTCGGGGACAAGACGGCAGCAGAGAGCTGCTGCAGGTTCCTGCTCTCCCTGAGACCGAGAGGGCAAAGGCATGACTGCGTTTTCAGGACGCATTAAAGTCAGGCCTTACGATCGCTCTGCATCTGACACCCATCACGCCTCTCCTGGTAATCTGAGTAACAACTTTATATAAGAAAAAGTCATCCTGTTAGATCAGACCGCACCAGTTGCCTCAGTGTGCGCCGTCCCTCTCTGCTTTGCGTTACCTCTGTCTCCCTCTCCCTCTCCCTGGCAGGTTTATTTCACAAGCGGCACCATCAGCCCTTACTCACTCTCCAGTAAAAAGGCACCATTCATGTTAGACTTTCTGTCTTAACAAAGACTTCTTATTTGCCAAATACTTCCTCAAATGCACGAATTATGCCAAAATCAGAGTGTGAGGGGCTAATTAGAGTGTGGGTTTGGGGGGAGTCTCCCTGTGGCTACTGAGGCAGAGGGTAGGGAGAGGAGACAATGGGGTCTTGGGTCTTAGATACTCAGTCTCTGAAAAATATAAAGTGATTCCCTCCATGCAGATGGGGGCAAAATCACAGCATAGGGGCCATGCCCTTTGTACACAGTATTCTGGTCATTCTCTGGTTTATTGCTCCTGCAGCTTGCATCGTTAGAACCTGCATCACAGAAATGTCTGGCCTAAGGGTCAGTGAGAGGAACTAGAATCTAGCAACGAGAAGATTCTAATCTCCAGCCCCAAACAAATCCTCTCCGGAGCTTTCCGTCATGGCTAGGATTTCCCGTGTGCTAACTCAAAGCAGGAGGAACAGCCCCGAGCTCATCTCTCTCTTGGGCATCTTACAAACAGGGTCGAAGGGAGGTGATAGCCATCTTCGGAGACAGATCTTGTTACTAGGAGATGGTGTCTGAGTGTCCATTAAAGCATACAGCTAGCAGGGGGTACATGTAATTTCTCAGTTGAAATTCCGAAAGAGAAAGAAGAGCTAGTGGGATTCCGTGGGATGGGTGCCTTGTTTCCTCCCCCTTCATTTCTCCAGTTAAAAATCCCGCCCATTAGTCGGCTTGCATGCACTGCTGGCTGGCTGGCGGGGCAAGGAGGTACCAAGAGGAGCTGAGAGGTATTTGGGAAGCAGGATCAAGAAAGTTTTGTTTTTTCCCCAGAATTTATTCATTAACGGAAGGGAAGAAAACTGGGAGAGCAGGAGGTGAGAATGACTCCCAAACTTATGGTCTGGTCAGAAGCGGGGGCAGGAATGATGAAAAGTCACCTTTAGAGGGATAACGGTTGATCAGCCTGTTAATGTCTCTATTAGAAATGAGTCGGTCTCATTTTTCATCTTCTTTCCAACAATCACAAAACTGTTAGTTCTCTGAGTTATCAGTACAAACATCCCTGCTCCTCATATATTATTCCAAGTGATCAATGAATTGAACTTTCAAGGGACCTTTGTTCTCATGAAATCATAGCACCAGTGCTCAAGGTGCAATGGGAAGAGGCAAGCCACGTTTAAATATGTCGATTCCACCCAGTGGGTGATGTCAGCCTGAACCCCTTCTTGACTGTCGAAAATACACGAGGACGTGTGAGGCAACTCTCAAGTGGCTGATAAAGTTCACCCTCTTTGGGTAGCTGAACACGCAAACCAGGAAGACACCAAGATGCTTCTTTTTGGTCTCCCCTAAATTGTGGATGCCAAATAATTTCCAATAACGATGAGATACGAGGATCATAGTAATGATATTATAATAATAACAACGAACGTCATGGTGCTTACCAAGAGCTAGAATTTCTTAACAAAACAGTTTTACAAATAACAGCTCATTTAATTTTTGTGGTAATTCTATAAGGTGGATATTGTTCTTATTCTCATTGGAAGAATGGAGAATCAGGTATGGAGGACGTGCATAAGCTCACACAGCCAACAAGTGGGTGCCAGCTCCTCCCAGCAGAGCCAGGACAGCCACTCTCCAGGGACTTTGCAGAGAACCCATTGTGGGGGAAGCATCACTGTCCAGTGTCACAAAAGGAACACTTGATTTAGAATCCCCAAACTCCAGGTCCTGGGTGCCCTGAGCTGGCCTCAGGCACAGTATGCAACTTCTCTGAGCTTTGATTTCTTTATCTGAACAATGGGGACAATGTTACTTATTCACAGAGAAC
>NW_003852506.1:3540632-3543308 GCF_000181295.1 Otolemur garnettii
CTAACTCCAGAATCCCAGGTGAGATGCTAGAGCCAAAGCTGGCCCTCTTGCTTTTTTGGGACTGGGCTGTTAAGCAAATGAGCCTGTATGTTGGAGGAAGAAAGATTGCAAAGGGCCCATTTAATCTGTCAGAAATCACAAGACTGAATAAACTTTGGCAAATTATTCCTGAAATGCTTTAACATACGTGACAATTTTTGTGAGAGCAGTTTCCATCTGTTTCTAGGATCCCATCCAGTTTAATGTGCTATGATCCTATTCTTTCAGAATTTATTATGATCTGGAGGATTCCATGAACAGTACGTAACTTTTAAAGCCGAAACATAATAACTGAATTTTCTTTTAGGCAAGCTTCCCTACATGGATAAAATGCCTCCTTCTGGATCAGCAGCTCTCAGCCTGTGGGTCACGACCCACAGGGACTGTATTAAAGGGTTGCGGCATTAGGAAGGTTGAAAACCACTGTTCTAGAAGGAGAGCTACAATGAGAACTTTACTTCCAGGCACCTGCTTTTTGGCCTAGAAGAGATTCCAACTAACAGCGGTGTCATTTCCAATCCTTATTTTCAACATCTCATTCTGTTGCCTCAGGCTAGAGTGCCTTGGCATCAGCGTAGCTCACAGCAACCTCAAAGTCCTGGCTGGAGTGATCCTCTTGTCTCAGCTTCCTGGGCAGCTGGGACTACAGGTGTAAGTCGCAACGCTTGACTAATTTTTCTATTTTTAGTAGAGATGGTCTTCAACTCCCGAGCTCAAGGGATTCTCCTGCCTCAGCCTCCCAGAATGCTAGGATTACAGGTATGAGCCACCGCGCTGGGCATTTCCAATCATTTTAAACAAAGGTTTGCCCATGGTTTTGTGTTGTCTCCCCTGCTGGAAGGGACACCTGGTGACAGAGACCCAAGCATGGGGGTCATACTAGAGGAAGAACGCTTGATGTAGCTATAGTTTAAATGCTGCCTACTACTAACCCAAACCAAGTACATGTTTAGGCTGAGTGTTTACAGAGCAGCTAGATGGTCAAAGCTCATGTACATGGGCAGGTCTCAAACTTTTGGTGGTGGTGGGGGAAGTCACAGAACTTTGGAGAATCAGATATAAGCTACAGAGAATTTTTTCTTTCCAGAAAAAAATGCACGTTCATGTATCCAGAGAAAAGTTTGTCTGCAATTTCAGGGGTCCCAGATTGAGAATCTAGGGGGTGGGTAGGAGAGTGGGGGGAAGAGAAAGAACTTCACTAAAACCTGGACGAATGGGACTTGTCTGTTTATGCTTTAAATTTGCTCCTGTGCTTTCAGGCACACGCGGGACTAGCTAGAAAGTTTGTGGACCCAATGCCAAATGGAGACACGGCCTCTTGCTCAAACATCATTAAGAACTTTGAGACATCAACAGCAGAGTGTTGAATCAAGTTCAGGGTCCCTCTAGGCATAGGGCCCTGTGCCACTGCACCATGCCACTACTTGGGTCACATGCTCATGAACTTGACTTTGGGAACCTGAGGCCAAGAGGCACAATGGACTCTTCTGGTATTTTTAATTGAAGGTATGTCTTTGTATGTAGTAATATTCTGCATTGATATATGTTTGGTGAACTTGCTATTATAATTTTCTTTGAAATTTTTGAATGATCTTCATATTTATGATGGCTAAGAAAAGAATAGCAGAAAGAAGGAAAAGAAAAAAACCCCCAAAACCCAACAAAAGCCAGTCTGCTTGCCTATTTGTGCCAATGTTGAACTGGTAGCAGGAGAGGCGTCAGCCCCCTCCATAGCAGACAGCTGCGGGCAGATTAGCAGAAAACGCAGCACTTGGTAATGTGCCAGGCAGCCTGGCAAGCAGCCCCACTAAGCCAGCTGCACTGGGGTATCCGAGTGGTGTCACCTTTAGACTACGATGCCTACGGGTTATGAAATGTGACCCCCTTTAACTGCATCATATTTGTCAGAGTATCACAGGCACAAGGTGTGAACAAGAACATTTCCCAACAGCTTACGTGAAAAATAGCTGCCCCTGACCTGCCGCCCTTTACCCTCATCCTTCCTGCTAGGACTTTCTTGAGCTGTTTCTTTTGATATTTACCAACATCTTTGCAGATGAGATGCTTAGCTGCAGTTTTTGGAGGTATCCACTTTCCTCATTATCCGTTGACTTCCAGAAGTAGACATTTATTACTTGTAGAAGCTTGATATTTTATGAACATGCCTCATATTTGGGTAATTTCCTGGGTTCCCAAAATAGAAGTCATAAAAGTTGCATTCTCAGTCTCCCTTACAGCTGGGGTGCAGGAAAGGATTCCAGGCTTTATTAAGCAGGTGCCCCTGCTGGAGAGTTTGATCCCACAGTGAGCACAGGAGGAAAGGGCCATGGAGGGGAAGGTGGCTTCTGGCAGCACCAGGGGTGTAGGGCCTGGCTTTTGAGAGGCTGATGCATGGAACACCAGGTGTCAGTGGTGTGACTTGTCAGCTGCAGCATGGGGGCTGGGCACCAGAGACCAGGGGGCATTCACCAGGCAGCCTGTAGGGTGGCTGGACTTGTTCCCTGAGAGTCTGGAGAGTTGTCCTTTAAAAAGCTTACTTCCTGGCTCGGCGCCTATAGCTCAACCGGCTAAGGTGCCAGCCATGTACACCTAAGGTGGCGGGTTCGAATCCCAGCCCGGACCCGCCAAACAACAATG
>NW_003852506.1:3543485-3548795 GCF_000181295.1 Otolemur garnettii
AAAAAAAAAAAAAAAAAGAAAAGCTTACTTCCTGCTTTAACAAGTTAGGGTGGAGTTGTTTGCAACTTGGAGCCTTGACTTTCACCCTTGGTAGATGGAGTGGGGCTCTCTTGTTCTTCTTCCCATTTCCAGCTAAGGTACTATCATCAATTTTTAGTTAAATGAGTCTTCAGTGTTTATGTTATGACCACATAAATGCTCTTTAGTGCTGAGTCAAGCTATATATTATGTGTACTAGGATGTGAAAATAGGACTTTTTTTTTCTCAAGTTAGGCTGAAACTCTAAGATGAGAGATGCTAGTGATTCCTTCATTTCAAAGTGAGGAATGAGGCCCCCAAGCAGGATGTGCAATGGGGACTCCAGTAACCAAGGGTCTGCCCTTCGCCGATCACCAGGCTCCAGCCTACGGAAAGAGAAGGTAGACGCCTAGGGAGTCGGAGATGCGATGAGAACAGGGAGCTGTCAGAGTGCTGAGCATCTTAGCACCAGCCCCTGCCCCCAGCACACCCTAACACACACCTGGAAGACATGGGAGGTACTGTCCCCTCCTCTCCAGGGAAGAGGGTTTCGATGAATTCCTTTGGAGCATAAATGCTGATCTTCAGGAGCTTGGGGGAACCTTGTACCTGAATCTGTAAAGATGAGACTCTGAGTCAAATGGGACCAAAAAAAAAAAGTCATCTTAATTGCATGAGGATGACCTTGGAGGGCATGGTGACCCCAGTGGGGAGTAGGCTACTGGGTTCCTAGGACCTGAAGGGTAAACAAGAGATGGCCAGCCAAGGAAAGGTTTTCCCACCTGGAATCTTCTCGCCTGAAGATTAAGAGGGCATTTCTCCAAAACACCCCACCCACCCCAGAAACAGCTCTTCCATCTCATGATGGTACTTGACAAAAAAGACCTTTCTCTCTCCTCCCCTTTCCTTTCTTCCCTCTGCTCCCACCTGGAGGGGCCATGCGTTAACTTACCCAGCTGAGAGTAGAGAGAAGCAGCACAAAACTGAGCTGCTCAACTCCCCCAGTGGCCCCCCCTGGCCACAGACCCCAGCAGTCAGAGTGTGAGAGGAGAAACAGCCCCCGCACCAACCTGAGCTGCAGAAGTTACTTAATGATGTAAGTAGCGATCATTCAGGCGCATCAGCCGGTCCTCCCTGGTTCTGACACCGTGAACATCATCATGATCCTGGGCTGAAGGAAAAAAAAATAACAGATGGAACAGGTACAGATTAGAAATGTGACAAAGAGCCATGCAGTTAGAGATTAGAGGGCTGTGTGGTGTGTAGCTAAAAATCATAACTTTGGGGGAGGGTGTAAGAACTCTGTGAAGTTCTCAAAAAGGAAGGCGGGCCTAGAGAATGATCTTCCTGTTTTCCTGGGATTCTGAATCTTGGTAATAAGGGCAACTCTAACTCACATGAGTGTTTGGCTCTTGCTCCTGGTTCTGGTACCCCATTTACAAGAAGGGTGGAGCTTTAAGTAAAATTCATACCGTTTGCAATTTATTGGATTTGCCCCAGATTTTATTCAAAATCTCTAGGCTTTTGCAAAGTAGATTTAGGTAGAGAGCAGGAGAAGAGAAAAGTTGAGTTCGTTTTTACTGTAGGGAGTTTCTTTTCAATGTGATCCCAGAAACCAGGAGTGAGGGAGCAGGGAGAAAGAGACAGACAAGAAGAAAGCGTGTATTGGGGGTGTTAGTAAAGTCACTGAGGTAGGCAAGGGCGGGTCAATTTTGCCAAGCCTTTGGAAGAGTATGTAGAACGCATTCCAGAATTGACCACCCAGTAAAAGGGAGGCCGTGCCATTTATCCATCAACTATAGTTCTTCATTGTTGAGAGTTATTCTCCAGGGATGCAGTTCCCAGACCCTGGGTTGTGGACGGGTACTGGTCCACGACCTGTTAGGGATCAGGCTGTACATGAGGAGGTGAGCAGCACATGACCGAGGGAAGTTTCACCTGCATTTACAGCCACTCCCCATTCCTCACATCACTGCCTGAGCTCCCCCTCCTGTCAGAGCAGTGGTGGCTTCAGATTCTCATAGGAGCGTGACCCCTACTCACCTGTATCAAGAGGGCATTTCTCTAAAACTCCCCACCCAGCTTTAAAAACTTTCAATTACATAAAATTTCTAAGAAAACAGTATAGTGGTATTAGTGGTTTCTTTCTTTTTGTTTTTTTTTAGACGGAGTCTCAAGCTGTCGCCTTGGGTAGAGTGCCATAGCGTCACAGATCGCAGCAACCTCAGACTCTTGGGCTTAAGTGATTCTCTTGCCTCAGCCTCCCACATGAGAGGGATCTAGGTTGTGTGCTCCTTACAGAATCTAATGCCTGACGATATGAGGTGCAGCTGAGGGGGGTTCCCACTAACTGCATTATTGTGAGTTGTATAATTATTTCAATATTCATTGCCATGTAGTAAAAATAGAGATAAAGTGCACAATAAATACAAGGTGCTTGAATCATCCTGAAACCACACCCCTGCCTCACCCCACCCCTGGTCCACGGAAAAATTGTTTTCCATGAAACTGGTCCCTGGTGCTAAAAAGGTTGGGGACCACTCTAAGGCTTTGGTTTTACCTTACAGTGTAGCAATTACGTATTCTGTTTCTGTTTCTTTTCTTGTACAACCTTTGTTTTTTCTCTGTGAGTTAATAATTGCTTCACTTTTCATTTGCTTTGTTTTCCATGAACCCCTCTAATTGCTTCCTTGGCAGTTTTTTATTTTACATATGTGCAAATGCGTCCTTTAATTTGTTTGATTCATATCCTTTTCCTGCCAGTCTCCCTCCTAGGTCCTCTCTAACACCTTCAGCAAGACTGGTTGTTCTTGTCAAGTCCTTTACTTGCCTCCTGTGACCTTCTGGTGCCTTTCTCCCCCTGGATCGAACCTGTGAGTCCCATGGTCTTCATTCTATGCGTCCCTATTTTTTAGCTCACCCTATCTTCAAGGTTTGCTGCAAGGTAAATTTTCCAGTCTTTGCATTTTTAAAAAAATGTTTTTATTTCATCTTGATACTCAGTCAATAGTTTAGCTGGGTATAGATTTTTAGGTTGAAATGAATTTTTATGCAGAAAGTTCAAGGTAACATTACATTATCTTTTAGCTTCCAGAGAGGATATTGAGTAGTAGAGTGCCTTTCTAAGTTTTAGCCCACAATGTGTAAATTGATTCCCCCTCTCTCTAAAAACTTTAATGTTTTTTTAAATCTTTGAAGTTCTGAAATTTTATGATGATATGTCTTAAACTCTCAGTAGCCCTTTCAATTTGGAGACTAATTTCCTCAAATTTTGGGGGGAAATAGCTTCCGTTATTTTTTAAAATAATTTTTTCTTCTTTACTTTCTGTATTTCTTCTTTCTGTAGCTCCTATTAGTAGAAGTTTTGACCTTATGAAGTGATCCCTGATTTCTCTCCCCCCCTTCTATTTCTAGTCTCTTTGTCCTACTTTCTGGAAGAATTTCTTAATCTTTTCTTCTATCTTTATTTTGAGGATATTTTAAAAACTTTCAATTACATAAAAAAATTCTAAGAAAACAGTTTAGTGCTATTAGTGATTTCTTTCTTTCTTTTCTTTTTTTTTTTAGACAGAGTCTCAAGCTGTTGCCCTGGGTAGAGTGCTGTGATGTCACAGCTCACAGCAACCTCAAACTCTTGGGCTTAAGTGATTCTCTTGCCTTAGTCTCCCAAGTACCACGTTTCCCCCCAAATAAGACACTGTCTTATGTTTATTTTGTCTCAAGAAGATACACTAGGGCTTATTTTCAGGGATGTCTTATTTTTATTAAGTATAATACAACAATCTACATTTATTCAAATACAGTTAAGTCATCTTCTTCTGGAACCTGACAGGGGGAGCTGACCTTGTTGGTGGGGCTGGTGCTGGTGATGCATGAACTCCTTTCCCCTGACTGTTTGCACATGTGCAATAGAATGCCTGCAACCACAGTTACCACATGCACACCTACACAAGTGTGAATGACTCAGAGAAAGGAGCTGTGGCAGATAAAAAGTATTTCAGTCTTCCTTATTGCCCAGTGCTGAAATGCATGGCGTGGCTATGCAGATGCCCATCACTAGGTCTTATTATCGGGGTAGGGCTTATATTTAACAAATGCATAGAAATCCTTCTAAGGCTTATTTTTTGGATAGGGCTTATTTTTTGGATAGGTTTTATTTTCAGGGAAATACAGTAGCTGGGATTACAGGTGCCTGCCACAACACCCAGCTATTTTTGTTGTTGTAATTGTCATTGTTGTTTTAGCTGGCCTGGGCTGAGTATAGTGATATCTATAATAATAGAATTATTATATTATCTCTCAATTCCATTTCTGGATATATACACAACAGAATTGAAAGCAGGCTCTTGAAGAGATATCTGTATATTCAAGTTGATAGCAGCTTTACTGACATTCACCAAAAGGAGGAAGCCACTCAAATGTCCATCAATGGATGAATGAATAAGCATAATGTGGCACATACATAAAATGGGATGACGTTCAGTCTTAAAAAGGCAGAAAATTCTGACACCAAAATATGGATGACCTACAGGGCATTTTGCTAAGTGGAATAACTCAGTCACAAAAAGACAAATACTATCTGATTCCACGTGGGTGTCTTCAGAGTAGTCAAATTCATAGGTACAGAAAGTTGAATGGTGGTTGCTCAGGGAAGGTGTAATGGGGAAGGAATTACTGTTTGATGGGGACAGAGTTTTAGTTTTGCAAGATGAAAAGATTTCTAGAGGTAGAAGGTGGTGATGATTGCACAACAATATGAATTTATGTAATGTCACTGAACTATACACTTAGAAATGGTTTAAATGGTGTATTTTATCACAATTAAAACATTTCCAAGGCCTCTTTTTCTATTTTCTGATTATTTTACATAGCATTTTGTGCTCGTTTCAGGAATTCAAAATCCCCTCATCTTTCTGAGGAATGATTTTTTTTCCTTTGAAGTTAAAAAATACTCTTCTATTTCTGTGAAACAGAATCCCTAGTTTATTTGTATGAGTATTTGTCTGTAATGTTGAGACTTTCCTAGAAAATAAGGTATTATTCAGCTTTCTATTCACATTTAAAAATGTTATGCAAAGTTGAATGGGAATTCTTTGTGTTTGGAAGGACTTTTTGACAGTCAGATGTTACTGTAGCATTGGAGGACAATCAGGAATCCCAAAATGTCTGGAGGTCTTTCTGGAGGGCTTTTTAGAATCTCAAGATAAAAGTTTATTAAATTGGTCAGGTATGGTGGCTCATGCTTGTAATCCTGGGATTCTGGGAGGCCAAGGTAGGTGGACTGACTGAGCT
>NW_003852506.1:3549524-3552024 GCF_000181295.1 Otolemur garnettii
ACCTCCCAAGTAGCTGGGACTATAGGCGCCAGCCACAATGTCCAGCTATTTTTTGGTTGCAGCTGTCATTTTTGTTTGGTGGGCTGGATTCGAACCTACCAGCTCGGGTGTACGTGGCTGGTGCCTTAGCCACTTGAGCCACAGGCGCTGAGTCTTCTTGTTTGCTCTTTGCCAGCTTCTCATCTCCTGCTGTGTGGCCTGGCTCCTAATAGGCCACAGGGAGGTGGAGACCAGAATTGTAGAGAACAAATTTCCTGTCTCAGATCAAGGAGCTGGGGCTGGGAAATAGAGATTCAGCCATTCTTTGCACACTGAAACTATTTTTTCTGTCTTGGGGCTCCCTTTCCCTCTCTGTGCATGGTGATGCCATTTCCTAGGCTTTTCCCCAGTTCCATGGGATGAGGATTGACTCACATCTCCGTGTCCCCTCAGGAGCTGCTTTTGCTCTGCTAGTCACTTACCACCTCTTCGGTCACTTTATCATCTCTTGTCTGGCTCTGTGGGTTGACATTGTGGATTTTCCTTTACTGTCATTTTTACAGACTTTTGGCAGAAAGGAGAAAAATAGGCAAGGTTAATCTGTTTAACTAGGAATCAAAACAGGTAAATGATAACCTGATTCATGTCCTTCTTATTTCTGATTCATCCACTTGGATTCATTATACCTATTTCATAGAAACTTGTCTTCTTGGAGGCCAACCTTCACACTTGCAACACAGCCATTTAACTACCAACAAACAGGAGGCATTTGTAATGACAGAGCCTGCCCTCGTTAGCTGTCAGCCCTAAAGAAGTTTTGTCTTGCTTAGATTAACTTCCTTTCTCTTTATCCTCAGTCTAAAACATTTATAGCTGTCAGTGTTTTCTAGGATACGGTTATCTCTAATTTCCCCCCCTTGGTTTTGCTCAAGTTGTTAGTATGTCAGTGTCACAGTGTGTATGGAGGAAGCATTTTGTGGCAGAAATTGTTAGTTTCATACCTACCACATGTCCTCTATTTCTTCTTTCTTCTTTACTCACAGAACCTCAGTTTTGTTTAAGGCTGCACTGGGCCCAAATTTAAAATTAGATTTCCATTTCCCAGTCCCATTTATAGATAAGCCCTCTGAGGAAGTTCTGACCCATGAAACAGAAGCTGACATTTCTGGCTGGGGCTTCTGGGATGGCTGTTTTAAATGGGGCTCCCCCCACTGGCATGAATCCTTGGCCCTTTGTCCTTCCCCCCTTATTCTTATGCAACCCATAAGCAGTGTTCTGAGGCTGGAGTAGCCACACTGCAGCCATCAGTTGACCAGCATACGGGTTGAAGCCACGCAGTGAAGGTGGCTGGTGCAGAAGGAGTCAGGTCTCTCACACCATCCCAGGGCCACCACGATGGACCTGGTCTGCCTATCTCGGGTTTATGGTACATGAACAACACCTCTAGTATATTTAAACTATTAATTAGTCACATTTCCAGTTACTTGCAACTGAATGCAACCCACGCTGACACATTTCCTCTGTTCTGCTGTGAATCTGTGCTTGTTTCTGAGCTCACAGGCTGTATTTATAGAGGCTTCTGGCTATAATATTGTGGCAGACACTGCTGGAGGCCTGACCATCACCCCTAGGTGCTCACCATTTTTCTGATGCCAGCCTGATTTCCATCTGGCGATACCTATGACTCTTTGCCAGGGCTCATCCATTGGGCACTAAAACCTGCTCTGTTTATATACAGTACAGAAGGGAAGGGTGTTCAATGAGTGATGATAGGGTTGGTGTGTAAATAGCCCAGCTCCCTTGCCCCTCAGGTCTTTTCTTTTTGAGCTCACATCATGTTCCCACTTCAGCCTCGTGGGACTACAGGCATGTGTGACTGCACCCAGTTAATTTTTCTTATTTTTTGTAGAGACAAAGTCCTGATATGTTGTCCAGAATGGTACTGAACTCTTGGACTCAAGCTATGCTTCTGCCTCAGCCTCCCAAAGTGCTAGGATTACAGGCAGGTGCCACAGCATCTGGCCATCAGGTGGAATAATTCTGAGGCAGGTTCTTCTGTCTCCCAGGGCTCCAAGCAGGGAGAAGCTGTAGTCACCCACAGTAGTAACTGGCTAGATGGCACACATGTCATTGGCTTCCTTCTCTTCTCTGTCTCAGTCCCCACTACCCCACCGAGTTTCAGGGGTTATCTCCCAAATCACCCACCTGCAGTAGAATCTCTGTCCCAGGGTCTGCTCCTAGGGGGAGCCAAACCAAATAATGGGATTTCACCAAGTGTTACTTTGAAGCCATGAAAGGGTCCCAGATGCATCTGTGCACGCTTGGCGCGTGCTGAGTGAATCTGCAGTGTGATCTCAGGCAGCGGTTCCTGTGAACCCATTTCAGCGGCTGCTGTCAGTCTTTTCTCTGTGTGATTCTCTTACTTCTCCATAGCCCTCTGTGACCCAGATCCAAGGCTCAGGTTGGCAGACAGCCTGATGGTGTTGTTAGGGAAGGCGAGAAGGCTGGACTCAACATGAAA
>NW_003852506.1:3553216-3611929 GCF_000181295.1 Otolemur garnettii
CCCCTAAATAGAGAAGTGTGGCACCATAGCCTTCCTTTTGATGAGCTGATGATGAGTTCTGGCCTTCCATCTGAGAAGCAGCTTCAAGAGTTAAAGATCTGTGAAGCCCACAGCAGGAGAGATGCCAGAGCTCTAATTAGTCTCCCTTTTTATATTTAGTTTGCTATTAGATAATGCTCGACACCTGTTCACTAGACAGATCTGTTTTTAATCGCTTATATTTCACTTTCTTGGACATGTGGCTGCACAGACATGTTGTATTGCATGAGTAATAGCATAAAAGCCAAATGAAATAGCCATTTCTTTGGAATTGGAAACACAAGGGACTAAAAACAGCAGAGTCTGTCTTGGGTCAACCGTGAGGTGCTGGTAAAGAAAACAGCTCTGTGTCTGGAATTAGCCCTCATAGAATCAGATGTGGGTTCTTCCCTCTCCTCAGTTTAAAGCTCCAGTGAGTCTTGGAAATGTGTTTCCCACCCTCAGAACGAAGAGGGAGGGAGTTACAAGGAAACTTTCCCTCTGCTGTGCTTTAATCAGAGAGCAAGCAGACGGTCTCTACAGAAATGATCTAAATATTTCTAATTTTGATTTGATTATTTCATTAGTGTGAAGATGCTTGAAATAGTCTGTTCCAGCCCTAGGGATCCTAAGACCTTTTCCCAGATGCTGTAAGTGAACCAGAAATATGAAATCCATTAAAAAAACCTTTCTTCTTGGTTCCTTGGGCTTATTATCTGTTTGGCAGTGGCTGGAACTGACAGGCAGATGTAGAGATTCAAATCCATGCATCATGCAAGACCCGTACCCGGGCAGTGGATGTCTGTCAACCGCACGTGGGTGGGTAAGAAACAGGTAGCAAAACTTCAGTGAGTTACAGTTATGGGGGTAAATTTGATAGCTTGACATAGGAATGGCCACAGGGTAATAATGCTTTCATTTTCTTTTCTGAAACAGGTCCAGAAGATTTTTTTTACTATTAAAATTATTTTTTTAATAATGTCTTTTGGAAGTAATAAGGACATTGTGAAGAGGATGTTTGGCTTCAACATTTTCTTCTTTCCAAAAGCTGTCCTGAGGGCTGGACTTGACATGGACTTAATCTCAGAATCACTTGGTAGGTTTACTCAGTTTACAGGACTATGTATGTGCCACATAGTAAACCTGTATTAGTTTGTTTCCCAGTGTGGGTTTAGTTATTCTCAATGAGTCTTTTGTTTTTAATCTCACTAACCTAAGGCTAAGCTATTATTATGATAGGTCTCTACCTGGGAAGTAGAAATTGCAAACTGTTTTTGACTGTGTGCACCACACAAACACATCTATACGTTGAACTTTAGGTTTAGATAGTGTATTAGCATTCCCCAGAGAAATAGAACCAATAGGATATCTGTCTGTCAGTCTGCATATCTGTCTATCATCTCTAAAGAGATTTGTTATAAGACATCAGCTCACTCATTTATGGAGATAGAGAAGCTCCAGATCTGCAGTCAGCAAGACGGAGACTCAGGATGGCTGACTTGAATTTCAGGCTGAGTCCAAAGACCAGAGAAGCAGGAGAGCTGACAGTGCAAATTCCAGTTCATGTCTGAGTTTGAGAACCAGGAGAGCTGATGGTGTAAGTTTCAGAGTGAGTCCAATTCTGAAAACAGGAGACCAGTGTCACAGCTCGAAGACAGGTGGAGAAAGCAAATACCCCTCGCTCAGTGCTTCTCCATTCTGTCCTCGATGGGCTGGAGGAGGCCCACCCACACTGGAGAAGACAATCAGCTTTACTCAGTCTACCGATGCAAACACTAATCTCATCCAAAACCTCCCTCACTGACACAACTGGAATAATAACATGTGACCAAATATCTGGGCACCCCATGGACCAGTCAAGTTGACACACAAAAGCAACCATCATAGATAAACTGGAATTTTGAAGCACCTGCTTCCCACCTCCATTTCTCTAGACCTCTTTGGAGCATGGAGTCCATAATTAACAATAAACAAACTCACAGTATCTCTTGGTTAAAGAGAGAACCTACCATGAGAACTTTGTCAGAAAGTTTTGGTCAAGTGCTCATCCCTGAAAAATTCAGTAGGTCTTCAAAGAGGGGGTTTCTGACTGGCCAGCTTGGGGCACTAACCAGTCCCTTTGGTGAGGTAGGCAGAGTTCCTGCATCAGGACACAGAATCTACTGAAATTCAAGGGCCTGTGAATTCAGGAGATATATGAATAAGTGAACTTGGTCTGAGAAATTGCTTGCTGTTTATTTTGAGATAGAGTCTTTCACTGTTACCTAGGCTAGAGTGCAATGGCATGATCATAGCTCACTACAACCTCAAATTCACTCTTGTGAATGATCTTTCTGCCTTCGCCTCCTGAGTAGCTGGGATTACCTACCTATGCCACTAGGCCTAGCTAATTTTTAATATTTGTGTAGAGATGAGGGTCCCACTATGTTGCCCATTCTGGTATCAAATTCCTGGCCTCAGGTTGTCCTCCCACCTCAGCTTCCCAGAGTGCTGGGATTACATGTATGAGCCAACGTGACCAATAGAACTTGTATTTATGTTTCACTTGTTCTCCACTTAAAACTGAGCATTGTCTTTAATGGTGCACACAGGCCACATGCTTTCGTAGTATAGTAGTCCCTGTTACTTTGAAACCAGTAGAAATGCAGGCCATATTTCGTATCACATGATACCTAAGATAGACATTGCAAAATATCCCCTGTGCTCATCACCACTTTAAAAGAATAGCAGTTATGAGGCTTGTCTCTAGACCTTGTTGTTTAATGCATTAGTAGAGAAACAAGGATATAACTGCAGCACAGATTAAAATCTTTTTGATAACTGTCAAAAAGATAGTTGATGCACATGGTAACCTACTGTGCTTGATTTATGAATTTTAGAACTGTTTTCTGAGGAAGGGTCCATCTACTTTGCCAGAGAATGACTGAATCCTGGGGGATGGAGATAAAGGTACTTCTTGCAAGGAAGACTCGCGGGCACACAAAAGAGGAGATGCCTCTGCACCTGTGGCTGGGACACAAGGTTTTTGCATTGATTTGTACCTACCTGTCCTTCTCAAGAACACATTTGATATCCACTTCATCATCTTGCCCAGAGGTGGGTCTCAAAAGTTATTGAATGAATTTTCATTACTTCTCTCAAACCTTGGGTGTGGGCAGATGAATCAAGTATTTTCAGGGTAGGATTTGCCCTTATGATGTTCTTGTGCCCTGAAGTCTTGCTGTTACTTTGGGGAGGAGAAGAAACATAGCATAGGCAAGGGGTAGAAAACAATGGTTCTTCACTGACCATTTTGGATGTGCAAGTACATATACTTTGAATTTTCATTTTCCTAAAGACTTCCCCTTCTCAAGTCCTCTCTTCTGGCTTCAAGAAGGAACTTACCAACGAAGGCGATGGCTGTCTTCCTTTTTCCTGCACAGGTTCTGACACTTGCCTAAAAGGCACAGATGCCACTCCTCCAAATTCTGGAGAATTTAAAAATATTTACACCCAAATTTCAGTTTGGGTGACTGAGATTCCCCATTGCTATAGAATTATTTCAGAACAGTAGTTCTCAACTGAGGGTAATTTTCCCTCCCAGGCAACATGTGGAGACATCTTTGGTTGTCACAATCAAATGGCATCTAGTGGGTGCAGGTGAGGGATATTCTAAACATCCTACAGTGCACAGCTCCCTACAATAAGGAATTACCTGACCCCATATATCAGGAGTCTTCAAACTTTTTAAACAGGGGGCCAGTTCACCGTCCCTCAGACCGTTGGAAGGCCGGACTGCGGAACCCAGGAAGAGTCAGCTGCTAAGCAGGACAGGCAGTGGGGCAAAAACACCCAGCAGGCCAGATAAATGTCCTAGGTGGGCCACATGTGGCTCACGGGCCGTAGTTTGAGGACACCTGCCATGTATCAATAGAGCTAAAGTTGAGGAGCCATTTCGGAGTTTTATACCAAAATTGTCACTGAATCTTTCTTAGTTTGTTTCTTGGCCAATTCAGGGGGCACATATTAAACCATCAGAAAAATAAAATAAAACCAAAGCAATGACAAAAGTGCTGCCTCAAAGAAAGGAACAATTTAATAGGTTACAGTTGGACGCAGTCTTCAACAATATATATTTCTTAGAGAGAGAAGCCCCTGATTGGGGCATTTCTTTCACTAGAAAGGATGACAGATTGACATTCTTAAAGATATTTATGCAATTACAGAGCTTGTGGTTTCGGCTTGATTGGATATTTCTCTCTATATTAATATTGTTATCTATCATCTACTTATTGTCTAAGATCAGTTTGTCACATCAAGAATATGTTGCCTGGAAACTGGTGAAATGGAACAAAGTAATTTCTCTTTGGGCCAACCCATGTGAGCTCCAATTTACTCTGGGGTCTTTTCTAGCTGTGAGTTTCTAATTCTAATCTGCCAAGGCTGGGAGTATCCACGAGTACAGAACTTGGCCCATGACCTCTTCAGGACTGGGAAGACCTTTTCTCTTTACAGTGAGGGACAAGACCGTTCCTGGGAAGCAGCACATGGAGCCCCAGGCCTGGCCCTCTCGTGGCCTTTCCTCTTATTGTGCTGACTGTACCTGGTGGTGGCTTGGGGCAGCGGTGGCTTCAACTCATGTTAAAACAAAACCAAGTAAAAGTGTGAGGCAGATTCTGGGCATGGAAGCTTTGCTGTCTGCCCTCATTTTTCACTGTCCAGGAAGGACAGTGTTCATCCTCTTTATTTTCTCGTGTACCCAGAGGTGGCCTTTGATGTTGATTTTAATCTCACTTAATCAGCAGACAGGAGATGGGGCTAGGGTCACCCTAAAGCTAGGGTTGCAGTTGTTGACCTGGTGGCTCTTGGCTGCTCTTAGGAGCAGCCCTCACAAAGCCCCCCAGAGTGCCCTGGGTGCCCCAGTAGGTGACCGCTCCCACCTTGCAAGGGGCTGCTCCTATGAGCATGTTGTTTGCAGAGCTTGTATGTTTGGGCTAAAACAGGAAGGAAATGACATCCCCACCACGTACCTTCCCTGTGCCCCACTAGGGGCAGTGGATGTTGCTTAGAGGGTGGGGCCAGGACAAGAGGGGGAGGGAGGTGACTCCACAAAAGACCATGTGTGACTGTAGCTCAGTCAGGTGATGGAGTTGAAGTGGGATCTAGACTTTTTTCTCCCCCTACAACTTTAGTGTGACTTTGATGGCCTAGGGGTCCAGGGCCCCAAAGCTGAATTGGCCAAGCTTCTGGGATGGGGAGGGATGGATGGGAAGGAGGGAAATCCCAGGGAGGGGTTGCAGGGGGCTGCCGTCCCACAGCTGGGCTGGAGGGCTGGTGTGAGGTCACTGTGACCGCATCTGCACAAGCACCTGCAGGGCAGACATAGGATGGCTCGTCCTGTCCCGGGGATGTCTGCAAAGACAGAGGGGACTCCACAGGGCAGTGAGTGGGATGGGGCTGGGTGTAGGAGTCCATGGAACCCAGGATGCAGGATGCATACTTGATCCAGTCAGCACCACGACTGATGCAGCAACGTTCTGTGGGGTATCCTCATTTCTTTCTCATGGGTTGTCTTCTGCTCTGGTCCCCAAACCTCTGTGTCATCTAAGATAGAAGGAGAGAGAACATGGGCGAGGGGAGGGCAGGAGCATGACTTTTATGCTGAACATTCGAGGTTGATTCTGAGCTGTGGGTTACAGCAAGCTTTCGCACATTTTGTGGTGCACCAGAAACTTATGGCGTAACTTTAGGTGATTAATGTCCATTCACACATTTATTCACTGGGCATTTATTTGTGGAGCACTTGTTATAGGCCCGGTGCTGAAGCGCAGCTGCCAACCAGTGGCTCCAGCTCCCCAGGAGCAGACAGCCCGATGGGCTGAACTCTGATGTCACCTGGCTCCTTCTCTTACGCACTTTTTGTTTTGTTCTCAGGGAACTGTGAATAACTCACAGGACGGACACAGGGGGCACGTATTTATGGCACACCTGACTCCATTCTGCAGGTTCTAGATCTGAAGATTATTGAAAATGACTTTCATGACTTCTCTGCCTGTTTATTACCCACACACGGGGAGGCTAAAGTTGCCCACCAGTCACACACCATCTGCTCCTGGGTTCCTTTTGTCAAATCCCACGTCTGGCTCACCTGACCTGAGGCCTTTTCTGAGAAGTGTGCTTTTGTCACCATGGACTCGGCTTTGTCACCATGAAAGGACCAAGAAAAGTTCAAGTGAGAGGACATAATGTGAATGCCTTGTTCAGTGTTTTTTAAAAATTTAATTTTGTAGCTAGGGACTATGGTTCCTATCAACTCCCAGCAATTGTCTGTGAGATTTTGGGGGTAGATGAGCATAGAAAGTTTGGGGGGAGGAAGGCATGCACATTGTCAGATTTTCAGGGGTGTCTATCAGCAATGCTCATCACCAACTCTGGAAACAAAATCAAAGGTTTGGAACTATCTGATAATTGAGCACTTTCTATTTCTCATTTTTCTTTGTAGAACAGAGGTGGGTGGCACTTTTAAGCTACCAGGGTGTTATGCAATACTGTTGCATGCGACTGGCTTGATCATGCCACAGTCAAGGAAGCAAGAAAAAGAGAAAAAGAGAGAGAGAGAGGGAGAGAAAGAAAGGGGAGAGGAGAGAGAGATGATGATCCACATCTGCTGATTATGTTTCAGGAGAGGAAGAAAGCAGAGATAATAAAAGAATAATAGTAGATTAAAATAACTGAATATCAGGCCGGGTACAGTGGCTCACGCCTGTAATCCCAGTATTCTGAGAGGCTGGGGCGGGTAGATTGCCTGAGCTCAGGAGTTCAAGACCAACCTGAGCCAGATCTGAGTGAAATCCCTTCTCTAAAAATAGCCCGGCATTGTGGTGGGCACCTGTAGTCCCAGCTACTCAGGAGGCAGAGGTAAGAGGATCGCTTGAGCCCAAGAGTTTGAGTCTGTGAGCTATGACACCACAGCACTCTACCTTGGGGTGACAGAGTGAGACTCTTTTTCCAACAAAACAAAACAAAACAAAACAAAATACCGAAAACAACTAAAGTCACTATCTCATGACTTCAGGGGTTATTTGAAAATAACTGAGTTTTCTGTGACATGTGGTTGAATTCTCCTGTAATTTTCACATTTGCTGGTGGATCTTTAGTCCTCTGTAGACTCAGACTCATGAAGTCCAGGGTAGTCTAGAGAGAAAGTGAGGGCCATTGTCTGGTGAATATTTGCTGGGGAACTACTTGGCTGGGGCTAGGATAGGAGCACAAAGAGGAAAAGATGGTGCTCCAGGGATCTGAGAGTCCAGTGTAGGAAAAAGTACCTACAGACAACTAAGAATAGTGTGCAATTGGAATCGTCACAGAGGGTTGCAGGAAGCACGTAGAAAGGTACCAAACCAGCCTGGGCTGACCGAGGAGGGCGGTCTGCAGGTGACAGGATTGGAGCCAGGTCTTAAAGGATGAGCATGAGTCAAGTGTACTGAGTTTGGGGGTGGATAGAACAGAGAGGACTGCATGATAAAAGGCGAAGGAATGAGAGAAAGAACGAGGCGTGGAACCAAGGCCTTAACAGAGTATAAACCAAGAGGCAAGGAGTTTCCAGACACAGGCTGGGAGGAGAGCAAGGACCAGGTTGTGAAGGGCCTTGAATGTCTGTTCCTGTCTCACTCCTGATGCACCTGCACACAGAGCGACAGTAGCTCTCTGCACACAGCTGGTTTTTCCATGGCTCCTTCTACTCTTCCATGAAGTTACAGCTGGGGGAGCTTATTCAGGAGTAGCACTGTGGATTGTATTTTATAGGATTCCTACATATCGCCCAACCACAGAGAAATGCAACCTTGAGAACATTTCTGTTTCCATCTTTGAATGTGTCTTGACCTTTAAAAATTCTTTTGAGGGGTAACTGACATTCACACGTTTGGTGGCCTCTCCTAGGAGACGGTTTTCCATGAGTCTCCTGTGTTTTTGCACATCTGTGATTAGAAGCACTCACTTGTTCCATCCTGTCTTTTCAAGGATGTTTCTCCAATGAACAACCATTGAAGACAGAGTTTTTCTCCAGAAGAAAGAACAGGCATGTTTACTGCCTACTATAAAAGATGTGGGCTTTCTGAACACAGGGTTCCTCTCTTATAATGTGATGTTCTGCTTGTGCAGGTATCATCTGTGGGAACTGAGCTTGGAGAAGCTTCACAAAAGCTGATACTCTGGCTATTTCTGTTACTATGATTAATAAAGTCCTTTATTTCTGTCCCAGGTGTTTTGTGTCTTCTGCCAGTATCCATGAAATTATGGCCAGCTCTCTTCAGCTTGGGTGCTATGACAAAATACCAGAGAGTGACTGGTGTAAAAAGCAGACATTTATTTATCACAGTTCAGGAGTCTAGAAGTCCAAGATCAGGGTGTCAGCATGGTGGGTTCCTGGTGAGGGCTCTCTCCCTGGCTTGCAGATGGCCACCTTCTTGTGTCCTCACATGATATCTGTGTGTGTGTGTAGAGATAGAGGGAGGAAGAAAGGGAGAGAGAGGAAGAGAGAACTCTCTGGTTTCCTTGGATAAGGACAGTAATGTCATCAAGGGGGCCCCACCCCCAGGACTTCATCTAAATTATCTCCCAAATGTCACACCTCCAAATACCATTACATTGGCATCTGGGGTTTCAACATAATGAATTTTGGGGGACACAAACAAACATTCAGTCTATTACACTGGCCAACCTGTTAGCTTAAAAATAAGGTCTCACATCAGACACTTTACAGTTCTGGACAATTTATTTCTCAAATACTCTGAGGAAGAAAGAATTATCTCCTTATCTCTGACCGCTTAGCAGTTTATGCTTATTCCCAATGTAGTTTAAATCTCATTATTGAAATTTATTATGTTGGGGCCTCCTCTTCTTACCTGTCAGCTTTGGCCTTACAGAGGTGGGCTGTATTTTAAATAGTCTTATTTTATGTCCCTAGAATATGTTAGATTGGCACATAATGTATGCTGAATAAATGTGTGTCAGATCCCATCGAGGGAGAAACTATGCATATTGTTTGTTGAAAGGGGTGGTAATAAAGAGAAGAACTTCTCCTACCCCTCTGGACCCAAGATGACTAACTGGCTTCATGCAGGTGAACCCCAGATCCAAGGCCACCTGTTAAAAACTCTGTCCACGCTTATTTTCTACAGACCTTGGTGCTGACTCATCTATGACCAGCCTGCCACTGTCCCAGCCCTGGAATCAACTTCAAAATATGACACCAGCAGGAGGCAAATGATCCAAGTTCAAGCTCCAGGAAAACAAAATAAGTAAATAAGAATGCAACACCAGATGGCCTGAAAGGACAGAGCTGGAGTGGAGGATGAACTGGCTGGTAATAAAAGCTGTCGTTACAGAGTGTCATCGTTGGCAGGTTATTTATTAGCCCTTCCCTCTAGATAGCAAATGTCAAATGTGTTAATGTGCAGAAGCCAAGCCTTCCCCTCCCAGCTGTGCCGATGTCAGGCTGCCAGCTTCCTTGTCCCCCTTCTGAGGACCTGCCAGGAGTTTAGCATTCATATGTCACGTTATGCAGACCATATTGCCCTTAAAAAAGGCCAGATGAGGCCGACTCAGCCTAATAATAATCTGCCTGTCAATCATTCAGCTGCCTTGTATGGGAAACTGCCTTCCCCCAAACCTTTGTTCATGGTTAGAATGGGCTTTCTCTGAGCTCCTTGCACCAGACAGGAGCGTATGGTTTGTTTCACCAACCACTGCCTGGAATCAAAGAGGTATTTCTATCCCCTCACTGCTCATGGAGGCTTAGGGGACTGCAGGATGACTGTGATGAGAACTAGTTTGCTCGTGTGAATGGTACTTTGTTTAAAGACTGGCCTTATTGCCTTTAATCTCTCTCTAATTCTCTCTTTCACACACCTCCCTCAATGTTAATTTTAGATGTGTCACTCTCTATATTATCTACAATCCAAAGCACGAAGTTTAAACATCATGTAACAGAATACTACATTACATAATCAAAGAGCAAACATGGCCCTCAAGTCCGTGTTTGGAGATCATTCAAGTGTTTCCTGAGCCTTCTGCACAGCACCAGTGCTCCCAGGTAGACCAAAAGAATCCAAGGCCTGTCTTTAAGGAGGCTACGGGCTTGTGGGTGCCGTGCGGCTGGCGTGCCTGTGTTGTGCACTTGCTATCTTGTGCTCTGCTCATTGTTTAAGGCAAACTTATTTATCACAAAAGAGATACGTGGTCACAGAAAAGGATCCTGGAAATCTCCTAAGTTGTTGCCATTGTTTCCCCATGTCTTGGGCACAGTTACTGTCCAAGCCACAATCAAAGTGTCGGAAGTTAAAAGGACCATGCCAGCATTGCCTGGAGGCCATAACCTGGGAAGACATCTGTGCACTGTCAGAGGCTAAATTCAACACCCCTGTCACCCAGAGCTCACCTTGAGCAAGACCCTGGGCAGGTGCCATGGAGGCTAAGCATGAAAATGAATCCGAAGGGAATGCCCCTGCCCTCAGGTATGATTTTCCAGGGAGGCAAAACATGGCCAGGTGAGAATTTCAACCAGAAGGCAAGATGAAGCTATAAGGGACATACAATGGCTAAGTGACAGGGTAGCCAGGAAGTGTGAGAGCCATGGAAGAGGAGATGGCAGAGGCTCAGGGAGGCTTCAGATGTGGGACAGTCGGAGGGTCTTGGAGGTGGATAAGGACTGGAAAGAACAGGAGGGGCAGGAGCTCCTGGGAAGGGGGAATGACGAGTCCCAGAGGCAGCCAAGTTTCATATTGTTGGGGTAAAAGGGGGCCCAATCTGGAGCTCCCCTCTTCCCTGGAGTTACATGCTAACGGAGAAGTAATGAAAAAGAATCCGGCAGATGGGAGTCCAAACCCACGAGCACTTTTATTACTGAGAAATCTGATCTTGGAGGATGTGGCTCTGGCTGACAGGGAGGGAGTTCCTGACGCCAGCACAGGCCTCTTCCTGGGGGCACTGCCTCAGGGAACCTGGCCTGGAGGGGCCTGGTATCCTGCAGCTGGAGATGCAGAGTGAGGAGGAAGCTGCTGGCTGGTCCTTCTCCCATGTGTTAGCTGGTCAGGTAAGTCCTCCCAGCTGAGGGGGATGGAGTGAGAGGCAGAGGGGCCTGGGTGTTAACGGAAACTCACCTGAGTGGGAACCACCTGTGGGGGGTATGATCCCCTTTAATAAAAGAGTCCAGGGGATAGGAAATAGAGCCGTCTGAACTGCAAGGTTGAACCGGACAGCACGAAGGGTCCCTTGACTGACAGAGAAGGACTGTGGGAGCCATTGAAAGTTTCTGGAAGTGATTGATGAGATGAATCTGTGATGGATGGACATGTAGGATGGCCTTTCCTGGCCACTGGACAGTAGGAGAACAGCTGGCAGGAGCTGACTGTGAGCTAAGGTGGTAAGTGCCCCAAGTCAGGAGTCAGCTGGGGGTGGCTGAGAGTCACAGGATGAGGCAGAATTGCTGGGAGCTTGTGGTTGGGGTGAGATGAGGAGAGAGTGTCAAGGAAGTTGTGTGCCCAGGAGACTGAGGGGACGTTGCTGCAGGGCCAGCAGCGAAGGTTGAGCAGAGGGAGTCCAGTCGGGGTGGGTGGGGGAGAGTGTGCGCTTGAGCACCCGGGTTTGGAGTGAAAGTGGGACATCCGTTGGTCCTATGGGATAGGACGCAGGATAGAAGCCATGTAAGTCAAACGGGGACGCGGTTACTACAAAGCCGGGGGTGGGGGGGGGAGCAGGTGTCCCAGGCCGCAGATTTCAGGTCGGCTGAGGACAGATTGGAAACCATTAAGGGTGATAACTGGGATGTCTCAGGTGACCTTTTCACACTCAAAGCACAGAGATTGTGAAAAGCTTTCCAATGTCCTATTTCCTAACGAGGAGCCCAGTTAACGTGGATTCAGCGTTTTCTATTCAGCCCGGTGGCAGAATTCTGAGTGAGTCAGAAGATGGCGTTGGGCATTGCCTTTGTCATTTCTTCATTTATCCTTTCCCAGTTTGTTAGCCTCCCCCGACGACGTCTTTGAAAATGTCCTGCCTCACTTGCTGTCTCATCCTTAGAGCAGGCAGAGAGGCAAGCAGGTCATGTTTGGAGGCTGCAGACCTCTGTGACCCAGGAGGACAAGCAGGCAGAAGCCCCGATATCCCCAGGCAGCAGCTATGATGCCAGGGGCTTTTTGAAGCAGCTCTTTTGACACTGCTGCTTTGATGGCGAGTAAGGGAGAGGGGTGAGGCTGGATGGGTGTGGGCAGAGAGAGAGGTCAGAGATCCAGTTGGAAATGCCAGGTACTCCTATAACGCCGTCATGTAGCAAACCCAAATGGCTGCCATCCCTTTAAATACATCCCCTCTGAGGATATTATAAATACATTCTGTGTGTGTTGCCCACATCTAAAACACCTTTGATCTTGTTTGTGGGGGAACTGCATTCAGATCCTGTGGTTCCCTCTCTCCAGGAGCCATAACAGGGGATAATTTTCCCCCATAAAGGGTAGAATTGGCTTTTGGAAAACAGCATAGATCAATGCAAAGGCAAGTCTCTATAAATGGTTTTTGAAACTTGAAGAGTTAGCATAGTGATGGATCTGGAAATACTGTTTTGGACAGTATGGTGTGTCAGCAGCTGGGACCTGATCTCCTTCTGAGACTCTCACCTGGCCCATAAGGACAGCCACTCCCAAGGAAGTCATTTGAAAAGAGGCATGTCTCACGGGGCTTAGAGAACCTGCATGGTTATTAAGTCATTTTTATGCGTTTGTGCTAATAAATCATTATATATTATACTTCTTGTATATGTGAAAAGATAGGTGCAAAATCCATTATGGTTTGGGGAAATTGTCATGGTGTTTTCAGCATATGGTTGTTGGTAAAAGAAATTGCGTATTTTATTATGTCATTTTCTTGGTGCCATATTACTAAAACATACTATATAGCCACAGTTGCCTGGGGACTTCATGTGTGTGTGCAGTCATGGACACTTCGTGGTGATGAATTTAACAGATGTAATGTTAATATCAGCAGTCCATGGTGTGTAATAATTTATAACTTTCTCGCTGAAACAAGAGTTTCACTGGGATAAGAAGTTGGTGTGTGTGAGCATGTGTGCATGGAGCAGGGCGGGCGGGCGGCCAGGTTCTAGACGTGAAGCAGTTCTGCCCCTGAATCCACTGTTCGGAATAACTTGTTCCCTACTTCTTGCTTTTATACAATTCTGCTTTTGCACTGATAAACCCTTGTGAAAAATGCTTGGCCAGGAGAAAACAGGCCTGGAGTGCTATTTCACCTTTTGGGAATCTAGGGAAGCTTTGGAGCAGGTCCTTCAAGAAGTTCGAGGGTCTACTAAAGTGTACATATTTGCAAGCTTCCCCCTTTCTAAAAAATAGAATAAGTACATGAGGCTCCTCCTTCTGCTAGAATGGAATAGCGAAACTGGACGGCATCTTGGAGCTCATTCACCTTTTTGTAAGAGGAAGCCCCGCCCAGCCTCACACTGAGGTTTCTGCAGAGGGAGGCTGGAACCCAGCCCTGCAAGTTCCACTGCACTGCGTTCTCACGGGGATCTCGTTGCACTCCAGGGCTCTCTGTTTTAGTCAGCACCAGCTGTGGAAAGCTATGCGCCAGCTCTGTGTTTGAAGAGCCCACCTGAGGCTCACCCGCCTCTGCAGGCGTCCATGCTGTGGAGCAACTGGGAGTGATAAAATGGAAATTGCCTACAGAGCTCTGAATGGAAAAGGAGGCAGTGCCTGCTTTCAATATGGCCTTAACAAGAATCATGTGCAGTCGGCTTCATTTCAAAACCAGTCCTTTTTGGGTCTGTTTATAAGTACTCTCAGAAACTTGAAATGGGAACATTTGTGAATCTGTATTTCTTACCAGGTAAGCTGTGAAATGCAGAGCATGGGGCAAGGTAAGTGTACAGCTCTCTGCTACCACTACCTGTCAGAACCATGGCAGACATGGCCAATCAATAACAGACTACTGCCCCTTTCAGAGGAGCCCCAGGACGACCTCAGAAACCTTTTCAATAAACAGACATTTTCAACCAATGAGAACTGATGCATAAGATGCCAGTTCTGAGATTGGTTTGCTCCAACAGAGTTGGTCATAGGTTGTGATTTGAAACAGCGATAATGATAGTGATAGGAATAACTACTAACATTTACTGAGTTATCACTGTGCATCAGACCCTGGCTAAGCATTTTACTGGTATTATCTCATTTATTTTCACAGCAACTTTGTAAATAAGTAGGAATATTCTCATTTTACAGATAAGGAAGCTGAGGCACAGAAAGGCTAGTCTGTCTAAGGTCATGGAGCTCTAGGAAGAAGACCTCAGCTTAGCTATCAGAACAGAAAAGGAGGCAGTGCCTGCTTTTACCTTGCCCCATGCTCTGCATTTCACTTGATCACTCTGCTACCTTTGCTGCCTAAATGCCAACAAGTGGAATGATAGACAAGTAGATGCCCAGATCCAGATGTGCACAGAGATTCAGGACATTCACTGTCCTCATCCTATTTCCCTGCCCGCTCTCAGTCTGGCTTCCTCTGGCCTGACATCTGCCATCAAGAGGCCATATGTCTCTCCACAGGCCAGGTATCTCTCCACTCTTTGGCTTCAGGACCTGGGATTCCTATTTTCATAGCACATGCCCCAGAAGCATACAGGCTGGTTTCCCTGGCTCCAGGGTCTGTGCCACTGTTGACCTCACCTCCAAGACCTATGCTAATAAGTGGTGTGGGTGCCTCACACAGACCCCCTGGTTCTCAGAGCCTCAGCTCTCTTTCCTTTCTAATTGGCATTGCTCCAGGTAAGATAGAGTCAGACCTCCTGTGTTAGTGAGGGTTTTCCAGGGAAAGAGAACTAACAGCATGTATCTAGAGGTATTTTATAAGGTATTGGCTCACATGACTGTGGAGGCTGAGAAGTCCCACCATTTGCCAACTGCAAGCTGGCAGGAAAGACTCAGGAAAGCCAGTGGTGTGGTTCACTGGAAAGACAGTGGTAGAGGCTCTCCTGTGAGTCTGAGGGCCTGAGAACCAGGAGCAGGAAAATGCTGATGTTCAGCTCAAGCAGCCAGGGTGAATTAATTCAACTTTCCTTTGCTTTTTTTTTTTAATTTAGGCCCTCAATGGATTGGATGATGACATGGGGTGGGGGCATAATACTTTACTCAGCCCACCAGTTCAAATGCTAATCTCCTCTGGAAACACCCTCACTGATACCCAGAAGAATGTTTAACCAGCTATCTGGGCACCCTATGGCCCAGTCAAATTGGCACACAAAATTAACCATCATACTCCCTTTACCCAGTCAGCCCTGGAAAAAAATTGATGGACCTTAGCACATTCTTTAGGAAGCATAGTAGGCTGTTGGTCTAAGATCTAATTTTCAAAAGAGCCAAAAACAATGCAAATGTGTTACTTATGACCCATCAGGAGGTTAGAAGGGAAGAGTTTGGGGATCGGCTCATAGAAACTGTTTAAGGATTGGAGGCTGTTAATATCATGTGTTGGTAAATATACAAAATACCCAGAATTCATTTGTCTGGGAGCAAAGAATACCCAGGATCCCCTGTACCCTGTGGTTTGTAATCCAATTGGTAAACCACTTTGGAGAGCAGAGCCCTTTGGCAATATCTAGGAAAGTGGACAATATGTGTACCCATTGATTCAACAATTCTACTCTTCAGCATTTTTCCTTGAGAAAATAATACATGTGCACAAGAACATTGATTGCAGCATTTTTGCAACAGTGAAAATTAGAAACAACCTAATGCATTTATAAGATCATGGAGAAGAGGGCAGAAAGAGAGAGAGCTCCTGGGGAAGTATGATAGGGAGAAGGAGGAAGGAAAGTCAGCTATGGACAGAGAGTAGGGTGTGAAGCAGCAGGAAACATTGGGAAATGAAGGTGGAGTGATGGTGACTGATGCCTGGACTTCTGCCTTACTGTGTAGGTGAAGAGGTCTTTGGCCTCATCAGAAGTGGAGTGCCACCTTGGCTGACTTCTAAAACTGACCCAAAGAAGACCACACCATATTTTCAGTGCCTTATAAAACTATTACAATTGCTTGCCTTTATCCAGTGGCTGGGTCCTCTAATATAATATAAAACAGTTATAATAAAAGGAGACTTTTCTGTTTCATTCTTTTTTTTTTTTTTTTGCAGTTTTTGGCCGGGGCTGGGTTTGAACCCACCACCTCTGGCATATGGGGCTGGCGCCCTACTTCTTTGAGCCATAGGCGCCACCCTTTGTTTCATTCTTGATCTTAGGTCGAAAGATTTTAACAATTCATCCTCAACATTATATTAATGTAGGTTTTTTAAAAAAATGATACTCAGGTTGAAACATTTTTTCTATTCCTAGTTTGCTAAAATTTTTATTATGAATGGATGTGGAATTAGATGCTTTTCTGTATTTATTAAGATGGTCATATGTTTATTTATTATACATTACTTATTTAATTAACATGGTAAGTTCATTATGTTAATTTTTAAATTTTAAACTGGTGTTGCCTATCTGGAATAAACTCACTGATCATGAATATTTTCTTTTTAATTTAACACTGGATCTGACTTGCCGATATTTTGTTTAGGATTCTTGCATCGCTTTCATGAGAGAGATTTTCCTGTACTTTTTTGTAATGTCTTCACTGAATTTTGGTATCCATGTAATTTTATCCTCATAAAATGTTTTTATATAGGTACCCTCTTTCTCTATTCCTAAGAATAATTTTGTGTAAGATCTGTGCTATTTTTTCTTTCAGTTTTATTGGTATCTTTTAAGAATCAAGTTCTGCCCTGTAGATAGTCAGTTGTTAGACATTTGTCTTCTGTTCTTAGTTTTGCTCTTGTCCTTATTACTTTCGTCCTTCCACATTTTTTTGGTTTTATTTTCCATTTTCTAACTTCTTGAGATGACAACTTGACTCTACTTTCTTGAGATGACAACTGATTTTTCAGCCTTTCTTATTTCCCAATGCATGCATTTTTTAAGGTTATACATTTTCCTTTGAGTAAGCCTTAGCTGCATAGCACAAGTTTTGATATGTCACGTTTATGTTATCATTCATTTCAAAATAGAATTTTTGGAAATAAGCTACTCAGTTTGCAAGCATTTGAAGATTTCCTATTATTTTTACCTAACTGCATGCACTATATAACAATGTTTTGGTTAATGATGGACCACATGTACAATGGCAGTTCCATGAGATCATAATGAAGCTGAAAAATTCCTCTCACTTAGCGATGTCATAGACATTGTAACATCATAGCTCAATGCATTACTCACATGTTTATGGTGATGCTGGTGGAAACAGACTTACTGTGCCGCTAGTTGTCAGGGATGTCCAACATTTTTTCTTTTCTGCCACACCTTAGCAGACTAAAAGTTATCTGGGACCACAAATCAAGTACACAAACATTAATGATAGATGAGGAAAAGAAAAGGTCCTGCAATTCCAACACCACAGATAAGCAAAATAGTCCTCAAGTAATCTGTATGCAGCCTGTGGGCCATCAGTTGGACACCCCTGTATAAAAGAACAGCATATGCAATTATGTGTAGTACATAATACTTGCTAATGATAAAAATTGACTCTGTGATTAGTTTATGTATTTACTATACTATATTTTTTATCACTATTTCAGAGTGTTCTCCTTCTACTTATACAAAAAAAGGTTAACTGTGGAATAGCCTCAGGCAGGTCTTCAGGAGGTATTCCAGAAGAAGGCATTGTTAGCATAGGATGTGACAGTTCAATGCATGTCACTGCCCCTGAAGACCTTCCAAAAGACAAGATGCAGAGGTGGAAGACAGTGATATTAATGATCCCAACACTGTGTAGGACTGAATTAATGTGTGTTTGTGTCTCAGTTTTTAATAAAAAACTAAAAAAAAAAATTCCGTTTAAAATTAGAAAAACATCTTCCAGAATAAGGACATAAAGAAAGAAAATATTTTTGTACAGCCGTATAATGTATTTGTGTTTTAAGCCAAGTGTTATTGCTGAAGAGTCAAAAAAGTTAAAAAAAATTAAAAAGTTTATCAAGTGAAAAGGTTACAGTAAGCTAATGTTAATTTAATATTGAAGAAAGAAAAACTTTCTCATATATAGAGTATCTTGTAAGTAGCATATATATTTATAAAACCTAGCCTGACAATGTTCGCTATTTTAGAATAACATTTTAATGAACTGCAATGTATGTACTGTAAAATTCATTACCTAGAAGTATAAAATTCAGTGGTTTCAGTGTATCCACCGAGTTTTGCAATGATCACAACAACCTAATTTTATATCCTTTTCCTTACTACTCACAAAAAAAAACCTGTATTCCTTAGCAGTCATTCTTCATTGCCCCGACCCCCAGGCCCTGGTAAACACTGATTTATTTTTCTGTTTTTATGGATTTGCCTATTCTGGATATGTCATATAAAGGGAATCATACAGTCTGTGGTCTTTTGTGACTGGCTTCTTCCGCTTAATGTTTTCAAGGTTCATTATCAATACTTCATTCATGACCACATTTTGTCTATTCATTCATTCATTTATGGACATTTGGGTTGTTTCCACTTTTTGCTATTATGCTAGGAACATTCAAACACAAGTTTTTGTGTGCACATGTGTTTTCATTTCTCTTGGGCATATTCATAGGAACAAAACTGCTGGGTCATATGGTAACATTTTGAGGAACTGCCAAACAGTTTTCCAAAGTTACTGCACCACTTTACAATCCCACGACAATACACAAGGACTTCAAATTCTCCACATCCTTGTCCTCACTTCCTGTGTTCTATCTTGAGTCCAGCCAGCCCAGTGGGTATGAAGTGCTAGCTTATTGTGGTTTCCATTTGCATTGCCCTAATGGCTAACGCTATTGATCATCCTTCCGCATGACGGGTGCTCCCACTCTGTGAGTTGTCCTTTCATTTTCTTGATTGTGTTCTCTGAAGCATCAAAGTTTTAAATTTTGATGACGTCTAATTTATCTTTTTTCTTTTGTTATGCTTTTGGTGTCATATGTAATAAAGCACTGCCTATCAAAAGGTCATGGAGATTTACTCCCATGTTTTCTCCTAAGAATTTCATAGTGTAGGTCCCCACATTTAGATTGGTGATCCATGTTGAATAACTTTGGCTAGGGCATGAGGTTGGAATTTAACTTCTTTTGTCTTTATGTGGATATCCAGTTGTCCCAATATCATTTGTTGAAAGGCAAATTTCCCCATTGAATTATCTTGAACCCTCGTCAAAATTAATTTGATTATAAATGTGAAGGTTTAGTTTTGAACTCTCAATTCTGTTGATAGATTGATCTACCCTTATTGCCAGTACTATTTATCTACCTTTATTTTAAGTTTTGACGATGGGAAGCAGAAGTCCTCCAACTTGTTTCTTTTTAAAGATTGTTTTGGCTATTCTGGGTCTTTTGCATTTCTATATGAATTTTAGAATCATCTTGTCAGATTCTTAAAAAAAAAAGAAAAAGAAAAAAGGCATCTGGAATTTTGATAGAGATCACATTAAATTTATATACCAATTTGGGCTTTCTTTTCATGGTGCTTAGCCAATGTACATGTTTTTGAAAATTTGTATTTATTTAAGGTATATAACATGTTGTTTTCATATATATACATAGTGAAAAATGTTACTATAGTGAAGCAAATTAACCTATCTACATCTCATATAGTTACCCTTTTGTGTGTGTTAAGAGCTCCTAAAAACTATTCCCTTAGCAAATTTCTGTTATACAATACAATGTTATAATAACAGTTCTCATGTTATACGTTAGATCTCAAGGCCTATTCGTTCCAATATATCAGCAATTTTAAGTGCTTTGACCTAATGGCATTTTCTCCCTTTCCTCTCTGCCCCTGCAATTGCTGCTTTATTCTCTATTTCTATGTTTCTGACTTCATTTTTAGATTCCACATACACGCATATAAGCAAGATCATGCAGTATTTTTCTTTCTATGCCTGACTTATTTCACTTAGTGTAATGTGCTCTAGGTTCAACCATGTCATTTCAATGACAAAATTGCCTTCTTTTTTAAGGCTGAATAATATTCTATTGTATGTGTGTGTGTGTGTGTGTGAGAGAGAGACAACTTCTTTACCCAGTCATCCATCCACAGACACTTAGATTGTTTCCATATCTTGGCTCTTATGAATAATGCTACAACAAACATAGGCGTGGATATCACCACGAGGTACTGATTTCAGCTCCCCTGAGTACATATCCAGAAGAGAGATCATTGTGTCATATGGTAGGTAGATCTATTTTTAAGTTTTAGAAGAACATCCATACTGTTTCCATAATGGCTGCATCAATTTATATTTTACCCACAGTGCACGAGGGTTTCCTTTTCTTCATCAGTGCCTGTTATCTCTTGTCTTTTTGATAATAGCCATCCTAATAAGTGTGAGGTGATGTCTATTATGATTTAATTTGCACTTCTCTGATGACTAGTGATGACTAGTGATGTTGAGTCCCTTTGCATATACTTGTTGGTCATTTGTACATCTTCTTTGGAATAATGTCTATTTATAGCCTTTGCCCATTTTTTTTTGTTGAGACAGAGCCTCAAGCTATTCCCCTGGGTAGAGTGCCATGGCATCACAGCTCACAGCAACCTCCAACTCCTGGGCTCAAGAGAGTCTCCTGCCTCAGCCTCCCAAGTAGCTGGGACCACAGGCGCCCGCCACAACGCCTGGCTATTTTTTGGTTGCAGCCGTCATTGTTATTTTTGGCGGGCCCAGGGTAGGTTCGAACCTGCCACATTAGGTGTATATGGCTGGCACCTTAGCGACTTGAGCCACAGGCGCCAAGCTGCCTTTGCCCATTTTAAAATAAGTTTACTTATTTTCTCCTTATTGAATTCTATTTTATTTATTTATTTACAAATAAATAAGTAAGTGAAAGAGAGTCTCACTCTGTCACCTTGTGTAGATGCTGTGGTGTCATTTGTAGCTCACAGAAACTTCAAACTCTTGGGCTCAAGCAATCCTTTTGACTCAGCCTCCTAAGTAGCTAGGATTACAGGCATCTGCCACAATGCTTGGCTAATTTTTCCTATTTTTAGTAGAGATGGGATCTTGCTCTTACTCAGGCTGGACTTGAACTCCTGAGCTCAAGCAGTCTACCTGCCTCAGCTTCCCAGAGTGCTAAGATTATAGGGGTGAGCCACTGTGCCAGCCTGCTATTGAATTCTATAGACCAATTTGGGAAAATCTTGCTCTCCTAATAGTATAAAGTCTCCTGATCCATGAACGTGAAGATGTCTTTGCATGTTTTTAGGTCCTGTTTTATTTGTTTCAACAATGTTTTATAGTTCTCAATGTATAAATCTTGGACAGTTATGTGCTGTATAACAGTGTTTCAGTCAATAATGGACTGCACACGTGACAGCAATCCCATGAGATTATACCATATTTGTACTGTACCTTTTCTATGTTTAGATGCACTAGTGCTTACCATTGTGTTGCAACTGTCTGCAGTATTCAGTACAGTACCATGCCATACAGGTGTGTAGCTTGGGAGCAAGAGTCTGTACCAGATGGCCTAGGTGTGTAGACAGCTATAGGTTGAGTAAGTGTACTTCATGATGTTCGCACAATGATGAAATTATCTAATGACATTTCTCATAGTGTATTCCTGTTAAGTGACATATGACTATATTTGTTTTGTTAAATTTGCTCCCAAGTATTTTAATCTTTTTGATGCTATTAGAGATATAAATGTTTTTTAAATATCATTTTCAAATTATGTATTGTTAGTGTGTAGAAGTACACTTGATTTTATGCACTGATCTTGTGGCTTATCTTGCTGAATTCAACCTTACTGAATTCATTTATTAGTTCTAATAGTTGTGTGTGTGTGTGTGTGTGTGTGTGTATGGATTCATTAAAATTTTTCAACACACAAGATTATGTCATATGCTAATTGACATAATTTTCTTCTTTTCCATTCTGGATATCCTTTCTTTCATTTTCTTGCCTAATGGCCATGCCTAAGTCCTCTAGTCCAATATTGAATAGAAGCAGCAAGAATGGACATTCTTGAGCTGGATGCAGTGGCTCATATTGGTAAGCCACTTGGGACACTGAAGTGGGAGAATCACTTGAGGTCAGGAGTTTGAGATCAGTTGAGGCAACATTACAAAGCCCTATCTCTAAGGAAAGTTTTAAAAGAGACCTGGCATAGTGAAACATACTTATAGTCCCAGCTACTCAAGAGGCTGAGGCAGGAGGACCACTCAAGTCCAGGAGGTTGAGGTTGCAGTGAACTATGATCACACCACTGTTCTCCTGCCTGGGGACAGAGGGAGACGCCTGTCATTTAAAAAAAAAAAAAAAAGAAAAGAAAGAAAAAAAAGGAAAAAAAAAGAATGGGCATCATTGTCTTGTTCCTAATCTTGAGGGAAAGCATTCAGTCTTTCCCTAGTATGATGTTAGCTGTGGGTTTTTCCTGATTCCCCTTTTTAGACTGAGGAAATTTCTCTCTATTTTTAGTTTGTCAGGCATTTTATCATGAAAGCTGTTGGATTTTGTCAAATGCTTTTTCTGCATCTATGTGGGTAATCATATGTTTCCCCTTTATTCTATAAATACTGATTTTTTTGGATGTTAAACCAACTTTACATTCCTGGGATACATCCCATATGTTCATGGTGAATAATCCTTTCACATGCTGTTGGATTTGGCTCACTAGTATTTTACTGAGGATATTTGTGTCTATATTCCTTTTGGGACTCATATTATATGTATATTGGTATGCTTGATGTTGTCCTACAAGTTTATGAGGCTCTGTTAGTTTTTCTTATTTTTTCTTTCAGTTCCGTATGTCCTTTTAATGGACATGTCTTCAATTTTTCTGATACCTATGCCAGCTCAAATCTTCTATTGAGCCCCTCCTGTGAAATTTTCCTTTAAGTTGTACTACTTTTCTATTCTAGGATTTCTATTTCTTTACATTCTCTATTTGGTGAGATATTGGTCTCATACTTTAATTCTTTGGACATAGTTTCTTTTAGTTCTTTGCACATATTTGTAATAGCTGGCTTAAAGTCTTTGTCTAGTAAGTTCAACTTGTGGGCTCACTCAGGGACAATTTCTGTTGACTGCTTCTTTTCCCATGGATGGACTGTACTTTCCTGTTTCTTTGCATGTCTCATAATTTTTTGTTGAATACTAAACATGTAAAATAATAGCATGAGGCTGCTTTGGAAATCAGATTCTTCCCTGCTCTCAAGGCTTATTGTTGTTGGTTTTGTTTGTTTGGTTAGTGACTTTCCTGGATTTATTCTGTAAAGTTTTTTTCCTTGTTGTACATGACTAATGAAGCATTTGCTTGGTTAACTTTCTTCTTTTTAACATTAAATTTTTTCATTGTTCTCTTTTCAACAAATATCCAGGAAGTAGAGCATATATAATACGTACAACTTTTTTTGTTTGCAAATATCTTTATTTTATTTTTATTTCAGAATATTATGGGGTACCCATGTTTTGTTTACATACTTTGTTTTTGTACAGATTGAGTCAAAGTTACAAATGTGCCCTTCACACTTATAGTGTCACTCTGTTGCCCTGGCCAGAGTCCAGTGGTGTCATTACAGTTCCCTACAACCTTAAAATCCTAGGCTCAAGTAATTCTTACGCCTCAGCACCCCCTCCACTGTTGCCCAGTAGTTGGGACCACAGGCAGATGCCACTATGCCCAGATGGGGTGTTGCTCTTGTTCAGGCTGGTCTCAAACTCCTGGCCTCAAGCAATCCTCCCACCTTGGCCTCCCAGGGTGCTAGAATGATAGGTGTGAGCCTACATTCTCAGCCTTTGGTTGGTTAGCTTAATGCCCATCTGATTATTGGATGGAAGTTTCCTCAAATACCTTGAACCAGTGTGTCTCTCTCTTTTGCTTTGTGTATGCATTGGGGTATCCCTTTAGTGTTCAGTGGTTTACAATTCTGTCTTTGTCTTCATTTTCTGCTTGCACAGAACCTCCAGGTCAGCCACAGGTAGAGATGAAGACTTCTGCATGTATCCCTAGCCACAGGCATGGCCTTCTATTAATAGATTCATGGAATATATTAGAATTTTTCGAAGCTCCCAATGGACATCTCATTTCCCACATTTTCCTTTTGAGTTTTCTGCCAGCCTCTTGTTTGGCCCAATTAGTCTTGCCACCTGAGGCAGCTGTGATGTTAATTAATTGGCATTGATGGTTTTTGACAAATGCCCACTGAGTGGGCTCTGAATTAGGTCAAATGAAGAGGAATTTTACAAACAGGGTTTTTCTAGGGAGCTGCTGGAAAGGTCCGAGAGTGACACTTCTCTGGGGATGTTTTTTAAGGGAGAAGCTTCAAACCTGTTCTTCCCCACCCAGTGGCTGCCAGTGTGCTGGTTTTCATAGCTACTGTGCTTGTGGGGCTGCTGGTCTTTAAGGCTACCCCAAAGCTGGAGGGAGTGGGAAGGAGATGAGAATAGGGCACACTGCAAAGCTTGTTGTACTTACTGAGCTTCAGCTATTTTTCTTGAATAAATGCTCCTCATATTGGTGAGTCTTTGGTTAATTTCTAGAGTTCTGAAAAAGTTAATTGTGACAAATTTTGCTTCTGTTCTTCTCTGTGCTATTTTTTTTTCTTCCCATTCTCTGTTCTTTCAGGGAAGAATGGAATTTTGGAAGGTTTTTCTTTACCAATCCAGAATTGCCTGCCTGATTTCGATGTTTAACTGGGGAAGTTAAATTGTTTATGCTGAAGAATTGCTGATATATTTGAGTATATATCCACCATCTTACTGTGTATAGTTTATTTGTTCCATCTATCTTGTTTTCCTTTTTCCTCATTTTATAATTTTTGAAAAGGATTATATTTTGCTCTTCCCCCCCAGCTCATTAGTTTATTTATAAGTATGCACATACATGCACATACATATGTATGTATTTATTATTCTTTTAGTGATCACTTTAAATACTGCAATTGTCATTTTAAAGGATATGTTATTAATTAGTAACTTTGCCCTTCCCCAATAATGATAGGGCCTTGGAAGACTTTGACTCAATTGGCCTTTTGTCCTCCATTTGTAATGCATTTTTATTTTACTATATAGACAACTATACAAGACATTATTATTATTGTATTCAGTCAATATATGTTTAGTGCTACCAATATATTTACCATTTTTCTTTCCTTTAGTTCTTTCATACATTTCTATCTGCCTACAGAAGTGTCTTTAGTATTCTTCACGTAAGTCTGCTGACAGACATTAGAAAAATTCCTTTATTTCTTTCTCACTTTTATTGCACTTTTTTGACATTTATTTTCTTTTAGTACCTTAAAGATGACAAATGTCTGGTCTGCTTGGGCTTCTATGACAGAATATTATGAACTGGGTGGCTTAAACACCAAACATTTAATTCTCATAGTTCTGTAGGCTGACAAGTTCAAGATCAAGGTGCTAGCCAACTGGTTGCTGGTAAGAGCCTCTTTCTAGTTTGCAGACTGCCACCTTCTTGCTGTATCTGCACATAGTGGAGAGAGAGAAATCATTGCTTTTATGTCTCTTCCTATAAAGTAACTAATCCCCATACACAAAAGCTCCACTCTCAAGACCTAATCACTCCCCAGAGACCCCACCTCCAAACATCATCACACTGGGTATGAGGGCTTCAAAATAGGAATTTGGAGGGGACACAAAGCATTCAATTCATAACAACATCTTACTGTCTTCTGTATCCATTGTTTCTGTTGAGATGTCAGTTATGTGTTTGCTCTTTGAAAAGTATATTTTTGCTCAGGCAGTTTACAGACTCTTCTCTTTGTCATTGGCTTTCAAAGTTTAATATGTGCCAAGGAGTGACTTTCTATTTGGTTGTCCTGCTTAGAGATTGTAGTGCTTTTTGAATCTGTGGTTTGATGTCTTTAATTCATTCATGAAAAATCCTTGATTATTGTCTCTTCATATACTGCTTTAGCTACACATGTCTGTTCTTTCACGGAAGTGCCATGTGTCTCCTATGCTGTTTTGTTTCTTAATCCTTTTTGCTCCTTGATCTGTACCACAGTAAAGGAATTTTCTGTTGAACTGTCAGCTCCCCAATCTGCATTTTCACTGTTTTCAATCTATTATTTAACTCATGTTATGTTTTAACTTCAGCCATGGTAATTTTTAGTTTGGTTTTTCTCTTTTTTTTAAGACAGAGTCTTGTCTTGCTCTGTCACCATAGGTAGGTAGGTAGTCTTGCTCCGTCACCGTAGGTATAGTGCAGGGTAGTCATCATAGCTCACTGCAGCCTCAACCTCCTAGCTCTAGCAATCTTCCTGCCTCAGCCTCTGGAGTAGCTGGGATCCATGAAACCCAGCTAATCAATATATTTTTGATTGAGACAGGATCTTGCCTTTGCTTAGGTTGGTCTTACACCCCTGACTTCAAACAATTCTCCTGCCTTGGCCTCTCAGATTGTTAAGATTACACGTGTGAGCCACCACACCTGGCCAACCCTAGTTTTATAATTAGTTAAAATTTAGTTTCATAATTCTGTTTTTAGAAAATAAATTTCTGAATAAATTTTCCAGTTCTCTGGCAAAATTTTCCATTTTGTAAATGGTTTCTGAACCTATTAATCATAATTATTTAAAAATCTGTTTCAGATAATTTCAGTATATGGAAACCTTTAGGTGTTGTCTAGCTATTCCTTTGGTTCTGCTTTTGGTATGCTCAAACTATAGATTGAATATAGGACATTGTGTATAATAAATTATAGAGCTCTGGGTGATACTACTTACCCCCCAGACAAGGTTGCGCCTGTGCTCTGACAGGCAGCAGGGGAGAAGAATACCTCAATCCAGTCAGGGCCTGAGAAAGTCAAGGCTCATTTGTGGTCTTTGTTAGACTCAGTTTGAGAACCAGGATATGTCTTAGGGCTTCCTCTCCTTGGTAAGCCCTGCACTTGAATTTTAATTTCTCAGTACAATGAAACCATTGACAACTTTGCTCTCCTTTTCAGCTGTTTCTGCTTGGCTTCTTAGAATCTTGCCCACTAAGAAGAAAATGAACACCCAGAGAAAAACTGGTGTTGAATTTTGCTGAATTTTGGCCCCTCAAGACATTGCTGCTCTAGTATATCTATACACTCCAATTTTTCTCTCTCTTGACAGGTAAGATTTTATAAAGACCTGCTGACTTTTTAGCCCCACACAAAGACTGGCAAATATTCCAAGGAGGGAAAAGCTTCATGTAAAAGTTGGACTTCTTCAGTGGACTTTCCTTTTCTCTGAGATCTGCCGTCTCAAGTCCTGAAAGCCTTGAAACTCTTTAATACCTTCAAACAGGTTAGTTTTCCCCCTTTCATTCAGATCTTCTAGTCTTTTTTTTTTTAACGGTAACACTGCCCTGTTAAGAAGTTACTTCTATCATAGCTGGAAGTAAAAGTCTGCATGTGTTTTTTGATAGACTTTATTTGTGTTTTCTTTTTTTGAGATAGTCTCATTATATCACCCTTGGTAGAGTGCCATGACATCACAGCTCACAGCAACCTCACACTCTTGGGTTTAAGTGATCCTCTTGCCTCAGCCTCCCGAGTAGCTGGGACTACAGGTGTCCGCCACAATGCCGGGTTATTTTTTGGTTGCTGTTGTCATTGTTTAGCAGGCCCAGGCTAGCTCGAATCTGCCAGCTTTGGTGTATGTGGCTGGCGCTGTACTCACTGAGCTACAGGTGCTGAGACATAGACTTTAGTCTTTGGAGAATTTTTAGGTTCATTTAGGTCAATTTGAGCAGAAGAAAATTCTGATATAACTCTCACCCCCAAACATGCATGGCCTCCTCTACTATCAAAGTCCCTGCGACAGTGGTACATTTGTTACCATCAATGAGTCTTCATTAACACATCATTTGTACCTTCATATTAATCTGAAATTTAAAAAAAGAAATGGGCTCAGTGCCCGTAGCTCAGTGGGTAGGGCATTGGCCACATATACCAGGGCTGGTGGGTTCAAAACTGGCCCAGACCAGCTAAACAACAATGACAACTGCAACAACAAAAAAGCCAGGTGTTGTGGCAGGTGGGGAGGCGAGGTAGTTACTTGGGAGGCTGAGGCAAGAGAATAATTACTTAAACCGAAGAGTCTGAGGTTGCTACGGGCTGTGATGCCACAGCACTCTACCGAGGATGGCATAGTGAGACTCTGTCTCAAAATAAAAAAAAACCAACAAGAAAGAAAGAAAGAAATGAACTTCGGAAGAAAAGCATTTTTTTCTAGCAACACTGTCTATTAAATCCAAACAGGATGTCATTTGTCACTACATTTCTAAACTTTGTCCTTTATTAAGTAAAAAAATTAATAATAGTGATACTTCATTAAAAAAAAAAACCCATGTTTTTATCACCCAATTCATAGTTTACATGAGGGTTCTTTCTTGGTGTTGTATATTCTATAGGTTTTGACAAATTACATTTATTTAATTTTGTTTGTTTGTGTCTAAACCTTTAATATGAAACATTTAGTGTCAGTAAATGTTGACAATGGTGGGGTGGGGGCAGGAGCCAAGAAAAGTTTATTTGTAAAAAAATTTAACTTGACATAAAAATTTGCAAAGATGGTACAGTTGGCAATAATGTAATGTTGGCAAAAGCTAAAAGAAACAACAATTAAGTAAACATCTAAGTTTATTTGGATTTCACTGATTTTTCATCAGTGACCTTTATCTGTTTCCCAGTCCAGGATTTCTCGTTGCATTTAGTCATTACGTCTCTGTTGGTTTCCCTGATCTAGGAGAGTTTCTTCTTTACTTAATGACATTGTGTTTTGAGGATTATTGATTAGGAATTTTGTGTGACATATGCCAATTTGGGTTCATCTGATGTTTTTCATGTGGCCTTACTGGGGTTATGGAGTTTTGTTTGTTTTGTTTTTTAAATACCACAAAGGTGAAATGCCTTTCTAATCACATCGTATCAGGGAGTTCATGCCATCGACACGTCTCACTACTGGTGACATTAACCTTAATCACTTAGCTAGTGTAGTATTTGAAAGTTTTCTCCACCACAAAGGTCCACTTTCCACCTTCCATATTTTCTTCTTTGGAAGCGAGTCATAAAGTCTGATCCATATGCAAGTAGTGGGAAGTTGAACTTATCTCCATTTCTTAGAGGGCAGTATTTATAAAATTATCTGGAATTCTTCTGTAAGAAAAATTTATTTGTTCTCTTTATTTCCATCCTTAGCTAATAATATATTTATACCAGTACGGATCTGTGTATTTTATACCTTGAGTTACAATTCAATATTGTGCTATTTATTTTATCTTAAAATAGTTATTGATTAAATTTTTTCCAGCTTTGGCCACCGGGAGCTCTTTCAGTCTGGCTGTGTCTTTTGGACCCGCCTTCATCCTTTTGTTTTGTGAGCACTTCCTTTCTTGATAACATGGGATGCTCCAGACTCATCTTGTGTTTTTCCTGTTTCAGCCTTAAAATCAGCCATGTCTCCAACATTCTGGCCCCTTTCTTTCCTTTCCTTCCCTTTCCTTTCCTTTCCTTTCCTTTCCTTTCCTTCCTTCCTTTCCTTTCTTTCCTTTCTTTCCTTTCTTTCTTATAGAGTCTCACTATATCACCCTCGGTAGAGTGCCATGGCGTCACAGTTCACAGCAACCTCAAACTCTTTGGCTTAAGTGATTCTATTGCCTCAGCCTCCCAAGTAGCTGGGACTATAGGTGTCTACCACACAATGCCTGGTTATTTTTTTGTTGCAATTGTCATTGTTTTAGCAGGCCTGAGTCAGGCTCGAACCTGCCAGCTTCAGTGTATGTGGCCTGTGCCCTACTCACTGAGCTACAGGCACTGAGCCATCTGGTTCCTTTCATTAGAGAATAGTATTTAGAAACCAATGTCTGAGTAGTAGTGTGCTCACTGCTACCGCAGTTATATGATACCCTTGTAACATAGTTAGAGTCTTTTGTCACAGTCTGTATTCCATCCTGGGATTTCCTGACCTCCGGGTTGATTTTTAAGAATTTTGCTTACATGGCTCATTCCTGAGCTCAGTGATTAGGGCACCAGCCACAGGCCCCGGGTCTACTGGGTTCAAACGCGGCCGGGGCCTGCTAAGCAACAATGACAACAACAACAAAATAGTTGGGCATTGTGGTGGGTGCCTACTTGGGAGGCTGAGGCAAAAGAATTGCTTAAGCCCAAGAGTTTGAGGTTGCTGTGAGCTGTGACACCATGGCACTCTTCTGAGGGCAACATAGTGAGACTCTGTCTAAAAAAAATGAATTTCACTTACATTTAAGCTATATTTCTATAGTTTTTGATAAGTGCATAGAATCATGCACCCTCCACCTCAGCACCATATGGAATACTGGGCTCATCTAAAAATTGCTCTGTGCATCTCTTATGTAGTTGTCCACCTTGCCCTCCCCTCCTTGGCAACCACTGATCTGTCTTCTGCGTTTAGTTCTAGTCCTAGCACCTCTATTTGGTTTGACCATGAAGTGGGCAGGGCTGACTGAGATGGGGTTTTAATGTCAGCTTTGCAGGAGTAAGCAGGCAATGATGCCTGTTAACAAGATTGTGAGTTACAGAGTGTTTGTTGTGTTCATCAGTTTATCTATAGCATAGCAGTTAGCATAAAGTAAGTGCTCACTAAAAAATTTTAAAAAATGTTTAAAGTCTCACCAAAGGCCCAATGCAGGATATGGTAGATATGTGATCATTAAAAGTGTTTCTTAAAAGGTCTGAGAATTCCTAAATGCTTCATTCTATCACCGATTAGATGATGCTACAGCATGGACTGGGTATACTGATACTAGCTCTGTAATTCTTTCTATCCACCATCTCCTAGCCAGCTAGCACTTGACTAAAATCTGTATGGGACACTTTATACTCCTTATCTTGTTGTCTCCGTTACAAAGTCTGCTTCCTTGAGATCTCCAAGTTTTTTCTTTTGTTTTTGAGACAGAGTCTCACTTGTGATCCTCTGTAGAGACCTATGATGCGATAGGTCACAGCAACCTCAAACTCTTGGGCTCAAGCGATCCTCTTGCCTCAGTCTCCCAAAGAGCTGAGACAATAGGTGCCCCCCACAATGCCTGGCCATTTTTAGAGATGGGGTCTCAAACTACTGAGCTTAAGCAGTCTACTCACTTTGGCTTCCAAGAATGCTAGGATTACAGGCATGGATCATCAAGCCCAGCTAGACCTCTGTATTTTTATCTCATGTTGTTTTTTGACCAAGAAATGCTCAACCAATTAATTTTTTCTCAACCCTGTAGCAGCCTAAAAGAATCTTGGGGAAATAACGGATGGAGCTTTTCCCAGTCACGCAAAATGGCAGGAGGGAACAATCCAGAGAGGGAGGATATCCATTCTACAAGCAGTCACATCTGGTGTGTGACTCACAGGAAGGGACCTCCATTTCTCTTGGCTCCTGTGACAAAGCGTGAGTAGGGTAGTCATGTTCAGTGGCTGAGCTGCCAAACTTGAGGCCAACAGATTCCTTCTAGAACCAGGTCAGAGTTTAGTCTCCTGGCCCTCCCTGTGAGCTTTCCTCTTTTTCTGTTTTCTAAAACTATGGAAAAGAACTAGAATGGATAATGGAAGGTGTAAAATTTAAGACACAGGAGGTCTCACCAGGGAAACTGGACAATTTGCTTATAAATGTAGCCTCAGGGCTGTATCTACCCAGCAAAAAAGTAAAGAGGAAATTTGGCAAACATGATCATTAATTATCCAATTTGGCTGTTTATTCCAATCGAGTTAATCGGCTAACGTCCAGGTTCCCCCCCTCCTCCCCTTGAATTGCTCTGGGACAGCAAACGGGAAGGGAAAGGAGATTAAATCATGCATCTCATTCTTTTTTACAAAGCCGATGAAAATGTCTTTGTGGAATAGATATTTGTGCCTTTCAGGTTGTTTGTGATGAGACTTATCCTGCTTTTTTTCCCCCTAAAATGACAGAAGAGGCTCGGCTGGATTTCTGGCTCATTAACTCACTTAGATACTGAGACGAAGCCAGTTCTTTACTCCCAGGTTCCCGACATTACTCATCCATGGATCCGACAAGATGCATTTAATAGCAAGATGGAAGACTCCTGCAGAGCTTGGCCATGTGCCGCTGGCCTTGGAGAAGGAGTGTGGGGGAAGCAGTTGGTTCATTTTCAGGAGCTCTATGTCCCTGTGTGGACGATTACCCAGTATTACTTTCTTTTCCACATTTTACCTTTTGTTTGTTCATTCATTCATTACTGAACACTGTAGTGTGCCACGCACTGTACTAGATGCGGCAGATAATAGGAGAAAGTATCTTTGCATAGACGAGTTCTATGTCTGGTTAGAGAACAGAAACTATAAATTAATAATATCACTATGGTTTGATCAGCACAGTAGTAAGGCATGTCTTATGAACACTGGTCACAAAGACTAGGGGGGAGTGAGGTCTGCTCAGAGAAAGTTCATTGAGTAGCGTTAGGAGTTGCAACTCATGGGTGAAATATAATTAAGATTCCCTCTCTCCCATGGAGGGGTTGGCGAGGAAAGGTGTTCTATCTAAGCATGACAGCAGCACTTACAAAGACATGTGAAGCAGTGTCCCTCAGGAAGCTGCCGGGTCCTCACAGTGCCAGGAGCACAAGGAGCCAGTAGGACTGTGGGAACTGAGAGTACATGCGGCAGGCGCGGTCTCACTGGCAGTGCTGGGAGAAGCTTTGGGGAGTGTTGAGGAAGGAGATCCACAAGATCATATTTCACAGGTCACTGCAGTGGTAATGGGACAGACAGAAACACTACAGGCAGCTGCAGTTGGTTCAACCCCCGGGCTCCTTTTTCACTGTGTCGCCTTAGAGAAGCCGCTAGATATCTTTGAGCAGAAAAGTAGGATAAGAAAGCATTCTTTAAAGTGTTGTTGAGGGAGTTAGAAACAACATATAATTAAGTCCCTGGGACAGTATCTGGAATGTGTCATTGTAATTGTTGTGAGTTGCTGAGTTCCTTCAATCTATAAATTTATGTCCTTCACAAAATTAGGGAATATTTCATTTACTATTTATTACATTTCTTTTTCTGTCCCAATCTCTCCCATCTCTCAATCTGAAACTTCAACTGCATATATATTAAATCTTTTTTAACTGATTCCTGAGACTGGTAACTTTTCAATCCTTTTTTCCCCCTCTCTGTTTTTTTTCTCCATAATTTCCATGGATATATCTTTAAGTTTACTTTTTCCTATATCATTTCTATTTTGCTCTCAAGCCCATCTAGTAAATTTTTAATTTCAGATATTGTATTTTTCAGTTCTAGAATTTCTATTTGGCTTTTTTCCATAGTTTCTACTTCTCTGCTGAGATTTTCCGTTTTCATTCATTGCAAGCGTATTTTTCTTTAAGTCAATGAATGTAGTTCAAAAGTTGATAAAATCCAAGTTTGCTTATCTCACCCTCTGGGTTTGATCTCCATTGATTGTCTTTTCTCTTAAGAATGGGTGATATTTCCTTGGTGTTTCACGTGTTAAGTAGTTTTTTATTGTATCCTGGAAATTATAAAGTTTATGTTGTGGAATTCTGGATTCTGTTATTTTCTTTCATAGAGAGTTTAGTTTTGCTTTCTAATTAACTTGGTTGAACTCAAACTACAAACTTGGCTTGAATGCTTCCAAGGCCTGTTGTCATTCCTGGTATAGCTCTTGAACTGCAGGGAAATGATAGATTTAAGTGTGGGTCTCCACTCTGGAACTGTAAGCTTCTCAAAGGGTTTTGTCATTGTGTCCTCTATGTATAGCTTCGTATTGGCACACAATGGACCTGCCATGATGCTGAATACGTGAATGAGCTAATGAACCACGTATTTCGTGATATATCCATCAAATCAGAACATTTTTATGGAGATCTAGGAGCCAGAAGGGAGAAGATGAAATTCTTCCACATGTATCAACTTCCACCTTCTTCTGCCTGGGTATAATTTTTACGTGCTAATACACAACCTCAGCCATGTTTACTCTTTAACATTTATGCCCCCCATATTATTTCCTACAGAGTACACATTATAGCAAAATTCTATTATCATAAAATCACTAAAATAGCAAATAGTGATTATTTGTTATGTTAGCTGCATTCCATAATGTGGAATTAATTCAAAAGATATAAATTTGAATCAAACTCAAGCCTATAATTCAAGCCTACTTTGTAGATTCATTCAATAAACATTTGAGCACCTATGCAGACACAGATGCTGGGTTCCAGAAATACAAACATTAATAAGCATAGTTCCTGCCCTCAAGAATTGAGGGAAACAGAGAAGTGAGTTATCAAATTGCTTATTGTAAGCTATAAAAATAGTTACTGAGTATCTATTTTGTGCTGAGTACTTTGCTGGGATCCAGGAATGCAGTAATGAGAAGATAGACAAATAAATTTCTGTCACCAAGGAACTTAAACTTTTTGCAGGAAACGCTACATTAAAGAGAGTTTTTCCTATATTTCAATCAGTCAAGGCCTGCCTTCACATGTTTTGGTTTGTTTTGCCTTGGCCTATACAACATGTACTGCTAATTCATATTTTATTTAAGTCTCACTCTTCAAAGGTTAAATCAATGTAATTTAGAAGGAAACATTATATCACAGATCAGATATGCTACTTCTCTTTCTTTCTCTCTCTCTCTCTCTTTCCTTCCTTCCTTTCTTTCTTTTTCTTTTTGAGACAGAGTCTCACTTTGTCACCTTCAGTAGAGTGCTATGGCATCATAGCTCACAGCAACCTCATACTCTTAGGCTCAAGCAATTCTCTTGCCTCAGCCTCCCAAATAGCTGGGACTACAGGACCCTGTCACAACACCTGGCTATTTTTAGAGACAAGGTCTTGCTCTGGCTCAGGCTGGTATTGAACCTGTGAGCTCAGGCAATCCACCCACCCTAGCCTCCCAGAGTACTAGGATCATAGGCATAAATCACCTCACCCAGTCTGCTACTTCTATTTTTCAATCACATCAAAATAAATACATAATTATTAAAACTCAAAATGACTGGCTATAAAATAGCAAGCATTACATGACCCACACTCTGGCAAACACTGCTTTAAGCATGTTAAATGTTATAAAAAAGGCATTTATAAAATGCAAAATGTGTAATGGGACTATAAAGGAGTTATTAATCCTGCTTGTATTCATAAGGAAGGTTTTGCAGACATGTCTCCTTGAGGGGAATGACAGTATCCCTTTTACCATTACATCCTCTGCAGGAAGCAGAATGAAACTCCCTGCAAAGATGTCCGCATCCTATCTCTAGACTGTGTTACATGACATGGCAATGAGGAATTAAGTTTGCAGATGGAATTAAAGTTGTTAATCAGCTGGCCTTATGATAAAGGAATTATGTTGGCTTATCCAGGTGGGCCCCGTGTAATTACAAGGATTCTAAGAAGTAGGAGCAGGAAGCAGGAGAGAATCAGAGAATCAGAGTGACGCAGTGTGAGAAGGACCCACTGCTATTGCCAGCTTTCGAGATGGAGGATGGGGCATGAGACAGGGAAAAGATATGGCTTCTAGAAGCTGGAAAAGGCTAGCAAAACAATTCTCTCCTAGAATCTCCAGGAAGCAGAAAGCCCTGCTGATATCTTGATGTTAACCTAGTTAGACCTGTGTTGGACTACAGAACGGTAAAATAATAAATGTGTATTGTTTGGAGTCACTAAGTTTGTGCTAATTTGTTAAGGAAGCTAAATAAATCCCTGCAGTGCCAGATCCATTATAGGCATTGGCTAAAAATAAGCCATACTGAATGAGGGCCCTCCTCCAAGTTCCCTGAGGGCAAGGACCTCATCCTCTTCTCTGCTGTACACTTAGTGTCTACCAAAAGGGAGCAAAAGGTAATATCTCTTCCTCACCCATGGCAGGGTCCTCGGCTGCCAGCCCTGTAACAGAAGACAGATTGACCAGAGAAAAGCATAACAAATTATTTAATCAAAGTTTTATGTGACACAGGAGTCTCCAGAAATGAAGAATGAAAGACCCAGGGAAAACTAGTTTTTATGCTTAGGTCTGGTGAAGAATGGAGCAGTCATGTGGCAGGAGGATGGAACAAAGGAGGTCTGACCTAATGGTAATGAAGTGGGGGAACTTAGCCAGGCTTGTTTGTTCAGCTTTTCCTTGGCCTCCCTGTGTAGCGTTTTTTTCCTCTGGGTATATGGCAGGACACCTGTCACATGAGAGTCTTATGACCTGCTTTCAGAGGAGGTAGGTCAGAGAATTCTTTCTGACTACCTCTCACACAGAGAGACAGAGAAGGTCAGGGAATGACCCTCGTGTTTCTGCTGTTTTCTCAACTTCCAAGGTGCTGTATTTGGGTCACTATGCTCTGAGCCCCAACACTGCCATTGCATGGAGCATGGAGTTTGAGGTCAGTCACTATTTTGAGTGCCTTTAAACAAAGGCACTATTTAAATTGCATAGTAATGAACCCCAAGAAGAAGCACAAGCATGGTTGAGGAAGGGCTGTGAAGATGAGGGGAGCTGACTGGGCAAGACGTGAGTGTTAGGGATGTGCTTAGAGAAATTAGCAATGCTGTGACAGAAGCCAGGGTGCTCAGCGAGGGTGACAATAACAAATCTGGAGTAGTGACAGGGAGCAGACCGGGAAGAACTTTGTGTGGCATGCCTGGGAATTCAGGTTTGGCTCCTGAGGTCACAGGAAGTCACACATCGATCTCCTGTGTGGCATGAAAAGTGATAGCCTTCTCTGCCAGCTGGATCCTCCTAACGTCCATTGGAATCGCACATTCCTGGAACCCAGATCCTTGCCATCCACATAGATGTTTTAGGAGGAGGCCTGACCTCGTTGGGCTTGGATTCTTGGGCTGAGGGCAAGTGTTGCACGTGAGGAATGGACAGAGGGAGCCAGTGACCCGACCAGCCGGTGACTTGCAGACTCCCTGGAGCTCTGTGCCTATAGGAGCCGGCGAGCTGTCAAGATTTCCATCTTAAACCCCATGCTCCATGTGTTTGCAATATGGCCATAGTGATCCACAGGGGAGGGGTCTTGGGTGTGCAGGCTTAGCTCTGGAGTCATTGCTTCCTCTCTTTTCCTGTGCATTTTAGAGAGAGCTTATTTTCTTTCTTAAAGTTATGGTGTGAAATAAAGGGCCAGTAATGAGTTCCAGATGCTTTTATTTTTCTCCTTCTATAATTGGAAACAAAAATATAGCATGGCTTTTAAATTGAAAGTGCCAGAGAGGGGTGATGCTTTTAGCTCTGGGGTTTTAGCCATGATTTAGAGCCCTGCATGAGGCTGTGGCCATCACCACCACATGGTGACTGGCTCTCGCTGCTCCCTGAAGACCCAGCCCTGGGCTTTATCTCGGAGCCTGATGGAGGTTCAGTGGTAAGTCCTATTTTAAGAAACTCTTATGCTTGAAACCCAAATGTACAAGGTAGACAGATGTGGGCGGGGTGAGCAGCCATGTATTCAAAGGGTGATTGTTTTGCAAAAGGTCTCAGAATTGGCCTCTTTTAATTGGAACTCCTCTGGTGCATCTAAAAGTTTCCCCACACATCATTTATTTCTGAGGAAGGGGACAAAGAACCTTCCAGCTGACGTGTTCCGAGCACGAAGTGCCAAGTGAAGATCAATTAAAAAGTCAAGAGAGCAGAATCTTGAAGTATAAAGTGTCTTAGGGAGGGAAAATGTTTGAGCTGCTGTGGACCCGTTGGCACACACTCAACTTTTCAGAAGCCCTTAAAAGCCAAGATGTGAAGATCTGACTTAGCCTTTACTCGGAACTGGACAAAGAGATCATCCTATACCTGCGGCAGGAAACACCTATTCAATTTAGACAGAAAGCTTGAAGCATCTCTTGGAATCGTTCATTCTTTCCTTTGGCCAATGGCTGTTACAAAATGGAACAGTGGGGAGGGCTGGAGTCAGATTTAGACGTGGGAAGGCAGTTGGCCTCCACCTACAAGGACACAATAATAGCAAATGACATTCCCTCCAGGCAGATAATCCTTAACACAAAGCAGATTCCTGCCCTTCAATCTAATAGCAGCCTAGGAAAGGAAGATAAAGTCAAACGGCCACTCAGTCCCTTAAATAATTTGCACAGCACATTGGTGGAAACAATTCTGGACCCCAGTTTAAGACTAATCCCTTGCCTTTGTTTGGTGCAAAACACCTTCAGTTCTTTCAACACCAAGACTCTTAAGTCAGTCCCAAAAAGCAGCAGTGACTGTTCTATATCCACCCTCTGCCTATTCTTCTGTGTTTCTGCCACACAATTAATTCTCTTCACGCTGAGGAGCCATTCATCAAGCACCTACTGTGTGGACATCGCTGGATAGAGGTACCTGCTGTTCATTTTTTACTTCCATTATCCAGCCCCCCAGATTGATCAGTCAATTCCAAAGCCCACAGTCCTCCCTCTACACTACATGTGTCACCTAAAGTGATTACTCCATGGTTTTCACCCTTTCAAAATCTTACCAAGACCTGTTAAGTTAGAACTATGGGGACTGGGCACCTATGTCTCAAATCTACTGACCGTGATCTGGATGTGAGGTGGGGCTGAGAACCACCGTACGAGCATCTTGAATGGTGCAGAGTTTGGGGGCTGATGTAGACAGCAGCCGCTTTTCAGGGAGCTCTCTGCTCTGCTGTGGATGCTGTCACCCACTTACCACCGTTCCTTGAGGTGGAAAGAATAACTGAGAAGATGGAAGCAGAAGGCATGTTCCTCATTCCTTCCCAGGCCTCACCCTGACTCTTGCTCTTTCCTGACCTGCTGAGTTGAGCCAGGTGATCCAGAAGGAAATATTGGGGCCCATCTCCTTCCTAGTAAAACCTACAGCCAGATGCTTGCCCCTCTCTGCTGGCCCCTACTCTTAGTAATTCTGAATAGCTGAAGGAACTCCCCCACCCCAAGAAGTCATTCCCGGCTCCAAAGGGACCCTCGCCAAGCCCTCATGGCAGAGTTTAAAATATGGAAGAAAGAGGAGAAAACCTCATATTCTCCCACTTCTCCCAGTGCAGGGAGTGGAAATATTGGGGTGTTCTTAGCTCACTTTCTACCAAATGGCTGGGACTCATCTAGCCACCTAATCTCTTAATTTTCCTGCTTTCTTCATTGGGTGTTGACAGGGCCAGTCCTCCAGAGAGATGGGGCAGTGGGTGTAGGGAGGACTCCACACTGTTGTGATCTCCTAGGGGGCTCTTCAGGCCCCACCTCTCCTGCCCACAGCAGCTGTCTATGGGATTTCTGGAACTAACAGCTAAGCACAGACAAAATCTGTTTCCCCCCATGGTTACACTGACTTTGGGTCAAAGTCTCCCTAGCAGGTTGAAATCTTCTACCATCATGGTTATCTTTTCAGAACTTAGCTTAAGTAACGAGTTCAGGATCTGTTCCCACAACTAGTTATCAGGATGCCCACTATAGCATTATTTTTACTGGGAAAACTTGGAAACAAGCTACATGGCCAATAACAGAGAATGGAGTAAATGAATCATGTCACTAATGTAAATCATGGTGTATATTCTGCTCTGGAACAGGGACGGACATTTATTATGTTATAATGCCAAAGGTAGGTTACAGAATAACGTAGACATTATGATACCATTTTTGCATCTGGAAAAATGCATGCCAAATTGTCTCTGGGTGAGAATTAAAGATAGATTTTATTTCCTCCTTATTTGGTTGTCTGTATTTCCTAATAATAATAATAACCAAGAGGCTAGAGTACTCAGGTAATTGGTGCAAACCCAGTGCTGTGTGTGAGTGAGGGTGGGCATCTGAAAGTGAGACAGCAACAGTGAACCCAGCCTCCACCCCCACCCTGCAGGATCTCCAACAGCTTCAAGGTTAAGTTTACATCAACATGTGTTAGTTGTATTATTTAGCAACAAGGCTGCCATGTGTTTTCATTAAGCAGAAGAGAGAATAATAGATGCTACCAGACTCTATGGTGGCTACACTATTTCTGAGGTTACCTGAAGTAATAGTTAATTATCAGTGCAAAGAGGTCCAACCAAAACTACTGTTTAACTGACAAATTGACACTTCTTTCATGTTGGGGTTGGTCAGGGAGGAAGTCAACGTATCTAGTCCTCCCTGCATGAGGGCAGGGGCCCTGTCTCTTTGTCTTAGCACCTAGCTCATGGTTAGGACATAGTAGCACTTGACAAACAACACTTGACTGTTGAAAGAATGACAAAATGAAAACACCATTTCAGATTTAGAATGTTTCCATTTAGCCCTTGGGCAAATAAAATAGAATCTAGACAAGATGGGAATTCTATTAGTTTCCTGTGGCTGCTATAACAAATTATACTATACTCTAGGTGGCTTAAACGACAGAAATTTATTCTCTCACAGTTCTGGAAGCCAGAAGTTTGAAACCTAGCTGTTACAGGGCTGCACTCCCCATGGGGAGTCTCAAGAAGAATCTGTTCCCTGCCTCTCCCTAGCTTCTGGGGCTGCCAGCTTCCCTTAGCTTATGGCTGCATCACTCCAGTTTCTGCCTCCAACTACACATCACTTTTCCTCTTCTTTTGTGTCAAATCTCCCTTCCTGTCTGAGCATCTTAGAAGGACATTGTGATTGCATTTGAGGCCCACCCAAATAATCCAGGATCATTTCTTCATCTCAAAATCCTTAAATTAATTACATCATCTGCAAAGACCTTTTTTCAAATGAGGATAAGACTAGATTTGGTCCAACAGGAGAAAAGTCTGTTTTGGGAAATTCGGAATGAGAACAAATCTCAGCCACCTCATGAGTGTTCATGGGGGAGAAACAGTCCTGTGACACCTCCCACCAGGGTCAAACCAGACACCATCATTGACACCTTCCTGCTTGTGCCTTCTCTGTCCACAAAGATTATTTCTTGTGGTGCAGAGCTCAGGTGAAAGACCTCACCTAACTGCTGAGATACACACTTGGCAAATCAGCAGAGAAGGAGCCAAACCAAAGACTCACATTGGTGTCATGTTACTGGGTAAGAACGTCATCTCAGCTTCAGTTTCCCCAATTATAAATCAAGAGGAGATGAATCCAGTTGTTTCTTCCCAACGGAGCGAATGGAATGTATTTTTTGTCCTTTTTCCTGTGGACAAGGACAGTATCATCCATTGAAATCACTATTATATTTACCAATAAGTTCCTTGCAAAGACTGAGTGTTGTTTTTAAGGTTGAGAATTCAGCAGCTGCCTTTCACAATGACAACAAAAACTCACCCCCAGATCTCTAGATCATCACCATGTGCCACATCTCTGCAGCTCTCAGGTGGCCCCTCCTTCAACTGCTCCTTGTACTGTGCCAGGGGCCACCAGGAATCTTAAACCACGCTTAGAAATTGGGCCTTTGTGGCGAGTGCTGCAAGAGCATCTCTTAATAGGCCTAGTTCTTAAAAAAAAAAAAATGTACATAAACACAGAAGCCTGGCTAGAAATAGATGCCACTGTATTTTTAGAAGCTTAGCTCTTTCATTCTTAGGTAATGAGTTTCTAATTCCGTTTCCATAAACCCCAGTCATGCTTCCGTGGTCTAACTTCAGCGAGCATCTTGCCCATCTAAGCAGCCTTCCGAAATGGCAAGGCCTGCTGGTCGTGCTATTTCTGAGGAAGCCTCGGTGCGAGTTTCTGTTTTTGGCAAAGGGTAAAAATAAGGAATGTTCTTCTGAGTGGGCCCCTCGCAGCATCCCGCTTGGCCACTTGGTCGACGCTGGCACATGTGCACGGCATATGTCAATCTTGCCTCGGAATAGAGCGTATGAATCACTCTGCCTGGCTCTGCTCAGCGGGGAGTTTTAGATTTTGCTCCTCCAGCATGTAAAGCAGTATTTGATTTTCTGGGATGGAGGTGATGGATATTTTTCTCAGTTAGTTATGAGCAGCAGACACAGTCGGTACCCACTGGGAGGACTTAGGGAAAACAAATGGAAAGGTGACCATCAGATGATGTCCTCACCATGGAGAGCGTCCAGAGCCCTTTCCTGTGGGCTATGGGAGGGTGGCAGCCTTGTGAGAGGGTAGGTTGTTCTTACAATCAACAAACATTTTTGGAAGCCCCTGAAGTGCCAGGTGCCCCTGGGGACACTGGGAAACACTGGGGTTGTGTAGACACAGAATGAACCGGGTGTGCACAGCCTATGTTTGCTCCTGATGGAGACAGTCACTTCCAGCTCCTTGGAATCACAACCTCAGCAGCAAACTGGTTGATGATGACCAAGGTCAAGTGCAGCAGCAGCAGCATTTTGACTGTTATGGGCACCAGGATCCCTCGCTGCCTCTCCAGAGGGATTAGTCTTCCCCAAGACTGGGGTTAGTCTGGGTTAGTCTTTCCCCAAGACTTTTCGGGGGGGCTGGATGGAACTGAATTCAGTATCTGCTGGAGCTCCCTTTCTCAATTCAGTCCCCTGGGGGTGACTCTGGGATATTTGAGGTCCCAGTGGAGCCCTGAGGTGCCAAAACTTCAACTTGTCACAGAAGCCTGAGAGTGTTTGTGAGGGAGGTGACCCTTGGACACTGGGAAACCAAAAACAAAAAGTGGGTTGGCCTGAACCTGCCTCTGATGGGCATGCCGCAGCCTGTCCCCTACTTATGAGGCTTGGAGGGGTTTGTCTGCAGGGAGGGCAGAGCTCAACGCGGACAATAGCCCACCTGGAGGATGCTGGGGAGGACAGAGTGACAGAAACAGTGGAAGAGGTGGGACAGGCAATGGAGGGGAGGCCAAGAGATGTCCGTTCTTATGTGATAAACTCACTCCACCACATTCGGATTTCTGAAGGGGAACGATGCAGACAGGGACTGGGCGTGCTGAAGAAGTGACCACTCTGGGAGTGATAGGGATGAAGGGGTGACAGGAGGGGCCGTGTGTACTGAGACATGGAGGCAAATGGGAAGGGAGACGCCAGGGGAGATGCTGATGGAGACCCTGGCCCACAAAAGCAGCATCTGCTGTTGCACCGAGGGGACCCTGGCTCTGGAGGAGATTTTTGTAACATAACCCTGACACCTCACTGGCATCTGTTCTTGTCCACACATCTTCACAGCACCCCAAGCTAACCACAGAAATTAAAGACGTTTCATGAAAAAGAGTTGCCGGCATCTCTCATCTCCACAGTCACATCTGTTTCTCAGCTCTGTCCCAGAAAGCCCTCTTCCCTCAGGCTCATGCAGAATTTTCTAGAACATAACAGGCAGACTGACAAAGCCCACTAGATGTGTCTCCAAGCATAGACTGGAGGGACCCCATGCCAGTTTCTCTTCTTCTCCTACATGGGCATGTTAGGTCTGATTTTAGGGTCCACACTGCCTTCCCAATGGCACCTTCCCAGTAGATTCCTCCCTCCCGCTTCTCTTTCTAGAACCTGCAATGCTGCCCTGAGGAAGGCACAGTCAGACCCGGGATCTTAGGGAAGGGTCCTCGCTGCCTGCATGTTGGAGCAACCCTATGTGGGGGTTTCTGGACTAGGCCCGTCCTCTGTTCTGGGCCTTCACAGGAGTTGGTGCTGTTTAGACTAGACTGTTCAGCTGGGGATTTTGAGGTGACAGGAGGATCTGACAGCAAAGTGTCTCCCAAGGAAATTCTATCTGCGTTTACACACAGCTTTCCGTAGAGATGTTCACATTTGTTTAAGACAGGAAAAAGTTAATTCTCTTTACCCTCAAGAAATGAAACATCAAAATAGAAAGAAAAGAAAACAAATGGTAAGTACCAGGCACATACCATCTTTTCCTACCTCACTTGTATTATTAGGAGCTCAGCTCGCACAGTCTGTTCTTAGCTGTTTTTAAACAAATGCCCACTGTTAGTTTCATGTTAATTTTGCTTCACTAAGGAGGTCTGAGTGCCTTGTTATGTCTCTTCCAAAGCAGCCAGTCTCCTCTTTCTGGAAGAGTCTTGAATAATCTTTCCTTTGAAGTTAATTCTTCACTGAGGCATCTGTGTATTCGGGGAAAGAGCCCAGTTTGGGGAGTCAGATTTAGGCAGGAGTTTTAGTTCAGTTCTGTGTCCCTTGGCAAGTTATTTAAGCTCGCTGAGCCTTAGATTTCCTCTCTGTGTCGTGACTGAACGTAACTACCTGGGCTACCGGCTATGTGATCTTGGGATAGTTACTTAACCTCTTTGGGCTTTGGTTTTCTTTTATCTGTGAAATGGGATAAACAATGGCGCAATTTCAGGATTGCTGGTAATATTAGTTCCAATGTATAAAGTGATTAGCACAGGGCCAGGCACATAGTGAGCACATGTGAGGATTTGCTATGCGGCTGTCAAGCACCTGCCCCATAATGCCAGTACCTGCCGAACCCTGCCTGTCCCCCACTCCTTCCAGCAGCCTCCGCGTCCCTCCATGAAGGAAAAAGTTTCCAGATGTCTCTTCACAGCAGCCCTTATCCCTCTGACTGTTCTCTTAACTGGCCTGTCCTATGATTCTTGCATTGCCCCTAAACTACGTGCGTCTGCATTGACCTCAATACCTCCTGTCATCTTTTAGTGACTTTCTTCAGCCTGAAGCCGAGTGGATGACTCAGCATTCCCCTTAAAGAGATCAGCCCCACTCTCCTGCATAAGTAATAGCCAGTAACAATGGGAGACTCTCTAACCTACCAGATGATGTGAGGCCACACAGGGGTGACTGAGGTGCTCCAGCAGAACCTGGTACCAACCACCAGACTTGGGCTGAAGCCTCTACTACAACCCTCTACTTTCACATGGTCCCAGCCTCAACCTCCTAGGTAACCTCAACTTCCCATAAGATGTGAAAGTTAATAGATGTCTTCAGAGGAATTCCTTCTGCGAAAGGTATTCAGTTCAGCATACATACCTTGAGGTGCTCTTGAGGAAGTGTTAGGTAACACGAATGCAGATCTTGGCATTAGAGATTTAATTCAGGGGTGCAAAGCTTCCACCATGAGGGCACACCCTGAATGCAAAATGCCCCTGCTTAAAGGGGACTAAAGACAGACATCCACATTTTATTGTTAGAGGGATTAAATGGTTCTCTGTGAATAGCTCCACCTCGGTGATTCCAGTTTGACTCTGTTTTGCACGTGTTGAAGGCGTTGGAGCCCAGGAGAATGGAGATCAGCGCAAGTTCAGGCCTAGAGTTCAGTCAGCAGCAAATGCTTTTTGTTTTTTCACAGGGACTCTCTCAACTTGAGTCCAGAGCTCAGAGTGGAATAGAAAAGCCACCAACTTTGAAAAGTTATTTTATACAATCAAAACAATGCAAGTCTTTCTCTAGGTCTGGAAGAAGTGTGTGTTTAAAACAAGTGGAATAAAACTATGGCAGTGGAGTTAGTGGTGACAAACTTGGTCAAACAGATCTAAATGCAAATTCTTCTCTTGCCATTGCCTAGTTACTGGTATAGCGGCTACACACTGCTGTGCAACAAGCCACCTCAATACTCGGTGGCTTGAAAGAACAATGAGTATTTTTCAGAAATTCTGCAGTGTGGATGGGCTCAGTGGGGAGGCTGCTCTACTGGTCTTTGCAAGGTGTCACTTATGTGGCTGCAGTGAAGGCTGGCTCGTCCCAGCTGTCCTCACTCATAGGTCTGGGGCCTCCTTAGGGATGTCTGGACTCATTGGGACAGTTGGGCCTCTTTCTCTTTGTGGTGTTTTTTTCTTCCTAGTCTCTCATGTGATAAACTTGTGAAGACAAGGTTTCTACACATAGCAGAGGGAGGGACCATTCCAAAAATGAAAGCCCCAATGTGCAAGCATTTATCAAGTCTTTGATTACATTACATTTGCTGATATCTCATTGGTCAATGCAAGTCACATGGTGGAGCCTGAGTTACTATGGGGAAGAGGGTTATAGAAGGTGTGGATACCAGGAGTTGGACATTGAAATTCATTGGGAACCATTAATGTATCAATCAACTGCTTTGGTAACTCTGGCCAAGCTCTTAATCTCTCTGAGCACTGGTTTTCTGATCTATAAAATGGGGAGTATAATTCTCATTGTGTTAATTGGGAATAGGCTTGACTCATGTAACAAAAACCTCAAATACATTATTGTGTGAATAATGCAGGATTTTTCTTTCCTCCTCATGCAACTTGATATCTGGGGTAGTGTTTGTTCAGAGGCTAAGTAATGTCAGGGTCTCAGTCCCCTAATTCTCTTGGCTTCTCCCCCATGGTGGGAAGATGTCTGGAATAGTGCCAGCCCTTTCAAAGTCACCCTCTGAAAGACCTTTCTTGGAAGCCCTACACACTCAGATTCACTGGCCCAAACTGGTCACACAGCCATCCCTAACTGGGTACATTGCTCCCTCTCCTGAATAAGGTTCTGTTGGTAGACACAAGAAATGGAGGATATGTACTGGGTAGGAACCTGTAGCAACTGTCATGCCTCACCCCATCTCACAAAGTTGCCTTGCACATAGTAGGTGCTCACCAACAGTACTATTTTTCTTTTTCTTGTTTATTTGATAGCCTCTACTCGCTGGATGACCTGTTGCCCTACTATAGCTCTTCCCCAAAGAGAAGGGAGAGGGGGAGCTCTGAGTTGTTCCACAAGTCTTGTCTTTCTGGTATCCTAAATGATTCTTATTTCAGTTAGTGATAGCTACATAACAAGCCACCCCCAAAACACAGTGGGATTAAAATAACAAGCATTGTTCTTGTTCTCAGGACTACAGGCTGCTCCAGTCTCATCTGCACGCCTCCATCCATCGGAGGTCAGCTGAGGGTCAGGGAGGTGGCTCTGCTGACTTTGGCTGGGCTCTCTCACATGATCAGAGATCAGAGCTCCAAAGAAACAATGAAAGGGCTGGATGCAAGGAAGAGTGAAGAATTGCAGACATTTTTGCAATTATTCTATCCCAGGTTGAGAGAGGCCACAGTGTTCTGATGTCAGGGAAAGACCTTGGGTCACAACAATCTGTGGAGAATCTGTTTCCTTGTGAATTGTACTTCTTGGTTGTGTTAGTCAGCCTGGGATGCTATAACATAAAACCATAAACCAGGTGGCTTATCAACAAGGCAAATTTATTTCCCACAACTGTGGAGGCTGGAAGGTTCAGGATCAAGGCACTGGTGGGGATTCAGTGTCTGGTGAGGACTCACTTCCTGGTACATAGAAGCCATCTTTTCATTGTGTCCTCACATGGTGGAAGGGGTGAGGGATCTGTAAGGTCCATTATTTTAAAGGCCACCAATGCCATTCATAAAAGCCCTGCACTCATAACCTAGTTGCCTCCTAATTCCATCACAATGGACATTAGGTTTCAACACACGAACTTCAGGAGGAGAGAAACATTCAGTCCACAGCATTGGTCCTGTTATTTCTCCAACCAGGGCCTCCTTGGGGCCTCTCAGAGCAAGTTCAGGCCTGGAGTTTCTGCAGATACTCTCATAGACTAGCTTTTGTCATGTGCTCAGGCTTCCAACCTTCCTCTCTTAAGGTCCATCAAGCACCAGGACCTTGGACAATCAGTGTTTTTACTCAAGAGCCCCTGACTCAGCTCTGTCCTCTTGTCCTCACCCACTTGTGCCTTGGCACTCTCTCCCATCAACTGGCTCTTCCCCTACCCACTTCAACATCTTGGAGAACACAGGTAGCCTTTCTCCTGGACAGCTGAGGGGCCCAAGTTGAGGCCTGACTCTCAATCTAAAGGTTCCAGGTAGCTTTTATCCTACAAGCTCTCATTCTTTACTGACGACCCCTTCTCCCCATGAGCTTTCTGTTAACAGGTCCAAACTGGCTGAATGGACCCAGCCAGATCAGCTCCCCGGGCTATACGGCTTTGTCTCAAAGGGCTTCATTCTTCTTGCCACATTTACACAGTGCTTATAAGCACAAACTCTGGAGCCAACGGGCTTAGGTCCTAATCATGGTTCCTCTATCACTTGCTCAATGTGTGACTTGAGGCCAATTATTTATCTACCTATAAAATGGGAAGAGTGATAACTTGCCTCAGGGGTTGTTGAAAGGATTGATTGAGCAACAGTCATGCGTGTACTATATCAGAGTTGGTCCTTCTTGTTAACTCAGGCTCTGTAGCATTTGCCACCAATAAGGGGCCCCTCTTTTGATCCTCTTTACTCTGAGTGTTCAGTGTGCAGTTTGCTGGTTTATTTATTTTTTTTTCTACATGCATCTCATCCTTCCCTATTTCTTCATTTATTCCATATTTCCTTCATGTTTACCATGTATTAGTCACTATGTTAGATACTGGGGACCAAAAAAAAAATTAATAAGCTATGGTCTTTGTCCTCATGAAGACAGACCATTTAGGAAACAGTTTAAAAATCCCAACAAGAAAGTACAATAGAGTGAAATAAATTGCCCTTTATTAAGGGCAGTAGGATACTAGAGGAACCCAGGGTAGAAGTAACCATTATACATTTTTTAGTGTTCGAAGATGCTGTTACAACAAATTATACTGGAATAACTAGGCCATTACCTGGGGCTTACATGTATTTTAGTTACACATCACTTGAATTTTGATGGTAACCAGATTGGACTTGTATTTAGTGGCTGCATTTTCTCAGGGTTGAAAAGGAGGTCACATGTTTCAGGAATGGGACTTGACAGCGAGTAGCATTTCTTCTCCGTGAACCATTTATAGAAAGGAGGACCATCACATGCCACTGGGCATAACTTGGCTAGTTACAGCTTGGTTGGCAGGCCAGGTTGTTACGGTAATGGAATTAAAAAAATTTAATCCATATTTCTATTAAATAAATACATGGACCTAGTTCAAAAAGCCAAACAATATTAAAAGGTTTATGTTGAAAGAGCAGTCCCCTGACCCACTCCTCCCCTCTAATTCCTCCCCTCGGAGGCAAACATTTCCAAATAATTTTAGATGACTTATGGTATTTACCTCTGTGCTTCTAAATAACATGTCTATATTACCATTTCCCTGATTTCTTGACTTTGGATGGATGTTTTTATACCATACCTCTCTGCCAGTAATCACTGATACTTTTTAGTCCTTTCTCAGCCTCCCAATCTAGCTAGATAACAATGTTCGGCCTAATTCATATTTAGGGGTTGTGTTTATTTTGACCATGTAAACATCAATTACATTTGAACCATATAGCTGGCTATGGCTTCTTTTTCTTTCTCATACAGAGTTTTTGTTTTCTTAGAATTCATAATTGCCTCATTGTTCTATTTGATTAATTTTTGTGTATTTACATGAATTTATCACCTCTACCAGAGCTTAAAATTTCTTTGAATGCCAGCCCATCAGGTTTCAGTTTTACCTCCAATACATGTCTCCTGAACCATTTTTGGACTTGCCTCCAGAAGGCTGCAAGTCTGTCACTTGTCTTTACTCTTCTTAGGATTTCTCCTTATTACCTTAGAAACCCTACGGAATTTCCTTTAACTCTTTTCCTCGTTGGAGCTTTTATTTCCTTGACTTCGTATCATTTTCTTTTCCTTCTTTCTTTCTTTTCTTTTTTAGAGACAGAGTCTTACTTTGTTGCCCTCTGTAGAGTGTTGTGGTATCATAGCTCACATAGCAACCTCCAGCTCTTGGGCTTAAGCACTTCTTTTGCCTCAGCCTCCTGAGTAGCTGGAACTATAGGCGCTCACTTCAACGCCCGGCTATTTTTTTGTTGCAGTTTGGCCAGGGCCGGGTTCGAACCCACCACCCTCGGTATATGGGGCCGGCGCCCTACTCACTGAGCCACAGGTGCTACCCCATATCATTTTCTTTAAAAAATGTACTTCTTTTTGTGATGGAGAGTATTAATAAATGGAATCCATATATGTCTTTTATAAATACTTTTATTCTACCTCCACGCTTGATTGTTAGATCGGCTGGGTATAAAATTTTAGTTTATAGATCATTTTCATTCATAGTTTCAAAAGTATTGTTCCATTGCTTTCCAGATTTCATTATTACTATTGAGAAACTTAATTCCATTTTGATTCCTCTATATGCGGCCTATGTTATTTTTCCCTTCCTTAAAATTTTAGAATATTTTTCGGTGCCAGCTATTCAAATCTTTGAATGGTTTTGCCTTGGCATGAATCTTTTTCTTATTTTCTTTGCAGGAAACTCAGGTAGAGGCCCTTTCAATTTGGAGAACAATGCCTTCAGCTTGGGAAGTTTTTCTTGTATGTATTCTCATATGTTCTCTGTTCTCTCTTTTTAGAATTCCTGTTATTTAATGTTAACACTTCCTGACTGACTCATAGATTCTACTTGTCTTATCTTTTCCTCCTGATTTTACCTGCTTTGTTCCTTCTCTGAGTGGTCTTTTCAATTTCTAACTCTTCTGTTTTTCCTCTTTTTTATGAAATTTAAAACATTTCCATTTTTATAATTTGAATTTCCATAAGCTCTTTTTCATTCTATGCATTATACAAATACCCTTTCCTTCCTTTTAAGCATCAGCTTTTATTTCAAATATGTAACAACTTCTCATCTTTCTCAGAAGAACTTTGAGAAGTTTTATTTTTAAACTTTTCCTAGGCTCTTGTCACTCTCTGTCTTCTTCAGTTTCCTCTCCTCCGTTGTCTTCTTCTGTCTGTCATTCATGCCAGAAGTTTTTCCACAGATGTCTGGTGATTCCTGGTTGTCCATTTTCAGTCAAAAGTGAAACACAATGGTTTTCTTTTAGAGTAAAAGATGTTTTGGAACTAGATGGAAGTGGTGGTTGGACAACATTGAGAATGTACTAAATACCACTGATTGTTTACTTTAAAACAGCAGGTTTTATGTTATTTGAATTTCACCTAAATAAAAACAAATTTTAAAGCAAAGCACGAAACTGCATTGAGATTAGAATCTCTGTTGTGCATAAATAACACCTGTTGCTGGTAGACTTGGTTCCAGGGGAACTGGCCAAGAGCCTTGTCATTTCACTATAGGTAGCCAAGTGTCAGGATTTGTAGGCCTTTCCCACTAACAGTTCAGTTTCTTTGGTGATGGATGTTCTAATCTTCACCTGGACTGGGGACTACATCTGGATCCCAGTATTTAAGAGCTCAAGAAAGAGCAAAGAACATGCTGATTTTCACTTAATCTGACTGTTCTTGGACGGCTTCTCACCATGCTGAGGCACTTCTGATGTCCCTGAGATCAAAAGCAATGTGTTCACCCTTTTCAAAGACTAAACTCTGCTGCAGCTCTCTACCAAGATGGTCTAGGAGAGGCAGAGTCTTTACATTGCACAGACCTTGGAGGTCCAGGGTAGGGAGGGACAGAGTCTCTACACTGCACAGACCTGGGAGGGGCAGATTCTCTATGCCCAGAGTAGGGAGGGGCAAAGTCTCTACCCTGCAGACCTGGGAGGCCCAGGGCAGGGAGGGACAGAATCTCCTCTCTGCACAGATCTGGGAAGATCTAGCTCTTCTTTGCAGTGATCCTGTTTTTATTTCCACCCACAGCCCTGCTGTTCTGGTTTTTTGAACCACCAAACCTAGAGATTTTCCAACTTGCTACTTTCTTCTTGGTACTCAGCTCCTGTTCCTGCTCCCAGACACTTAGGTTTTGACCCTCACTGACCAGATTGTGGACTGTTTCTTTTAAGTACCCAGATGCCATCTGTCTGGCTTAAGATGTCTCTCTGGGAGTTTGCTACTGAAGCGTTGTCCCCCCCTAGAAGGGTTGGGTAGTGAGATCCATAAACAAAGGACTGAGGACTCAAGTCAGGGAGAATCTCAGCATCTCGTCTTCACTATGCCGCTAACTAGCTGGGCGTGAATATGCTGTGGAATCTCTCTGTGTTTCTGATTTATAAGTATTTCCTGATTGGTAAGATGGTGGGTTGAAGGTGGATACCCTTTCTGGTCCTCAAATCCAACACTCTGATGAACCCTTTCTAAGATCAGGTGTCATCCTTTTTGGAGTGGAGAATTACTGGGAGCCCCTTTGTAACCTTGTGTGGTCATTTAATCCTGCACGCACCTTTGGAGCAACATTTTCAGCCAAATGTACAAAGCACACAAAAGTAAGTGAATACCTGAAACACAAGATATTCCTGAAGGGACAGAACTATTGAATAGAACAGGTGACTAGAGTTTAGACTGTTAGCTGAAACTGATACACTTTAAATTTTCATGCATAAAGGCTGGCTCATAGTTCATCCATATACTGTCTACTCAACGACCCTTCTCCTTCCTGGGATCAGTGTCTGGCTCTCCCTGGCTTCACACTAACATTCCAAATTGCAGTGGAAACTAGATTATCAGCAGAACTCACGCAACAACGCTCGGCTGCTCTTTGAAAAAGCCAAAACAAACCAACAAAGCAAAACCATTATTAATATTCTAAAAGAATAGAAAAAGCAGCCTCTTTTGCAAACAGAAACAGGTATGGGGGGGGTCAAAAGGGGTGGAGATGGTCTGCAGTGTGAAGGAAGAGATAGGCAGTTATGTGGGCCCCCATCAGACATTAAAAGAATGAGGATCCCTTTAAAGCTGCTTTCAGAAACTAGGCTACTTCTGAAGCTCTGCTGTTAATTATAGAAAATAAGAATTGGAGGCGAGTTTGTGTGGTTTTGATTTCAGAGCTCTTGAAAGGAACTTCTCTTTTCCTTGTGATTCTCCAGTGATCCCTTCTTCTTCCTCCGCCATCTCATTTCTTTTTTCCTCTTTATGTCCTCGTCTTTCTCATCTATCTTAACTCTCTTGGTAAAGTCCCTATTTCTCCTTCCCCTTCCCAACACCTCTGAGCCCCTTTACAGCCTTGGGGGAGCAGGAGGCCTGAGACCTCCCCCATCTGACTGCCCTTCCCCTCCAGCTCTGGCCTCCCTTGCCAGCTGCCGGATCTCTGAATCAACCTCTTTGCTTTCTTTATCATCCAGTTTGAAAGGTTTAACGGCAGCCCAGAGTGAGGCTGTGGAGGCTGCCCAGGGGAGGTTCTAGGTGATGACTTCTGTCTGGCTAGGCAGGACACCATCCACTATCCCCAGAGGAGGCAGCACATGGCTGGCCCAGGGGGTTCACAAACCCAGGAAGCCGACAGCTTGCTCTCAGTGGGCAGCCCCTGTCTACTCATTTCTTCTCTGAAAATCTAATTTCCTCTCGGCCCATTTTTGCTTGTCTCTCTCTTTTTTCTCTTTGGGGCAAAAATCTTAAATCCCACATGTCTGTTTTTACTGAGAAGGGCTTGGGGAGGACAGATGGTGAGAAAACAGCTCATAAGGTGAAATGGCATTGTTCCGTGGCATTCTAGAAAAACCTTTGTGGTTTTGGTCTGATATTTTTTATATGGTCTGAATGGGGAAAGAGGGAGCTTTGTTTCTTTTGATATGTTAAATTGAGTCAGTCTTTTTAACATCCTCAATAAATGACTGGGTTCCCGAGCTGCTTTTAAAAAGAAGTGAACTTTAAACATACTTGCACTCCGAAGGACCCTGGAGTGCCTGTTAAAAGCAATACAAAACCCTGTGCCCCAGGAAGAAATGGGGACCCTGCTGGGGTCTACCGGGAACCACATAATTTCCTCCTCCTGCGAATTCGAATTCGCTGTGCAATTGTGAACTATTAGTTTCTGCTCCACCATTTCCTTATATGCAAAATTTGAAGGCATAAAATAAAGTCTAAGATAAACTTTTATGGCATCTGAGTCTAGGTAAGAAATGCTTTGCTGTATATACAAATCATCCAAGACAAGGTGGCATGGCTGGAAAGTCAGCTGTTGGGCTGGTTCCTACCGGTCTTGCTGCCGCCTTTTCTCTGTTTGCTATTTGCTCACATCTTGTCATCAACCTTTCCCAGCAACGCAGTGGAAAACATTTCATATTTCTGGGTTTTTTATTTTTAGAGACAGGGTCTTGCTGATCACAGCTCACTGCAGCCTCAAATTCTTGGGCTCAAGTGATCCTCTTGTCTCAGCCTCCCAAGTACCTAGGACTATAGGCACACACCACATGCCTGGCTATTTCTCTATCCCAGATTAGTCTCAAACTCCTGAACTCCTGAGTTCAAGTGATCTTCCTGTCTCAACCTCCCAAAGTGCTAGGATTATAGGCGTGAGCCACCATGCCTGGCCAATATTTGTATTTTTTAACCCTTAGCTACTCATACTGTCAGCCTATGACATTGCAGTAATCATCATGATTGCTGTTGCCCAATGAAAACTAAAGCTCAGCTAGGTCAGGTGACAGATCCAACATCATAGGGCTGGGAACTGCAGGGTGTTCCCATCACCTTGGTCTTCTGACGCCCAAACTCACCTGCTTTCCCTCCTCCAGATGCAGCAAAGAGGTACATTTCTAGTTTTAGGAATTATTGGGGCAAAAAGTGTTAGTGTCAAGGCTGAGTAGGAAAGTAATTTTGATGAATTCTTATTCCCTACCCCAGTAAACAGGGGTGGCTTATCTGCTAAAGCAGGACAGTGCTAACCCTTATTATGCGATAGAGGCTGCATTCCCAAGATCACTATCTTAGCAGCATCTCAGCTTTGAAAAGTGCAGTGGGAATGGTCTGTTGGATATTTTGGGCCAGATCTATACCAGAGGAAATAATCTGAGTGATTTTAAGGAGCTTTTTTAGGCCCACCAAGCACTGTGAGGAGGTTGTGAGTCATCACAGACTGTCACTGTCTTCTCAGAGCCTCTCCAAGGCTCCCTGCTCACCTGCAGATCTCAAGCTCATTAACCACTGGGCCCAAACAGGAGCTACAGGACCCTCTGGAAGAACAGAATTTAAAAGGAACCAAGAGCTCCTGTCATTGAGCCGACTCCCGCCCTCCCCCCCCCCCAATCAAAGAAACAAAAGACAATTTGTAAGGCTTGGTTATACTCCTCTGGGTTGCCAGGAATTTAGCATTAAAGGTCAATGGCACGGGTTGGAGATGCTTACCGATCTTTAAGAAATGATCCTGTAAGGACATTAGATGAGAAGCAGAAATTGTAGGCATACAATTGATAGATCAGGTACTAACTACTCATGTGACCTTGAAGAAGTCACCTCTCCTCTCTTGTCCTCAGTCTCCTCTTTGCACAAAGAGGTAGTTAGGCAAGGTGAACAATGACAAGAGCTCTTGTCATTAAGCCAACACACACTGGCTGACTGTAATCATCTGACATGTTTAATCCTACTGCTAATGGGTAGAGAATACCTGCTGGCTCCCCACACACAAACACTCTAAGGACACATCAGTACCCCTGTCACACACAATTCACATCAAAATGGGGATTTATTGGCCAGGCATGGTGGCTCACACCCCCAGCCTTTGGGAGGCCAAGTTCAAGAGTTTGAGATCAGAGAGCCCGAGCAAAATTGAGAGATTGTCTTTACCAAGAATGACAAAATTGGCTGGGAGTGGTGGTGGGTGCCTGTGGTCTGAGCTATTCAGGAGCCTGAGGCAGGAGGATCATTTGAGTCCAGGAGTTTCAGGCTGCCATGAACAAAAATAACACCACTGTGCTCTAGCTGCAGTGACAGAATGACATCCTCTTCTAAATAAAGGGGGGGGAATTTATATTTATGTCCCCCCAAATCCATATCCCAAATCCTAACCCCAAGGTGATGGTATTTGGGAGTTAGGGTTTAGGGAAGTGATAAGGGCAGAAGGTCAGAGCCTTCATGAGTGGGATCAGTGCCCTTATAAAAGAGACCACAGAGGGCTGATATGGCCCCCTCTACCACACGAGGAACCAGAGGGAAGATGGACGTCAATGATCCAAGAAACAGGAGCTCACCAGACACCAAATCTGCCCTGCTGGCACCTTGAACTTGTACTCCCAGCCTCCAGAACTGTGAAAAATCAACTTCTCTTGCCTATCAGCCATTCAGTTCACTGTATTCCGTTACAGCAGCTCAGACAGACTAAGATACTTTATCTGAATTATTACAATATTCTATTTTTTCCCAAGCTGCTGACATGAATGTATTTAGGAAGGACATAGTCCGATTGATCAGCTGGAAGAAGCAGGGTCAGCCCCCCAAAGCTGGCCACACTCAGGAGCAGACAGGCTGCGTCAGGTGCAGGCATATTGTATTAATTGTACTTCACTTTATTGTGCTCTGCAGATGTGGAGTTTTTCTATGTATTGAAGGTTTGTTGCAACACAGAATCAAACAACTCTCTTAATGGGTTATTTTTCCAACAGGATGAGCTTGGTTCACGTCTCTGTGTCGCAGTTTGGTCATTATCTCAATATTTCAAACATTTTCAATACTAATATACATGTATCTGCGGTGGTGATCTGTCATAGGGATACTTGATGTTACTGTCGTAGTTTGGGGGAACACTACAAACCACACCGATAGAAGAGGTCAAACTTGATCGATCTGTGCTCTGTGTGACAGTTCCCCTGTCTCTCTCTCCTTCTCCTCAGACCTCTCCATTCTCTGAGACATAATGACCCTGGAATTAGGCCAATTAATGATCTTACAATGGCCTGTACATGTTGGAGTAAAAGGAAGAGTCACATGCCTCTCACTTTACATCAAAGGTTAGAAATAATTAAGCTTAGTGAGGAAGGCAGGATGAGAGCCAACACAGGCCCAAAGCTAGGTCTCTTACGCCAAATAGTTAGCCAAAAAGTTCTTGAAGGAAATTAAAAGTTCTGCTCCAGTGAACAAAGGAATGATAAGAAAGTGAAACAGCCTTATTGTTAACATGGAGAAAGTTCGAGTGGTCCGGATAGACGATTACACCAGCCACAATATTCCCTTAAGACAAAGCCTACTCCAGAGCAAGGCCCCAATTCTCTTCAACTCTGTGAAGGCTGAGAGAGGTGAGGACACTGTAGAAGAGAAGTTTGGAGCTATCCATGGGTTGTTTCATGAGGGTGAGGGAGAGAAGCCATCCGATTATGGGAGAGTGCCAGACGAAGCAACAGGCACAATGGAGAAGCTATAGTGAGTTATCTGAAAGATTCAGCAGAGATCGCTGATGAAGGTGGCCACACTAAACAACAGATTTTCAGTACAGATGAAACAGCTTTCAACTGGAAGAAGTTAACATCTAGGACTTTCATAGCTAAAGACAAGAAGTCAATGCCTGGCTTCCATGCTTCAAGGGCTGACTTTTTGGTTAGGGGCTGGTTGAGTTTTAATTGAAACCCATACTCATTTACCATCGAAAGTCTCAGTGCCCATAAGAACTATGTTGAATCTACTCCATCTCTGCCCAATAAGTGGAGCAACAAAGCCTAAGTGACAGCACATCTGTTTCCAGCATGGTACTCACTATGATAGTCTGGGAGAGTGCAGTGAACGGCAGGCAGTTTGTGGGAAGAACACAGTCCACATGGCAAGGAGGGCAGGGACTAGAGATCAGACCAGCATGTCAGTAACTGTGGCTAGTTAGGGTAGAGAAGAACTTCCACACATCAGAGGGGCTCTCACGTGTTCAGGAAGAAGGTTTGTTAAGGGTTTGTCACCAAAATTAAGGTACAATTCTAAGGCAAATTTAATTATAGATCAACATAAGAAACTGCTTTTTTTAAAAAAAAAAAAGTCATAATGTCTATCAAGTTATATATGAATAAACAAAATGGAATATTATTCAGCAGTGAAAAGGAATGGAGGGCAGTACTGATACACACTGCAGCATGGATGGAAAGGGAAGGAAGCCAGTTCCAGAAGGCCACCAACTGTGTGATTCCATTGATGTGAAGTGTCCAGAACAGAAAACAATGAGAGAAACCAGAAAGTAGATTCGTGTTTCCTTGGGGCTGAGGTGGTGGACAGAAGTGGGAAGTGACCGTTAATGGGGGTGGGGGTTCTCTCTGGCATGATAAAAATATTCTAACATTGGGGTGATGGTGGCAGAACTCTGTGAATACATAAAAGAAAATAGAATTCAACACGCCATGGGTGAGTTGTACAGGATGTAAACATCTCATTAATGCCATTATAAAAATAAAATTTGCCTGTTTTTTTTAACTTTTAAATAACAAGAAAATTACTTAACAAAGAGAGTGAAAGAATACATTAGGATAGTGCTTGCCCTGTGGAAGGCCCTGGGTCCCTCCTGGCTCCTGTTTCTGTCCTGTCTTTTCCAGCAATGGGAAGAATTAGTGGAGGTGAAGACAACCGATACAGAGCAACCGAGGGGGCTTGTGGAAAGCTCCTGCAGTGACAGGAGGATGGGTCTTGATTTGGATTTTTTTGAAATGAGAGTCTGAGGCAAAGTCTTGGGGTAAGTTGTGAATTTGGGAGGTGATCCCAGGAACTAGCATTGAGGAAGCAAGAGCATTATCCAGGTCACTGCCTTGGGCATGGAGCTGAACTCCCCAGGTCCTCCTGAGAAGCCCACAGAGCACCTCCCCAGATGGTCGGCTGGACGGGCCGGAGTCTGGGCCACCTACATGCCATCTGCTCTCCCCATGGGATGAAGACACCCCAGAGGGTGTTAACTCTCTCCCACTCCTGGGTTACCACGAGACCCAGGGATCAAAGCAGAAACCTGTGTACAATGTACTTAGCGGGGTGGGGGATGCCATGAGTGTGCTGAGTCTGGGCTCACATGGAATGTTCCAGAGCACTGTGCCTAAACTCAGAGGTGACTCAGGGATAGAACATGGGCACCAGAGGCACCTGCCACCATGGGTGATTTTGGCTGTAACATTTTAAAAAAAATATTAAAAGTATTATACCTGGAAAATACTACTTCAGATTTTCGTTTTGTTAACGTGCCAGCTGTGTCTCTGTGCATAAGGATGCACCGAGTCACCGCCTAAATGTGGTAAATCCTGTGGGTCAGGATGAAAAATGCTGCTCAGCTGGAGCCATCTCCCGACTCTTTCAGAAGGCAAAGTTCTTTTTAAGACATGGTTTCAGGTTG
>NW_003852506.1:3612037-3616216 GCF_000181295.1 Otolemur garnettii
GAAGTTCTCATGCATCAGACAAGGTTCTCCAGAGAGGCAGAGCCAGTAGGACAGGTGATAGATAAACAGATAGATGAGGTACACACCACACACACACGCTCACACATATCACATACAAAGAATTTTATTTTCGTGCAGTTATAAATAGCAAGGCTGAAGTCTGCAGGGAAAGAGGAGCCTTGGGCAAGGTTCCTATGCTACAGCTTTGAGGCAGAATTTCTTCTTTGGAAAACCTCAGTTTTTACTCTTAGGGCCGTCAACAAATGATGATAGATGAGGCCTGCCCATAATATCGAGGGCAGTTAGTCTCCTTTCTTTTAAGTCAACTGGTTGTAGATGTCAACCACATTTACAAAACACCTTCACAGCAGCACCTAGGTCAGTGTTTGGGTAAGTCACTGGGTATGACAGCCAAGCCAAGTTGATATGTGAGATTAACCATGAACCTGAACATGTGGGGTCTGGACTGGCAACCACCACATTTCATTCAGTAGTAGTTCCTTGAACACAAGCAAGCTCATTCTTGGATCATCTTACAGTGAAATAAATGCTTTACAGGCTGAGCCTTGCATTCTGTTACTGGAAATTCCAGAATGTTTGAGCCCAGCCTTGTCTCTAGTTTTACAGGTGAGAGTACACAGGCCCAGAGAGGATAACTGACTCTGGAGAGCCCACCATGAGCTTTGGCCAAGTTCTGGTTTTGATGAGATGTCTGGTCTTTCTTACAGACAGTAACAGGTTCCAAATATGATAGTTTGCCAAATGGGGAAGGAAGCACTTCATTTTTATCAGAATCTCCACTTTGCTATGAGAAGTTCTCATTCTCTTGAACAAGGCGGGAGTCATGTTTTCATTTCATGGGCAAACATTGAGAGCACATTGCTGCATTCCTTCCTGCACAGGTCGGCGTTCCTTCCTCATAGGAGGCAGAGAAGGATTTTTAGAGAGGAAAGGAGGGCAGCAGCTGCTCTGGGAAACTCAACTCACTCAACTGGGATGGTTGTTCAGTCATCGGAACAAGATGTGCAAATATGGTTCTCCACTTCTCCACAGAGTGACCAAAACCTGGAGGCAGGGATATGGCTTCATGAAGGGTCTTCTGCCCGTTGGGGTGCCTGCCTTCCTCCAGGGGAGGGAAGAAGATGGTGCTTTTTGGCCAGAAAGGCATTGGCCTCTCTCCCAGCCTGCCTTCCTCCTTGCTTTCCGGCCTCCTAATCATTTAAACATGGTAGCAGCTAGCCTCAATGAAAAGTTCCCATTCATTTAGCTCTTGCTCTAGCAGAACCAAAGCTAAGTTTGATTTGGTCAAGGCCACAGTCTTTCCTCTGTGGCTTGGAAAAAGCTTAGTTTCAGCTCCGCTCTATTTTATATATTGGGGATCTATAATATCTCTCTCTCTCTCTCTCTCTCTCTCTATATATATATATATAGGATCTATATATATAGGACCTATATATATAGGATCTGCATAAAATTTTGCTTGAGGAAAGAAATTCCATTGCTTAAAAATAAAAAACTCTAAAAATCATTGTTGAAGGTATGGGAAACTATTTGAGGCCATAGTCTTAAATATGATAGAATTCAATATAAAGTTAAAACACAAGGGAAGAAAATCACTAAATCATGTACAGTTCTTCAAAATACTTGTTTCCAATATATTTACTTCTATAGTCTCCTCTGCAAGAGTCAGAATCAGAAATTCCTGTCTGCAGTCAGAACTTATCAACAAGGGAAAGGAGTACATGAAGCCAGGTGAAACACTTTTTAAGTTGGGATGGGACCCAGGAGCCTGCTCTGACATTCATGCTTCGGAAGAGAGACTGAGTTAGGGCATATGGTGGTGTCTGCCCAAAATACAGCAAGCAAGGTCAAGGCCAGTGTCATCACTGTTTCCCAGACCATAAACAGTGAGTCTGCCCATTCTAGCAGACCCCGCAAATCCTTCCAAACCTTGAACATCTGGGCATTTCATCAAATGGACAATAATTTCCCAAGGTTCTCATTTCACACCCAAAGAGTGTAAACATCAAGCCAAGAATGCAATCCACATTTTAGATGGGAGAAAGCCTTGTTCCTTACAGAAACCTCAAGTGACCTCTAGGTTCTTATTTTCCCTCACGTGTATGTAATTAAACAAAATAAAAAGCTATTGCCTGGCCTCAGAGGGAAAATAAACACCTTCTGAAATTAAAAAAGGCCTGGTGTGATGTTGACTTTCAGTTGTACTTTTGCTCATGGGAAATAGCAGTTGGTTACATCAGGGCCAAATTTACTCAGAGAAGTCAGAAGTCTTGTTGCCCAATGTAAAGGTGCAATGACCATGTAAGTCCTGTTCTCTGGCAGGGTTTGCTCATGCTGACTGGGAAAATAGCAAATAAGTGTGTGTTTGGCACAAGGGCTGGTCCAAAGACTGGGAGGAGGATCCAGTGAGGGAGGGGCCTGGGAGGGGGCATCCCTGCAAGAGCTGGTGGCAGTACAGCCTGGTCATAGGGCACAGACGGGCCTCGGGGGTTCCCGCCAGCAGCAGAGTGGTGAAGCCGTGCTCAGCGATTCACACAGCTCTGCAGGTGGGTGTTTGGATTCACTGGCTCCCACATTCCCTTGCTAGGACCCCCATCTTCCTTCAGTCACATCCATTCCAGATCCCAGCATAGATAAATATTCTTGTCTTGGTCTTATTCCAGGTCTTCCCTCTTAGGCATTTCACTTACGCCAGAGCCAGAGGATAATGATGACCACATATGTGGCTCACATTTCCTCGTTTCCCCACCCTTCTTTAGCCTCAACTGAGAAATGCAGACATTGCTACTGAGGGTGTCTGGTCCTGGGAATTTGCATTTTCTCCCTCTTTTGTCTGTGGCTCCCTCCTGCAGGAAGGCGGCAGTCTGCTCTGCCAGTTGCCTGACACTCCACTGCAGGTGTGGGTCTGAGTGAGGTTCAAGATGTTATACTCTCTTGCCACAGGTCCTGGGAAGAGATATGGCTGTTAATGACAAAGTCAACTTGGGTTTTTCTTTTTCTTTTTGCTGTCTCACCTGGGGTGAGTGAAAGAAGAATTAAATCTTCCTTAGATCTTAAAGCAGTCCTGTATTTGGTACTGCTGGTGTTCTGCTAGGCATGTAGTAGTATCTCATTGCTGCCGTGATTTGCATTTTCCTGGTGACCATGATGCGAGCATCTTTTCATACGCTTATGTGCCAACCGTATAGCTTTCTAAATCAAGTTGTTTCCTTTTTGATGAATTTTAGGAGTTCTTCATATACTTCAGCTCTTTATTAGCTATGTCTTTTTCAAATATTTTCACACAGTGTGTGGCTGATTTTTTCATTCTATTGATAGTATCTTTTGCAGAGCAGAAATGAGTTATTTTAATGAAGTCCAGCTTACTAATTCTTCCATAGCTTGTGCAATTGGTACTGCATCTTTATAAAAAAAAATCACCAAACCCAAAGTCTTCAAGATTTTCTCCTATGCTATCTAAGAGAAGTTTCACAGTTATACACTCTGTGTTTAGTTATGTGATTCATTTTGAGTTAATGTTTGTTAAAGGTGTAACCTTGGCAACTAGATTGGTTTTGTTTTTGCACCCAGATGTTCCATCACCATCTGTTGAAAAGACTATCTTTTCTTCATTGTATTGCCTTTGCTTTTTTGTCAAAGGCCACTTGACTATATTGATGTGGCTCCATTACTGGGTTCTCTATGATGTTCCATTGATCTCCTTGTCTATTCATTTACCAATGCCACGCTGCCTTGATCACTGAAGCCTTACAGTAAGTGTTGAGGTCAGGTAGCATCAGTCCTCCAATTTTGTTTTTGTCCTTCAATATTCAGTTGGATATTCTGGGTCTTTCACCTCCTCTCCCCATACATTTTGGAATTGGTTTGTCAGTATCCACAAAATGACTTGCTCAGATAGCCAATCAACTTTCGACAAAGATGCACAGGCAATTTGATGGAGAAAAGAAAAAAAAATGATGTTGTAACAGGTGGACATTTATAAGAAAAAACTTGACTTACATATCACATGTTTTTTAAAATTTATTTTTTATTTCAAACTAATATGAGGGTACAAATTTTTAGGTCACATTGTTCTCACTTCCAGGGTAAAGTTCCATTGTAAAAAGAGACCCTCATCAGGGGGCATGTAATACACCCTCACCTCATGTCCTCCCTTCT
>NW_003852506.1:3616792-3620918 GCF_000181295.1 Otolemur garnettii
AACAATAAAAGTGCAAACAACCCCCTCTATAAGTGGGCAAGAGACTTGAACAGAAACTTTTGCAAGGATGACAGACAAATGGCCAACAAACACATGAAAAAAGCTTCTTGTCTTAATTATCAGAGAAATGCAAATCAAAACCACTCTAAGGTATCACCTAACTCCAGCAAGATCAGCCCACATTATGTGTATACACAAAAGTTAATTTGAAGTGGATCATAGATCTAAGTGTAAAATGCAATATCATAAAACTCTCAGATAATAACATGAGCGATCTTTGAAACCTGGACTTCAGTAGAGCTCGTAGCCATGACTTCAAAAGCATGATCCATAAAACAAATTATTATAAGACGCCTTTATTAAAATTAGCACATAAAATGTAACATATAAAACAACCGTTCTGGAATACAGCTGGACAGTTTTTTTAAGAAAATTAAATGAACATTTACCTAATGATTTAGGAATTACACTCTTAGGAATTTCTCCCAAAGAAATAAAAACGTATGGTCACAAAAACATATACGTGGTTGTTCTTAGCAGTTTTATTTGGAAACAAAACAAAACTGAAAACAACAAAAATTCCTTTCAATAGGCTCGGCACCAGTAGCTGAGTGGTTAGAGCACTGGCCACATACATGGAGGCTGGTGGGTTTGAATGCCACACAGGCCTGATCAACAATGATGACAACTGCAACAAAAAAATAGCCCGGCATTGTGGTGGGCACCTGTAGTCCCAGCTACCTGGGAGGCTGGAGCAAGACACTCACTTAAGTCCAAGAGTTTGAGGTTGCTGTGAGCTGTGACACTGTGGCACTCTACCAAGGGTGACATAGTGAGACTCTGTCTCAAAAAAAAATTCGTTTCAACAGGTCAGTGTTTAAACACTGTGGTCCCTCCGTATCATGGGATCCTACACAGAGCTGAGTGGAATGAAGATGGGTGCACACAACACAGTGACTCCCCAAAGCTTTATGCTAAGTGGAAGAGTGATTCACCAAAGCTACAGTCTTTGTGATTCCTTTTATGTGACATGTGGCAACAGGCAGAGGTAGAAGGACCAAAATCAAACCTTTGGTTTCCAAGGACTTAAAATGGAATAGAAGATTCACTGCAAAGGGGACTTTTAAGTATGCTGAAAACACTCTCCTTGTGCATTGTGGAGGGTTCCGCAACAGTGAAAGTTGGTGGTCAATACCCTGAGAACAAAAGGGTGAATGTTACTTTGTGTAAGTTAAACTCAACAAATATGACTTCAAGTTCTATTTTAAATTGAGTAGTCAGAGGAAGGTATCTCTGAAAAGTTAACATTTGTGCAATAGCTATGTGACTGCCTGGGAATCCCGGCTGCAAAGTGCCTGGCTGTGGAGTGGATGTGGGGACCTTGAGAGACCTGCAGGGGGTCAGGGCTGTGCTGCCTCTGATGGGGACATGGAAGATATGGGTTGTAGAGCTGAGGGAGCCCTGTGCACTGTGGTGAGGACTTTGTATTTTATTCGGAGCAAGAGGAGAAGCACTGTAACACTTTGACCAAGGGAGTGACAGGCTTATTCCGGATAACTTCTGGTTTTAAAGATGCTCTCTGGCTTCTGTGTGGAGGATGGCCTGTAGGGGACAAGAGTGGAAACCTGGACACCAACTGGGAGGCCGTGGAAATAGTTTCAGACCTAAGGATAGGCAGAGGGGAAGGTGAGAAGGTGAGGTGGAGGAGGAGAGAGATGAGGAGGGGAAGAGACACACCGTGGCTCTAGCATCCTTTAGTAGTAAACCAAGGGCTGCTAAGGGGTAACTCTGACTCTATTGGAACATATTTCCTGGGCTTTACTAGAATGAAGGAGAGAGACTCTGTAGTGACTGCATTAGGCAGAACGGAGAGAATTAATGCCCTGGAGAGCAAGTGGTTGCCCTCTGCCCTCTTTAAATTCGTGACCACTAGTCACCCTGCAGCCTGGAATCTGACGCTCCTTGTAGGGAGAGCTGCTCATTGTTGAGAGGACGAAGGGAGGATCTGGCCTCCATTTAAGAGAACTAAGGTAGGGGAGAGTGAAATGAAATGAGACAAAGCTCCCCATCCGAGATGAACGGGGTTCAGCAACCAGAGAACGAGGATCATGTGTCTCACTTGGCACATTATTTGATAAAGTTGCTCTCCTGCTTGCTCGGGCCCTGGAAGGAACATATGCTGTGCTTGGATTTTAATGTGAAAAATATTTCTACCATGGAAATTGATCACCCATGTGTTGATATTTATGGGGAGAAATAAACTTGGTAGAAAAAATATTTTTTCCCTAGTGATATGAAATGTTGCAATAGAAGATAGAGCCCTAAGGATGAAACTTTATTTGGTTTCTGTACTGAGGAGAGAGTCACAAATAGTAATAGCTGTTGCAAAATCACTTTAGGATATTGCTCATTAAGCCTAAAAATAGTGCATCACTAACAAGAACAATTATACAATACATGAAGTCTTGAGTAACATTTAAGGAGCCTTGCAAGCTGCAAATGTGGCATAAGACATTTGGAATTTATTATGTCACACATCAAGAGAATTGAAGGTCAGCATTTGCAACGTCTGTGAATTTAGCAGCTTGTTGATATCAAGGGTCTACACTATTCACTGAGAGTGTCTAGGGGTTTGCCTCATGTCACAAGATGGCTGCCAGAACTCTATACATCGTATTTTCACATCACAGCACATACAAGTACTAGCCATGAGTGGGTGTCTCTTTGTGTGCCTATTTTTAAAACTCAGGCAGAAAACCCTGGCCAGATTCCTCTTTCATCTCATTGCCCAAAACTGAGTCCTGTGCCTATTCTTAAGTCATCCTTTGCAAGTCACATTTCACCCCCTTGAGTCTGGGTACACCTTCCCTGAACACACAGCTGCTCAATACCTGAAGAAATTCAAGTCAAGTTTTAAAGATGTTTAGTAGCAAATGCTAAATAGTTTATATTCTGTGAGTAACTAGACCAGGAACCAGGCCACTGCTCTGTGCTTTGTGCATATTATCTAACTTTATAATACCTTGTGAGTTAGAGATCTCCAATTGCAGGTGAGAAAGTTGGGGCTTAGAAATGTGAAGCAGTTGTCTACTCTCTCACAGGAATTAGCAGATATATTATAAAATTCAAATCTTGGTCTAGCTGACTCTAATACTCAAGCTGTTCACATTACCCTATGCCAGTGGTTCTCAACCTTTCTAATGCTGTGAACCTTTAATACAGTCCAAAGGGGTCATGACCTAAGGTTGAGAACCGCTGCCCTATGCCAAAATTATGTGCATGTGTGTGCATGTGTGTACATGAGTGTGTGCATGTGCACACGTGTGCAGCAAGGGATAGACTCACTAGGGACTTCTTTTTAAGAGGGATTCAGATGTCTTCTGGGAGATAACTTATTCTGAGTGAAGAATGAGGCAGTCATGTTCAGATTAAGCCCTTAGAAAATTTTGGTTTTCAGAGGAGATAGGCAATCTGGAATACAGCATGGTATCACTTGGCTCTGTCTCAATTGTCTGAAGCCTTATAAGACAACACATTGATTGTCTGAAGCATTGTAAGACAACGCGACCCAAATTATACTCCTTAATTACCTCTCAGTTGATACAAAAATGAAACATTGTATGTTTCCCCGAGGCTGCTGTAACAAATGACCACAGGGGTTCAAACAATCAGAGTTCTGGAGCCTAAAAGTCATTTTTGGCCTTAAATGCATATATTGGGGGAGGGGAGAAGAGGTTTAAAAAATGACATAGACAATGTCAAATGTCAAAAAATTAGGGGCAAAAATGGGGGAATTACTGATTCTTGTAACTAGAAAATCTGAATGAGCACATTTAGATGGGGTGTTGAATGTCATGAAAACTCAGTACCCCCCATCCTGTTTCTCTGCTGGTTTCTCTCTGTGACTTAATGCTCAGGCAGATTCTCCTTATGTGATGGTTCTTGAAACCCCCACACTTATATCCTTTAATCTTCAGTGGAAAGAAGATTCTTACCGAATAATTCCAGCAAAGGTTTCTAGATTGTCTCTGATTCCCCTGGTTGGGGTCACTTGCCCATCTCTGAATCAACCAACAGGGCCAAGGGACAAGATTCATTTCTTTTCTTTTTTCTTTTTTTTTTGAGA
>NW_003852506.1:3621062-3637863 GCF_000181295.1 Otolemur garnettii
CCCAGCTATTTTTTGGTTGCAGTTTGGCCAGGGCTGGGTTCGAACCTGTCACCCTTGGTATATGGGGCCAGAGCCCTACTCACTGAGCCACAGGCACTGCCCCAGGACAAGATACTTTCTTTGGACTTGAATATGAAACAGATGGTTTGTGAACATTTTAAAATTTAACAATCACTAGAAATCAGCACACATTCTTAAAAAACAAATCAATGTTATTTGTTGTTGATGCTGTTATTTTTTAAAGGAAACTCATTTTAAAAGTCAGAAGACTAGTCCTTGAAATGATTTGATTTCCACGAAGCATTTGGCAGTCTCGTCTTTGTGGACGAGATGGCTCTCACTCAGGGTATTTATAACTGGTTGAGTTAACCAGCTGGTCCGAGGAGTTTGAACACATTGATACAGGACAGGTGGCTCCCCAGCCAGCTCCAAGGAGCTGAGGGGGGTCCTGCTGCCTCCGCCTTGGCAGTATTGGTGTGCCCTGGCAGGTAGCAGAGAAACCAGTGGGCTGGAGGGTAGGCAAGGGGAGGTCCCGGACTCCAGTAGCCAGAGGGGCAGGACAACTGCAGCGGAGACACCAGCACCTTAGTGTCTCCCTCCCTTGGCACTTATGGCTGAACAGGGAGCCTGCATCTCCTATGCCTAGATCAATTTCATGTAAGTTTCCTAGGCCTCTATTCCTTGAATAGACGGTGTCCATTCATTAACACATTCATTCACTTTGCCTGAGTGGAAGGGGCTCTATCCATTCATTTGTTACCAAGTCCTGGCCTCATGTAACTACCAGGAACCTATGCAACTATATATACCCCTGAACAAAGAGCCCAGAGAGAGAGAGAGTTTTTTTCCCCTGACTTGGGTTTTTTTTCTCTCTGCCAGGAGCTTTCATGTTTTTGTATTCTTTTCTGTAAAATAACTCTTGTCTTACCACTGATCTGTGGTCCATGGATTCATTCTTCAAATCACTGAGACCAAGAACATGCTGAAGATGAAATTCCAGTATGAACATCATCCTTTTTCTAACCAATGTCCTGGTCATCTATTTAGAATTTGTTGGTGATCAGCACGGCGGGACACTTTGTTAATTGATGTTCTTCTGGAGAATCTTCTTTAGTGGATAACCCCACTGCTTCTGGCAGAATTTCTTTTTAGAATTTTCCTGGAACTAATGTGTAAGGAGAATTCTTTTTTCAGAGTTGAAACTAATATGAAATGGAAAATATAAAATAATGTCATCAGTAAGGGAGCATGTTGATTTAATGAAAATTTTCTTTTAAAGGGATTAAGAGGAGCTTAAATAATAATCAATATGTAATCCTGCATTTAGGTTAAAAAAAAAATCTCTTGTCCAAGTTTAGCATGTGGGAAAAATGTAATGACAGCAACTTATGTGAGAAGACCAGATCGATGTGAGCCAACAGTGTGACCTAACTACTCAGCAAAAGGAATGCAGCCCATGCCCAGGAAGTCAAGGCCAGAGTCAAGGACGGTCCACTTTCTGTGCTGCGTCCCACTCACTTCAGCACTGGCAGTGGGTTCAGTTCCTGGGGCTTCATTTTAAAGAGGGACTTGACCATCTTAAGAGTTCCCTTATCAGGGCTTCCTGAACGGTGAAGAATTCTGAATCATCCTGTAGGAATAATGGATGAAAGAATTGAATATATTTGGCCCAGGGAGTAGGAGACTAAAATAAAGAACATCTGATTTTAAATATTAAAGGGCTGTCATGTAGAGGAGGAAGCAGTCTTGATCTTGTTATTTCAGAACATGAACTAGATGGGGCAGAAATTTGAAGAGAGTGGATCTGACTCAGAATAAGAGGACACTTCCAACAAAGTCAAGTTGTTAAAAAATGGAGTAAGCTCTCGCCCACCTCCCCTTTTTCTGGCCTGTTCTAGGAGATGCTAAGGGAACTTCCTCAGGCAGAGATAGTATTTTTAGGAGTCCCCAGACATCTGTGTAGGTTGGAGAGAGGGACCCAACTGGATTGAAGTCCTTTCCTAGTCTTAATCCAAAGTGAAGGACTTCCTTTGAAAAATGGTTTGGTTTTGTGTTGTCTTGCATGCTGTTAGGTGGCATCCTAGTCTCCTCCTAGGAGGAGGTGCAGCGGGCCTCCTGCAGTGGGCTTGGCACATGGGCCAGGTCGCTTGTCACCTGACACTCTCTGACTCTAGCATTCATGGAGCAAATCTATTGGCTTCTGGGGAAGAAGCAGGATGAGGCGAGGCTGTGGTCACAGTGAGGTAAAGACAGAACAGGCCTTATCTCTACCAGGCTTGCAGGAGATGAGGGGAGGGGGACCATGCCTGTATCAGGATGGCAGCCAACGTGTCCACTGTAAACATGAGACCCTTGTGAGAGGCAGTGACAGCTACACAAGGCAGCTGAGCCAGGTGGCCTGGGTGTGAATTTGTCTCTGCCATGCAAACATGTATGCACTTGGTTGGGCACCTGTGTTTCTTTGTGCCTCAGTTTCCTCATCTACACAGAGCAGGTAGTCATAGTACACACCTCACAGGGGTGTTAAGAGGATGATTTTGAAAGTGTAAAGAAAGCACTTGGAATAGTGTGCAAGCATAGAAGGTGCTAGAAACGTGTTGGCTAAATAATAAATGAGGGTTAGATAGACTCAGGTTCATACCCTGGTTTCTAGGCGTGCAACCATGAGCAAGTGTCTCGACCTCCCAAGGCCTCCTCTTCATCCATGAAGTGGAAATAACATTGCTGCCCTCACAGGGCCACTGTGATGATTGTGCCAGGCAGTGTCTGTGAATTAAGTGGGACAAGCAGGCACTCCATAAACAATGCTTGTTAATAACCACATACCCTGGGGACAGGCATGATTGAATACTTAAACCCATAAACACTGTTTTTTCCCCAAGATTCCAATACAAACAGACTCAGAGAGTTATAGATCATTTTAGAACATTTTCTAAGACCTATAAAAGGGCCTTGGAGGTCCAGGTGACCTGAAGTGATAATTATAGTAAAAACAACAACAAGAGCAAGAGCAAAAGCAACAGGTCCAGGGCCCTGGACCAAACATGGCTTCTCTTACTGAACCCTGACAAATGTGTGAGGCACGGATGATGATCATCAAATCATAGATAAAGAAAGTGGGCCTCAGAATAACTTGTTCCACACTGCTTTTGGGGGGAAATCTATATCAAAATGGATGTCCATGAACTCCATGCCCATGCTCTGAACTGTACAACCTGCTGAACCACAAAGACTAAATTTCATTAGAATGCAATGACTCACGAGGAAGATCTGGGGATCTTAGTTGGATACAAGATTAAAATGTACCAAAGTTATAACATAGCTACTAAAAAAGTAAGTGTGATCATTTCAGTCAGCACTAGGATCCCTAAAATGATGTTCTTGTCATCTGCCCTACCAAACTTAGGGCTCTGTGTGTTTGAATATAGCCACATTTGGTTAGCCCCCGTTGACTGGAATTTTCCATCGTCTTAGAAGCCCTTTAACCAGAGTTTCATTCAAGTGGAGATAAGCATTGAAAGGTAAACACTTCGTGTCTGGATAATACCCTGACTTAAGTTCGCTGAGGCTGAGGAACAAATGGCCAACATCCTTTCTTTACTGAGCACCTGATCTATACTTGGCTGCCTGCCGTGACAAAGGAAGTGAGAAGGCCCAGCCTGGGAGGCCAGGAGCTGTGGCATGTGATCCCTCAAAATTGTCTCCTACCCACTGGGAAGTTCCAAGTCATTCTCTGCAAGTAATGTCTCCAAAGTGGAATAGATAAGAGAGATAGAGGTAGAAATAGAAATAGAGATAGAGGTGGTAGAAATAGAGATGAGAGAGAGAGAAATAGAGATGATACAGATAGAGATAGAGAGATAGAGACATAGATGTGATAGAGATGATAAAGATAGAAATGAGAGAGAGAGAGAGAGAACAAAGGCCAGATCCAAAATACACAAGGGACTCAATTACAGTAGAAAAGTGGCAATCTAGAAGGGAGGGGACTGGAGCCCCAGAGGTTGGATACTACCTAGAATGCCAAAGGACAGGCATGCCCACTAGCAATGTAGTGAGGAGGAAAGGACTTAGGAACATGAGTATATGTGATGAAGATTTTTAAGTAACCAAAGGAATGATGCTGATTACTAATGTTGACCATGTGCATTTACTGGGTGTCAGGCACAGTATTCCTGCTCAGCCTCATGTTACAGAGATAGATCAGGTTATCAAAAGAAAACAGATAAAAGGTGAGTAGGCTTTCACCAAGAAGAGTTTGTTTCAAGTACAGCTTTCATGTCTTTCAGAGACTAAGCATAACAACCCTGGTAGACAAGAAGCATCCTTAATTTACAGAAGAGAAAACCCAGACACAGAATTTAATTAAGTTGCCTGAGATCCCACTTTAAGTGGTAGAGCTGGGATTTGAACCCAAATGTTTGGCTATAGAGCATACCATATCATGCAGAATGGCCTAAGATATGAATGGGAAAAGGTGACATCAGGATCACTCCAATGCCGGAAATAGGGTGTGGGGTAGGAGCAAAGGGTGGAGGGATTCTTTGTAAGGCTGGGGGCAGAGGTAGATTAATCTATTCACACCATCTTCTTACGATGCAGTAGTCTCCTTGTGTGCACAAGCCAAGCCCAACTCATCATAATTTCATAGAGAAAGAATCTAAGGCCATTTCCATTTCTGCTCTGGAATCATCAGGACAGGCTAGGTTATACTGTAGTAACAACACCCAATTCAAAAAGACTATAAGCCTTGAAGGTTTCTTTCTTGATCAAGTTACCTGTACATCATAGGTCAACTACATCCCTGATTTGTGTCATCCTCTTTGGCATCCAGTTTGATGAAGTAGCCCCTGTGTAGACCATTTTCCCTGTGTGGAAGAGGGAAAAGACACACTGCCAACCATACATTGGCTCTTAAAGCTCCCACTTGCAAGTGGCACATATCACATCACTCTTTCTTACAAGTGCTGGCAAGAGCAAGTCACAATGTCAAGTCCAAAATCAGTGAAGGAAAAGGGGTAGGAAAGTATTCTCTTTTTCAGGAAGGTCCTGAAAGTCTTTTTAAATAGTAATACCATGTAGGGCAGGCTCAAAGCATTAAGCCATTGAGGAATGACAAAAAGTTCCACCCCTAGCACCACCACCCAGGAAAATGTCCTTGCTCTTAATTAGAATGCATCATAGAGGGAGCCAGGACGGGCAGAAAGAAGTGGGAGCAGAGAGGAGGTCCCTGGAGGTCTCTAGTAGCATAAATTACTGATGAACACGGAAGAGACCTTGTAGCTTAAGCTGGCAAGTGACAAGGGCAAGTGTCCTTGGCCCAGGGAGGAGGGGAGGTGCAGAGATCTGTCCACTCCTCACAAGAGGGACTCACTCTGTGGCTCCTGAGGGCTCTGGAAGCAGGACAGAAAGGAGGATGCTGGCATTGCCTGAAGCTATCGTCTGGTTAGAAAATGGAACAACTGTGTCTCTATGACCCACTTTTAACACTGTGAGTTTGTAAGAAAGCTCAGGGAACCAAACTTTAATCTCTAAAGAAGCTTAACTTCTCAAAAAAAAAAAAAAAAAAAAGAAAGAAAGAAAAAAAAGAAAGCTTCTTTATAGATGAGTACAGTTCAGTTCAAGTCTTAGAATAGAAAATAGTAGAAAATAGTCAGAGAGCAGGCCAGAGGGAGCAGTCCATAGTCCCCTGAGTTTAGACCTTCCTGAGTTGGCAGTCACAGGACCAGAGGCAAAATAACACAAAGGGATGGCAATCAGCTGAGAGGTCCTGGGAACTATGACCATATTTCTCAGCAAAATACCATGGCATGCACACTTACAAATATGTTTATGGGAACTGGGCTAGAATAATTTAAATAAGAACTGTCCTAAAAATCAGAGATACAAGGTCACAGAGAACACAGGGCTTCTTATAACTCCAAGGTTCTCTATAAGGGTATATTTGTATAGGTGAATTAATTCACCTTTCTATTAGCTGTTTGAGTATTTGAATACTTTTTAAAAGGGTTCTAGGTCAACTATAAAGTTGGGAAAATGGTGGAAGACATGAGTTAGCAAGAAAAAATAGGTTAATGTGTGAGTAAACTTGGGACAAGAAAGACCAGGTTCAATTTAATGCTCATGTTTGTTGGAGACCAATATATGTGCATAATAAAAAGCAAAGTCACAGAGTAACTGATTCACTAAGGTAGGACAGAGACCAGCTGAAAACAAGACAGAGCCCCACCACACCAAGTAAATCCCCAGTGTCTCAGGCTGTGGCAATGTATGGGTTCTTTGCAAAGCTGTAGGGGAAAAGGTAGAGACACCAGTCCCAGCTCTTGGACAAAGGGCTGGTTAATCACTATTCCAGGAGCTCCCCGAACCCAACTACACCTTAGCTGTTCATCTAGCCAAATGGTGTAAAAGAATCAGCAGAAAAACTCGGGTAACATGAATACCCAGAGTAGATCAACTCCCCCAAGGAATGATACAGCAGACACAACTGAAGATCCCATTCATAAACAAATGGCTGAGATGTCAGAAATTGAATTCAGAATCTGGATTGCAAATAAGATTAATAGAATGAAGGTAGTGTTGGAATTAGAAATTCAAGGAGCATTTCAAAAGTTGTCTGAAGAATTCAATGAATTCAAAGACAAAAATCACCAAAGATTTTGACACATTGAGACAAGAATTTGCAGGCCTCAATGATCTGAGAAATACAGTAGAATCCCTCAGTAACAGAATGGAGCAAGCAGAAGAAAGTATTTCTGTTATTGAAGACAAAGCTTTTGAATGCTCCCAGAGTCTCAAAGAGGAAGAGAAATGGAGAGCAAAAATGGATCATTCTCCCAGAGAGCTCTGGGATAATTCAAAGAAAACTAATATTTGCCTTATAGGAATCCCTGAAGGTGATAAAGTTGCTTTATAAGGCACAGAGGCTCTTCTTCATGAGATTATGAAGGAGAACTTTCCAGACACGTCAAGGGATTCTGAAATTCAGATAGCAGACATTTTCAGAACCCCTGCACCACTCAACCCAAATAAGACATCCTCCAGGCACATCATAATTAACTTCATTATAGTTAATATGAGGGAGAAAATTCTGAAAGCAGCCAGGTGTAAGAAAACCGTAACTTACAAGGGGAAGATCTGCAGATGACTGCAGATCTCTCTGCTGAAACCTTTCAAGCTAGAGGAGGGTGGTCATCGACTTTTAATTTCCTAAAACAAAATAACTTTCAACCCAGGATCCTGTATCCAGCTAAACTGAGTTTCATTTATGAAGGAGAAATTAAATACTTTAATGACATTCACATGCTGAAGAAATTTGCCAAAACTAAACCAACTCTTCAAGATATTCTCAGACCTATCCTCCTTCATTATTCCTCCAGTGCAATCCTCCACCACAAAAGTAAACTTACTCAGAAACTTTTGATCAAATTCCAACTTCCACAGTGGCAAAAGGATTAAAAATGTCCACTGGACTTTTGAAAACCTCAATACCCAAAATTCTACCAGGCTTATCAATATTCTCAATTAATGTGAATGGCTTAAATTATCCTCTAAAGAGGCACAGATTGGCTGACTGGATATAAAAACTCAGGCCAGATATCTGCTGCATACAAGAATCTCATCTTACTTTAAAAGATAAATATAGACTCAGCGTGAAGCAATGGTCATCTATATTTCAGGCAAATGGAAATCAGAAAAAAGCAGGTGCTGCAATTTTATTTACAGATACAATAGGCTTTAAATCAACAAAAGTAAGGAAAGATAAGGATGGTAACTTCATATTTGTTAAGGGTAACACTCAACATGATGAGATTTCAATTATTAACATTTATGCACCCAACCAGAATGCCCCTCAATTTATAAGAGAGACTCTAACAGACATGAGCAATTTGATTTCCTCCAGCTCCATAATAGTCAGAGATTTTAATACTCTTTTAGCAGTGTTGGATAGATCCTCAAATAAGAAGCTAAGCAAAGAAATTTAGGCTTAAACTTAACCATTCAACATTTGGATTTAACAGACATCTACAGAACATTTCATTTTAACAAAACTGAATACACATTCTTCTCATCAGCCCACAGAACATGCTCCTAAATCAATCACATCTTAGGTCACAAATCTAACCTCAGCAAATTTAAAAGAATAAAAATTATTCCTTGCATCTTCTTGGACCATTATGGAATAAAAGTTGAACTTAGTAACAACAGGAATCTGCAGACTCATATAAAAACTTGGAAGCTAAATAATCTTATGCTGAATGATAGCTGGGTCATAGATGAGATTAAGAAGGAAATTACCAAATTTTTGGAACCAAACGATAATGAAGACATGAATTATCAGAACCTTTGGGATACCACAAAGGCAGTCCTACGAGGGAAATTTATAGCACTGCAAGCCTTCTTCAAGAGAACAGAAAGAGAGGAAGTTAACAACTTAATGGGACATCTCAAGCAACTGGAAAAGGAAGAACATACCAATCCCAAACCCAGCAGAAGAAAATGAATAACCAAAATTAGAGCAGAATTAAATGAAGTTGAAAACAAAAGGATTATACAACAGATCAATAAATCAAAAATTTGGTTTTTGAAAAGGTCAATAAAATAGATAAACCTTTGGCTAACCTAACCAGGAAAAAAAGAGTAAAATCTCTAATTTCATCAATCAGAAATGGTAAAGGTGAAATAACAACAGACTCCTCAGAAATTCAAAAAGTCCTTAATGAATATTATAAGAAACTCTATTCTCAGAAATATGAAAATCTGAAGGAAATCGACCAATACTTGGAAGCATACCACCTTCCAAGACTTAGCCAGAAGGAAGTGGAAATATTGAACAGGCCTATATCAAGTTCTGAAATAGCATCAACTATACAAAATCTCCCTAAAAAGAAAAGCCTGGAACCAGATGGTTTCACATCAGAATTCTACCAAACCTTTAAAGAGGAACTAGTATCTATATTATTCAACCTTTCCCAAAATATAGAAAAAGAAGGAATACTACCCAATACATTCTATGAAGCAAATATCACCCTGATCTCCAAAGCAGGAAAGGACCCAACAAGAAAAGAAAATTATAGACCAATATCACTAATGAATACTGATGCAAAAATATTCAACAAGATCCTAATAAACAGAATCCAGCAACACATCGAACAAATTAAACCCCATGACCAAGTGGGTTGTATCCCAGGGTCTCAAGGCTGATTCAATATATGTAAATCTATAAATATAATTCATCACATAAACAAATTAAAAAACAAAGACCATATGATTCTCTCAATTGATGCAGAAACAGCTTCTGATAATATCCAGAATCCTTTCATGATCAAAACACTTAAGAAAATTGGTATTGACATTTCTTAAACTGATAGAGGCCATGTATAGCAAGCCCATAGCCAATATAATATTGAATGGAGTTAAATTGAAATAATTTCCACTCAGATCAGGAAACAGGCAAGGTTGCCCATTGTCTCCACTGCTTTTTAACATTGTAGTGGAAATCTTAGCCATTGCAAGTAGGGAAGAAAAGGTGATCAAGGGTATCCATATAGTGTCAGAAGAGATCAAATTTTCACTCTTTGCAGATGATATGATTGTATATCTGGAAAACACCAGAGATTCTACTACAAAACTCTTAGAAGTGATCAAGGAATATAGCAGCATCTCAGGTTACAAAAGCAACACTCATAAATCTGTAGCCTTTTAAAAAAACAAAAGCAAAGTCACAGTGTAAATTACTTATTCATCTAGTTAGTATTTATTAGTTCAGCTGCCTTAACAGAGATAAAAATAAGAGTGACTTAAATGAGATGGGAAAGGTTGAGCATGGTGGCTCATGCCTGTAATCCTAGTACTCTGGGTGGCCAAGGTGGGTGAATTGCCTGAGCTCAGCAGTTTGAGACTAGCTTGAGCAAGGGCAAGACCCATCTCTACTAAAAATAGAAAAATTAGTCAGGAGTTGTGGCAGGCACCTATAGTTGCCCTCAACTGTCCAGGCAGATGTCTTACAATGTCAGAAAAACAGGCTGGCTGTCAGTGGACAGCGAGTGTCCTATGACAGTGAGGAGGGTGAGCTGAGGCATCGCCTGCTGGTCTGGGCTGGCTGCTAAGGGCCAGGCATTGTCCCTGCAACTTAAGCTGCTGCTAAAAAAGGCAGTGGAGACAAGGCTTACAAAACAGAAGACTCTTCCTCTTACCTATCCCTTGGGCCTGTGGAGGGGTCTGTGAGAAGCCACCTGTTGGTATCTCCTCTGTGCCTCTCACTGGGGTCTCCTAAGGAGGTGGGACTGATGGACAGATAGAGGGGAGGAGGGTGTGGGGCAGGAGCAATGGGAAGAAGGAGAGGACACTGGAGAGAGAGAGAAGGAGGGAGGGAAAGGGGGGAAGGAAGGGAGGAAAGAGGGAGGAAAAAAGGAAGAGAGGGAAGGATGGAAGAAGGGAAAAAAGATTGCCCCATTAGCTCAGTTTGGAGGGCTTAGGCATTTCCCATTCAAATTCCTCCTCATCCTAAGTTCTCTGGGTTAAATTGTGTCCCCCTCCCCCCAAATTATGTTGAAATCTGAACCCCCAGTATCTCAGAATATGATCTTATTTAATAATAGGGCCACTGCAGATCCCTAATACAATGTGACTGGTCTTTAAAAAGACACAAGGACACAGGGAGAAGCCACATGAAGACAGAGACAGAAATGAGATTCATGCTGCACAAGCCGAGCAACGTCTGGGGCTACCAAGCTCTGGAAGCTTTGCTTGAGCACTTTGTGGATTTTGGTTATTAGTCCTTGGTTGGAGCATTACACTGGAACTAGCAGATTAATAACCACACGCTCACATGAGAGAAAAACTCAATGAAATCCAGATAGGGGGAGTTGGAAGTGGTTGGTAATTTCCCACTCAGTGAGTACATTGCTTGGGTACACTGCAGACGTCTGGGGTGAAGGATAAACTTTAACCTTACAAAAGCAAACTATGTAACCTAATTTTATGTTACCCCATAGTAATCTGAAATTATATATATATATAAAAGATGAAAGAGGCAAGTAAGGACCTTCCCATACAGGCTTAGGAGGGCCCATGGCCCTACTGACCACTTGATTTTGGATTTCTGGCCTCCAGAACTATGGGGCAACAGACTTCTATGGTTCCAAGCCACACACATTGTGGTGCTTTAACATGGCAGTCCAGCAAACCCATATCCCAGGGATCACAGCTGCCTTGGGTCTTACAGTTTTCCCAAGATAAGAGCTGAGGGCCCTTGAAGACAATGAACCCCTAGAGGGGTGAGATCCAGGTCAGCCATCACCTCCTCTCCTTAGGGTTGGGTGGCCGTGGTAAGTGCCCTTGGAGAAGAGCCCACTTAGCAGGGAAGGTGGCAGAAGAGATGTGGCCTAGAGTGTGGATATAGGCAATGATGTGACATTCTCATTGCATGCAGCTAAAGCATCAGCTGACTGTGACCCCTGCTGCAGGATGGCTAGTGGACAGGGCCCTTGCAGCTTTAGAGTGGCCATGTGTTCAGACTCCGCTCAGCTCCCTGACTTCTGGCCTCTTCTGCTTCTCCCCCTCTACCCATCATCTCCTGCCTTGCAGTTAGTTGCTTTGATGGCCAAAGTTCCTGGTTGTCCATTGAAATCAGAGAATAAATCAAAGACCACAGGAGTAATAAAAAAAAAAAAGGGTCCCCATTTCTATTGTCTTCCTGGAAGGGAAAGAAAGGTTTGTTTTTTTTTTTTTTTTAAATTGAGTTACAATCTAACTTTGTCACCTGGGTAGAGTACCATGGCATGATAGCCACGGTGTGAGCTGTGTCCGGCCCCAGGAAGGCTTTTCTCCAGAAGTGCACTTGCCCCTAGCAGAAGGGATGCTCATATTCCTGCCTTGGAAAGAGTTTTCTCCCTCATTAAGAGCCAAATGTCACCAAAAAGAAAGATCAGGAAGGAAAGGTCGGGGGCGGTGGCAGGCAGTCTCTTCTCTCAAGCCAACCATGACACTCTCCCTTGTGGTTAGGAAAATGATCCCAGGATGAAAATTCTTAGAACTTCATCTGGTTGAAAACTTCCTTCACAGCTGTTTTGCGGACTTCACATTCATAAGCCTCTACTTATAAAATAGCCTGAAAATCTCTCAGCACAAGTGAACTGGGGGTGGGGTGGAGGTGGGGGTGGGGTGGAGGTGGGGGTGGGTGGAGGCACTCGGGAAGCAGAAACTTCTCCATATCCAGATGCCAGGACAAAGCACAGGGTTACCATTGTCTTTCAGCAGAGATGCTATTCAAGTGCTACAAGATATTAACCAAGGATCAAGCCCATGTGAGTATTTTCTATGAAAACTGACTTGAGTCCTTTTGTCAAAATACCAGTTCCTGGGGTTCTCCACAGATCAGGTGAATCAAAATTCCCTGAGCAACAGGGTACAGGGATCCGAATTTTCTACCAGCTTCTCAGGTGGTTCTGATCCACCAGGAGGGTGGGAACGTCAGATCTACAGAAAGTTGAAGACAGAAAGAACCCTTACTCAACGAGGATTCTTTTTAGAACAGGAGTACAGAGTAAACATTTCCCAAAAGAAAAAGGCATTCATCCATTGGCCTCTCAAAACACGTATTTTGCCTCTCCTTTGCTTCCTGTAGCTTGTGGTCATGAAGATCCTCCCCAGTTAGACAAGGTATCGGGAGAGACAGCCCACTGTTAGAAGCACAGCCAACTGGGGTGAAAGGAAGCCGGCTACAGCAATTTTTCTCCACACATACACAATAAACCTGAGGAAGCAGCTAAAGCTTGTTGGTCAGTTTGGAAACTAAGTTTACCCTGTAAACCTAACTCCAAACCAGGGCTGTTTGTCTTACAGAAGCCTTGAATGTTCAGATGACAACAAACCTTGTCTGGAAGAGCCTATCTTGCTAGCAGTGGGTCTTCAACTATGACATAGGACTGAGGCTCATTGTATAAACCCTCCTATTTCTGAAGATGGAAAGAAGAGAAAATAAGAGCTTGCAAAATCAAAGAGCAAGTATGATGCAGATTGGAGAAAGAAGGGCATTGGCAGGCTCTAGTTCCCAGGATGCCTCTCCCTGGTGGGCTCGTTGCCCCTGGCTTCTTCACCCAGTGTCATTCATAATGACAATGGCTACCATTGAAGAGGCCCATCACATGCCTAGGACTGAGCACAGACTTTGACAAAGACCATCTCCACTCTCTCCAGTAACCCCACCATATACCTCATTCTATAGCAGGAAACAAAGAAACAGCAGCAACAACAAAACTACAGGTCCAGAGAGGATAGATAGTTGGTTCAAGGCCACTAGGCCAGGTATGCTCATGCTCAAACCCAATCTTTCTAACTCCAAGGAGAAGAGTTGTGACATGACTTTCTTATCACAAAGTCTCCAAACCACATTTTGGACTTAAGGAGCTGTCAGATCAGAACTTGCATAGAAGACTCCGTTTCTTTTGCTGCTCTGGATAATTTCATTATTACATCCTGGGCTTCCATAACAAGATTTCCCAAAATACAGCATCTTAAGTGAGATAAGGTAGGAATTCTTTATTCCTCATGGAATAGACCAGGCAGGTGCTCCAGGGTCATGGATCAACTTTGTGTGGACCCAGTGCTTTTCATCTCATTGCTTCACCATCTGCAGTGTCTTCTCCTTGGACAAATGGTCAGAGAAAGCTCTGACCACCTCCACATTCCAGCTCATGAGAACGGGAAGAGGAAGGATGGGAGCACACATCCCTTTTCCTTTATGGGAGCGCCCCAGAAGTAGCCCACACTGCTTCTGCTCACATTCCTGTGGGTTGAACTTGGACACACAGTTAGTATATTGAGCCTGAAGGGAGGCTGAGTAACACGGTCTGGCTGGACTGACCATGCTGAGACTTGTATCACAACAGAAGGGAGTGGAGGATACTACAGGAGACAATAGCAGTCCTCGCCACAAAATAATAGAAAAGGCCTTCTTAACCAGAGCACATGCAGAAAAGATGGACATTTGTCCAGGAAGTGAAATTAACCAGGATGAGGACACACTGATCTGACTCCCTGATTGTGCTCAGGGTGTCCAGGGGACTATTTCACCTGTTTCATAATTGGTCTCCTTAACCCTGTCTCTTCCCCATATCATTTTCTGCATCAGCAACATTCTAATATGCAAATCTAATTATATTACTTCCTTGCTTAAACCCCTGTGATGGCCCCTCACTGCCTTTAGGATCAATTCCAATCTGCTCAGCAAAGTGTTAGAGTCTTGGTCAGCTTTTAAATCTCGTCTTCTTTTGCCCTTACGTTATTACCTAAGCCTGAGGCAGATGGAGACATTCTTAACTGTCCAAACACTACCGTCTTGCACCTCTTTGCTTTGGGGGTGATGTTTCTTCTCTGTAGAAAGTCTTCCCTGCTTTGTCCTACTGGTGAGTAGATTAAGCTCAGTCTCCAGGTGCTACGGGTAGAGATAGGGCTCAAATGTTCTTCATTTGTGCAGTTAAGCTCCTTGGACTGCCTGCTTCCCCGCCCCAGACAGGGTCAGTCACAGAGTGTATAGTGGAAAGTTGCCAGACCTTGAAATCAGAAGGAACTCCTTGCAGAACTCACTCACCTCTGCCACTTACTAGCCTGATGAACCTGGATAATTTCTTAAATCTCATTTTCCTTATCTATAGAGCAAGCTATGCAGACCTACATCATAACATTTTTGTGAAAATTAGATAAGATATACATATATAATTTCTGACACATGGAACATGTTTTGCTCCTGGAGCTACTGTTACAAATATTACTCAGTGTAGGAGCTTAAGTAAAACTAAACTTCTAAAACAGACATATCCTAATAAAACTTTAGAGGAAATGGAGTGATCTTTATCCTAATAGGGGTTTGGGTTGGGTGGGTGTAATATTTGTCAAAGCTCAACAAATACACACTTAGGTTTGTGCATTTCATTGCATGCAACCATTTCATGGAAAGCAAAGGTTTAGTTACTAATATGCATGTCAAAGCATAGAAAATGAAATGCAGAGATGTTGGAAATATACTTGGAATTGTGTCCAAAAAGTAAGAAGGGTGGATGGTGGAGAGATGGGTAGAAGGATGGATAGGTTTGTAACTTTAAAAAAGAAAGTACAGTAAGACGGTAATGGTAGAATTCAGGCTGTGGACATGTGAATGTTTACTGTACCATTCTTTTAGCTTTGCTATATGTGTGAAAATAATAAAAAAGAATAAAAATACCCCATCATAAAGAGGTTTGTTTTAAAAATGATAATTGTTTTGCCTTCTCCCTCAAGTAACAGTTCCAAAGTGAGTGGGCAGGTTTGTGGGCAGTTCTGTTCCATCTGCTCACTCAGGGATGCCAGGCCGTGGGCAGGGACACAATTTCTTCCAGGTTGCCAAGACTTTGCTCCATCATTCTCTAGACTCAAGGGCACTGTCCTCACCTAAGGCCAAACGTGGACTAGTATCCAATTCTGAGGAAAAGAGACAGGAGGCAAGCCCATTTCCTAAGCCTAGACCCACCAGAGGCAGACGTGACTTCCATCCACATTCCCCTGGGAGCAGTGAGTTACGTGGCCACCTGTGATCTCAAAGGAGGCTGGGAAATTCCTAGCTCCATGCTCTGTGCTGGAAGAAAGGGAGGGTCCTTCACTCCGTGCCCCTCCCCCCAACACACCAGGAGGCCATTTATCACACTGAATTGTCATTTGAAAGCCCCCAGTGGACTGCAAATCCTTGAGAGCAGACATAGTATTTTTCATGTTTTTGAGTGCCCCAAACATGAGGCCTGAAATGAGACAAATCTTAAAGAAATGTTTGCTGAATGAACAAGTAGATTAATGAAGAATTAACAATACTTCCTTGGACCATGCATTTCTCAGTATGTATCCACTTTTATTGAGATTGAGAGAGAAGCTATCAAGTAATTCCTTATTAATTTAGATCTCTCTCCCTTCCCTCATCCCCTTCACATTTTGTCTTCCTCAGGGATGAGAATTACCACTTAACAAATTTACTAAATAATCTTAGATGTCTTGGAAGGAAAATATTTAATCTGATCAAGAACAAAGACTATTTTCCACATTATTAAAGCACTTGAGTAGCACTGATTTGGATTAAAATACTTTGTAAGGGCACATGAGAATGTTCTATTTATTACAATTGACCTATAAAACTTCCATTTGGTCACCTGTTTATTTTTTTTTTAATCTATGTAAGTATTTGGAAGTAATTTTATCGCAGTTCTTCCACTATTTTCTGCAATTCTAACTTCCACTAACTCATATTGAGCTCTTTACCAATTGTTTTTATTGCAGTTCCCAACGTTTAATCTGGGACTTAAAGAAACGTGATACTGTTGTAGATGGTATTTAGCTCAAGTATTAATTGGATCACCAGCTTAAAAAAGCAACTGAAAATCAAATTTTCTCTCTTGTGTTTGATGGATTTGTCTTATGAAAGCCGTGGAGCTGTCCTTTTCAATTCTCACATCATTTCTTTCTGTGCACCCAGGGGCCTCCTGCTTTTCTGCTTTTACATCAAAACCTCCACTTGTAGTGCTGTGACACATAGTGAATTTTCTGTGCTCTTTTAACTGGATCTCCTTAGTCTGTATGTTGGAACTTACTTTCAGCAGACTGGTTTGACAGGGAAACGCTAGCCGGGAGGAGGCCTGGTGAGTACTGATGATTCAGGAATTCACGGTCAGAAAGAGAATCTTAGTTGGATAGGTAGGAGTTGGGGTGTGCCTGAGAAAAGCAGATAATGAGACAGAAAAGGAGACCTTTCTCTAGGAGGAAAAACAGGACGTAGGAG
>NW_003852506.1:3638318-3639265 GCF_000181295.1 Otolemur garnettii
AGACCACACTCAGGATGAATAATTTGCTAGAAGGACTTACAGAACTCTGAAAAGTCACTGACTCATGGTTATGGTTTATTATAGTAAAAGACTATGGATTAAGGTCAGCCAAGGGAGGAGGCAAACAGGGGAGGGCCCCAGGTGTCATTATATGTGAGTCCTGGAGAGGACACTGATTTTTCCAGATACAATGTGTGACAACATGCATGGAGCACTGTTCATCAGGAAAAACTCACCTGAGTATTGGTGTCCAGAGGTCTTATTGGGACTTGGTCATATAGACATGATGGACTATCTACATGGCTGATCTTTGTTGTCAGCCCCTCTACAGGTCAGGCTGATACTGCTGGTTCAAGGCCCCCACCATAAATCAAATTGTTAACATAAATGCTTTGCCATAGCCCAATCCCCCCAGCCCCCAGTAAACAAAGACATTCTTATCAGGCAGAAAATGTCAAGGGTTTGGAAGTTACCTTCCAGGAGCTAAGGGCAAAAGCCAAATCTCTCTTCAGGAAAAGTTAACACTTTACTACATAGGGGTCCTTCTTGATCAGAGAGATTGATCCCTAGGACAGATCACGACATCAAATCTGTGATAGAGGATGGGGCAGAAATGAAACTGTTCTTATATCTAAGGAGCAATCTCAGACCATTACAGGAGGTAAAAGTCTCAAGTTCTGGAAAAGGTAGATGGGTAGCAATGAGGATGGGGTAATACCCAGGGCTGAGATTCCAGGAGCTTGTTCTTATATGGGGTTTATCCTACAAGGCTTGGATAAGTCTTTCTGTTTAAAAAAATCCAGGACTGAAATGATCCAACTGAAAACATTAAAAAAAAATACAACCAAATAAGTACTCAAATTACATACATTGATTGGTTTTTTTGTTTGTTTGTTTTTGAAGCTGTCCCCCTGGGTAGAGTGCTGTGGCATCAGAGCTCACAGCAA
>NW_003852506.1:3639380-3647111 GCF_000181295.1 Otolemur garnettii
ATTCGAACCCGCCACCCTAGGTGTATGTGGCTGGTGCCCTAGCCACTTGAGCTACAGGTGCCAAGCCAAATTACATTGATTGTGATGACTAATCTGGACACCTCAAAGTTTCTAAACTACATATAGCTTGACCTGGTTGCAGAGAAGATATCAGAAGATAAAGGTTGTATCCAGAATGACCAACACTCCCTGTGTGCTGACGGACAGTCTAAGGGACCTGACTATAAGAGTAGGCTTTGGTTCCATTTAAATGGCATCAAGAGGATAAGCTGTCTTTTTCCTTGTGGCAGGAAGCAGGGATGACCAAAGGTGAATCCAGGTTTCCTCAAGAAGATTATTCACAAGTTCAGGAATAGCAAGGTCTGTGTCTATGGCTGCCCTGCCAGGAGAAGAGTCCAACCCAGAGCCAATCCTTCATTACTCAGGGTAGGTCATAATGAATTGGGGGGAGATTATTGAGTATCTCTAAGACAAAAACATGGTAGAATATCCTTACAGGAAGACTTTGACAGAGCCTATAGCTAGGATATTCACTTAACCTATATTTAATATTTTTGAACACCTTCTATGCACCTGGCTATGGATTAAGTTCTAGGGATAGCTTCATAAAGCTTACTTTTAAGGAATTTATGTTCCAGTCTAAGTAAAACATATTCATTATCCACTGAGCTGCTATACCAAAAGCAGCATAAATGGGGTAGTTTACAAACAACAGAAATTTGTTTCTCACAGTTCTGAAAGTACAAGGTCAGCGTCTAATGAGGACCTGCCTTCTGGACTGCCATCTTTTTGCTGTAACCTCACATGATGGAAGGGGTAAAAGTCTCTGTGTAGCCTCCTTTCAAAGAGCATTGATCCTTCAAGAACTCACTTTCAGAGGTTTAATTTCCTAGTACCATTACCTTGGGGTTCAGTATTCCATCATGTGAATTGGGGGGGGGGGACATAAACCCAATAGCATAGACCATAGCATTTATTAAATACCTCCTACATACAAAGTGAACATTCTCTCCTTTATCCAAAATCTATATAGATTATGTGATGGTTGCATCTAGTCTTGCCAAGAAAAGTAGAAGTTAGAAGCCACTTGTCTCTCCACTTCCTCTTCTTAAACCTCATGGATTTCCAAGCTCTGGAGAAGCTCCTGGTGACCAGGACGAGGTTGTCAAGAATAGGGCTGAGAAATCAGCAGCACACCTGATACTCAGGTGATGGCTGGAGTCTATCCTGATTGATTAGGTCCATCCCATTCAAATTGTTAAATAATTTGAATATTACCCTTAGCAGGGTCCTTTCCTTGTCTTGCTCACTGAGCACTTTCTCCAAAAGGAATCCTTGGCCTTCCTGATGGATAAGGATTGCACCAGAGGACACCTGATGGAACTTATGGGATCTTCTGCCCCTATCCTGGGGTGGTGAATTTCCTCATAGCCTTCTAGAACTGTACAAGCTCTAAAGATCCATGTCTGGGCAATGAGCAAGTCTTCAGAACCACTCCACTGGCTGCATTTTACCTTGGGACTCAATGTGGTATTTGGTTCTGAAAAGGCTCCTTTGTGTGAGAAACTGTTCTGAAATCTCCCAAACAGAAACCAAATCATATTCTATTGCATTATATGGGAAATCCATACCTTTTCTCCCCTCCCCAGAGGGGCTAATTGCTGCAGATTCAAGGTGCTATTGTGAAAATGAACCATTTGGGAAGATGCCAAAACAGTCAAAGAAAAGAGGAAAGCAAATTGGCCTGATGGATTTGGTGGCATTAAATAACACAGATTTAAACTTAGCAGTGCATTTGGTGGTTTGATGTTTTTAGTCCTTGCTGAGAATGCTGGTTAAAGAAAGAAGTCACCTAGATTTGTGACCTTTGGGAACAGAATTACATTACTCTTAAAATTTTTTATTTTTGACCAGATGATACATACACATGTTTAAAATCAAACTCAAAATGATAGGAATGTGTGCACATGAAGAATCTGTATCCTAATCCCCTCTCCTGACCTGCCCCTACAGGAACCACTTTTATTGCTTCTTTTTGTATTGTTTCATGATTTTTTAAAAATGCAACTACAAACAATAAACCTTCTTTGGCTTGAGGGCTGCCCACACTGGAAGGCAGAACTTGTCTTCACTCTACAAGCTCAAATTGACAGATGCATTCCCAGCCTCCCCCACAGTGAGGGCAAAGGCATATGGCCCACGCGCAACCAATCAAAACCACCCTCCCCAGGCTTTGAATTATAAGGTGATGACATACAGACGCAAACATGGGGAAGAATCTTTTCCAGCACAGCGGCAGAGACATTAGTGCTACTGGTTTAACTGGCAGCATCTTGGGTCCAGGACAGAGAGGGTCCACAGTGCACCTAAGGCCTTGCAGAGCCAGATTAATGGTGAATGCATGATTCTTAAACTTCAGGGTGTCTCAATATAACTAACCTCTTCCAGGGACTCGGAGAGGGTTCCTGCAATGTGTTCATGTTTTTTATACAAGCTGCAAATGCAAGACATTTTAAACTGCAATTGGTTAAGACTGACAGGTGTCCCCTTCCTCTCCACCTTAGGACTGATCACACTTCCTTTTGTACCACATGGTGTTGAAGTGGCTGCAGCATCTTTGAAAACAATCTATAGGGAAAGAGTTAGGATACAGTCAGTTTGAGTTCAGTTTGATATATTTATGTGGTTCCATGGTGTTTGCTAGCCACCTTGGGATGAGAATGGCTGCCAGGAACATTTTTACTGCCTCCTGTGCTAATTCACCAAACCTTATGACACAAAGGTCCTGGGACAGAAACCACACTGCAGTATGAATACATCCCGAGTACCAGACCTTAGAATTACCTGGGGAGTAGAGGAGAAGCAAGAATCAAAATGCAAAGTACCAGGAGCTGATCTACAGGAAATCTAAGATCTTCCCCACAAATGAAACACGATGGAAGCTGTCACAAATTCAGCAACAATCTACCACTTTGTGTGATATTGCCAATAGTGGGTATGAGGTTGAAAGAGATTTTTCTATATCATAAATAACATAGAACAAATGTGGCTCTCACCAGAGGATCAAGGTCAGTATCAGCAGTGATAGTGTTTGATAGGATGAGATGAAAATGGCACTTCACCTCTGTGGTCTTGCTCCCAAAGCCCCTTAATTCCAGTCTAACTATGAGAAAAACATCAGACAAACCCAAATGAAGGGCTGTTCACAAAACGCCTGGCCAGTACTCTGAAAACTATCAAAGTCATCAAAACCAAGGAAAGTCTGAGAAACTGTCACAGTCCAGAAGAGGCTAAGGAGACATGATGATTAAATGTAATTTATTACCCTGGGAGAAATTCTAGAACTGAAAAAGGAGATTAGAAAGCATCTAAGGACATTAAAATAAACTATGAGGTTTAGTTAATCATAATTTATCAATCCTGGCTCATTAATTATAATGAATACACACCAAAGGAAATTGGAGTACACAGGAACTCTGTACTATCTTCAAAAAGAAATTTGGATCAACCACGCTAAAAGAAAAACCAAATTAACAATTCTTTCCTTAGAAAATATAGTAAGACTACATTTTACATCAATATTGTTAAATGGCCTATTATAGACTGAATGTTTATTTTCCCCTAAATTTCATTGATGCTCTAACCCCTATATGACTAAATTTGGAAGTGGAGAATTTAGAAAGTAACTTAATTTAGAAGAGATCATGAGGATGGGCTCCCGTAATGGGATGAGTATCCTTATGGGAAGAATAAGAGACCCAAACTCTCTTTCTACCACAGAAGGACACAGGAAGAAGGCAGCTGTCTGCAATCCAGGCAAAGAGCCCTCATCAAAGCTGGACCAAGCTGATATTCTAACCCCAACTTTCGTCTTCCAGAACTGTGCGAAATGGATGTCTGTTGTTTTAGCCACCTAGTCTATGATATTTTGTTATTGCAACCCAAGATGACTAAGACACAGCCAAAAAAGAGATGGAAAACACATTGTAAAACTGTGTCAGGCAAATAATTAAAGCATTAGATAATATTTCTAGAGTTTCTGATGCTTATGGTATTAAATATTTAAATTTAAAATATTTAAAAGTTGTGATTTAACCCTCCCTCATTCTAAATATTTATTTTTGTGCCTAGTTTTCTTTTTATGATTTTAGATTTTATTCTTCAGAATGGCCCCTCAAAACTGGATCTGTCCATGATGTGCCCAGCAGTGGACAGTAGTGTCATCATCCCTGGGTCGGTTCTAGGTTATGAGGTGAGCACTGGTCCTGGGGTGTGGACTTCAAGTCTGGTTCCTTGGCCCTCCAAAAGGCCAAAGGTATTTATTTCAATATCATTTAAATAAACTCCTTTACTATTTAACACATCTGTAGTTTGTTTCTGTTACTTATAAATAAGAATTTGATGAAGTTGGGTCTCATTTAAAGCCCTAGATGCATTTCAGATTCACTTTCCAGGAGAGTGGAGAAGGGTAGGGATTAAAATGTACTGATGCCCAATTCCAGACAGGCTGACTAGCACCTCCAACCATTGGGCCTAATGTAAAACTCCCCAGATGATTCTAATATTTCACTGAATAGTGTCTTGTCTCCAGGTGGTCCAAATCAGGACTATTTCATGAGTCCTAGTTTGTGACCATTGTTGTGCTAGTCACAGTGCATGCACAGAAATATGAACTAGACCATCAAGGAGCTGTTCAATCTAATGTCCTAGAGCAGGGTTTTCAACCTGTTCTATCTCGAGTCACACTTGAACCTCTAGTTAAACTTCCATGGCACATTTAACTTACGTTGATCAAGAAAAAAAGAGTGAAAAAAATGAATCGAAGTTCACTGCGCTTTGAACTTCTTTTGAAAATAATTTAATTAATTATCTTAAAAGATTTTCACCACACACCTAAAATCCTCTCACGGCACACTGGTTGGAAATCACTGTCCTAGAGTGAGGTTGGGATGTCCGGGTCTGCCTTTAAGGAGGTGCCAGCTGTCTCTACAGGGTCATGAGTACAGGATGTTCAGAAAGCTGTTCACTTCTAGGCGTGAGAGATTGAGAGATCTTGATGGAATGTTCTCCAAATGTCCAGAAGCTTTCAACAAATTTGAGTCCATAAAAACCTTTCCACTAGAACTCTTGGCTTTGACGTGAATGGGGGAAAAAAGATGATCTTATGCGACCTGCAGGCCCAGGGCCTCTGGCCTCACGGAGGAGAAATAAAATAAACTGGCAACATTTGTGTGGTTGTCAAGAAAGCATAAAGACAAAAAGGAAAATGATCGTGCTCACAAGAATATAAACTACTGAGAGAAAAAAAAGTGTACATGATCTAGAACAGAAATCTACAAACTTTACTGAATAACATTTTGTTTTGTTTTGAGACAGAGTCTTACTATATTGCCCTCGGTAGAGTGCCATGGCATCACAGCTCCCAGCAACCTGAAACTCTGGGGCTTAAGCGATTCTCTCACCTCAGCCTCCCAAGTAGCTGGGACTACAGGCACCTGCCACAACACCCGGCTATTTTTTTGTTGCGGTTGTTTAGCTGGCCCTGGCTGGGTTGGAACCCACCACCCTCAATGCATCTGGCATTGTAACCACTGTGCTTCAGGTGCCGAGCCTGAATAATGGTTTTTAAAACCTCACTTCATAAAAGAGAAAGAATAGAATTGGGAAACTTCAACATTGTAAATATGCTTATTCATTCCAAACTACCTATATATGGTCATTAAAATTTCAGTCTCTATCCCACTACAATTATTTTTGAAACTTGACAATTATTTTAAAGTTGATTTAGTAGAATGTGTGAATCTGGTGAGTTTTTTAAAAAGGAAGAAAAATGAGGGGTATTTGTTTTTCCAGATATTAAAATATATTTTTATTAAAATATATTTTTAAAAGAGCAAATATATAAACAGAATGATACTATCTTAGGAAAAGATGGATAAGGAGCTGAATAAAAAATATGGATACATCTCGAATTTAATAGACATAATTAGAATATGCTAAAGATGGTGTTCCAATTATGTGGGGAATAATGAACTAATCAGTACACAGTTTTAGAATAACTGGCTAACTATCTGGAAAAAATAAAGCTAGATTCCCTCCTCATAATATCTTGGCATATATTTTTAAAAAACATAGACGTGTCAGAAGGAAAAAGAGGTAAAATTTTATGTAAACTTGTACATAAAAGCAGGAAAAAAATTTTAAGCATAACACCAAAGGAAAAAAATCAATGAAGTAGTATATTGGGGAATGGGATCATAAAAATATTTTACTCTTATAAATCAAAAAATAAAGAATACAAACATGAAAGATAAATTATATCTAGGAAAATAGCCATGACACATATTATAAATATGGGGTTTATGATGCAAAAGACGATTAGGAAAAGACATAAAGGCTACTGAAGTTGTAAAATAAATAAATAAAAAAGAAAAAGACAGATAATCCTGTATAAAATAAATGAGATAGAGTAAAACCCAACTATTTTTACAAAAGTACAAATAGCCAATGAATGTATGAAAAAAAGCATTCGACCTCTTTAGTCAAGAGAATGCATATGAAAGAAAGAAGACCCACTTTTTGCATAACAGATTGGCAAGAAGGGAACGGAGAAATTAGTTCACCTTGAAGAAACCTAAACTGGTATGTCATTTCTGGAAGACAATTTGACAAAATGCTCTAAAATCCTACAAAGACGCATGTCCCCAGGGACTCAGCAGTCTTTTTGTGTGGATGACATTCTAATAAATAATGGTATAAAAAGCAGAATGAGGTAGGCTCGAGCATGTTTAGGCATCTGCAAAACAAGGGAACCAATTTTTAAAAGGAATATTTCCAGACAAACTAGAATTTCATTGAACTTTATGGTTTACTATTGTTTTTATTTTTACATTTGTTTAGATAAGGGTATGAATGGGAACACTTAGAGATGATGGTATTTTCACTGTTATCCTCAGTTCTCAAGCCACACCCTGGAGAGGGATGTTCAATCTCCTATTAATATCTACTTATAGTAATGCAAAACTAGAAAAACCCAATACATGAAATGATGGATGATTCCTTTAAAACATACACCACAGTTAGATTACTAGGAGCTACTAGGAATTATAATTGCAAATTTGTATTTATATTGATTCATATTATAAGATAGTCACCATTTAATCAGGTAAAGAAGAAAGTTAAAAAACAAGAATCAGGTAAGGTACAGTGTTTGTTAAGTAAATATTTTAAAATGTATTTATGCCTGGGAGAGAAGCCTAGAAGAGTAAACACTAAAAAGTGCACAGTGCTTAGCTGTGCAGGGGACCAGTTGGTTAAAAAAAAAAAAATCTATATTTTCTAAATTTTCTACCATGAAAAGGAATTACTTTTGTAATGAAGAAAAGATATTTAATGGGAATTTTGAGCCACCTAGTATTAATAATTTCCAGAATAAGGCAGAGCACAAATTAATTATTTGATTAAAAGAAAAATAGAGCAGGAGGCTCCACAGCCGTGATCCTGTCTGGGGAATGATCAGGTGCTGTGGACAAGGCTGGGTACCTGTTGCAGGTCATAGATTCTAAGACTCATTTGATCCTCAGTTCTCCAACTCGTGGCTTTCCCAGCTGCCCTGCAGGGGCCTGGGGATCCCTGCAACCTGTTAAAGAGGCGAGTCCCAGAGAAGTGAAGCCACAAAGAATGCCACGGGTCCGGGCCTTGGCCCCTGGCTGTGCTCTCATGCACTGCTGC
>NW_003852506.1:3647374-3650583 GCF_000181295.1 Otolemur garnettii
GCACCTCCTCTGACAGTGAGGCCCCACATGCCCTTGAGTTCTTGCCCGCTTCTCAGGGAGGTTTCAAGAGGATCATCCCCAAGCTTCTCTCCTGGTGGCCTGTGATCACAGTCCGAGCAGTCAGGGCACCCCAGAGGCTGATCCCAGGCTGTGTATCTGCCATTCTTTGCCCCCTGTGTACCCCCTGCCCTTCCAGAACGCAGGCAGGCTTAGCTCAAGCCACCTGGAATGTGAAGCCAGTAACCAGAGAGGGGCCATCTAAAGTCCTGCTGGGTACAGAGGGTGAGGTCCACTCACAGAACCTGAGCTGTTCCCATAGTCTCAGCTCCTGCCGAGACTATTACAGAACTAAATGAGTTAATTCACATCTAAGACCTGGAAGGTAGGAGACTCTCAGTAAACATCAGTTACCACCTAGACCACTGTGTCTTCTTCAGAAAAAAAGCCCAGGTTGGTGGGGCAACTTCAGTGGTCCCAGCCAGCTGGGCCCTCTGCTAGCCAAAACCGGAGAACCACTCCCTCCCCTCACAGAGCCTGCCCAGCTCTCAACCAAAGGGAACACTCTTCACATCGTCCTGAATTTCCTGGAAAGATCTTTTTATATACATTAGCTATGCACTATAAATAGATGGATATCTTTTGTTTTTCTTGAAAAAGAAATTGTTTAGCTTTGTATTCTGGCACATTAGATTACTCTTTTATCCTTGCTTTTAAACAACTTTTCAAACTGCTTGCCTTCCACAGAAGAATAAATAGTATGTCATCTCTGGAGGGACTTTGTAAACTAATATCTTAGTTTAAAAGAGATTTTGTGTAATAGGATGGTTGCAAACCTCATATTGACTTTTTTTTTTTTCCAGTTTGGTTTCTCTCAGCTACCCCAAGAGTTTTTTTTCCTTGATTCTTTAAATTTTAATTTTTTCCCCAACCCTGTTCTGCTGTAGAGCCTCAAGTGAGGAAGCAAGGTCTTCCATTCAAGGCCACTCAGAGCTGGCCAAGGGCAGCTGCTGGGAGGAGGTTGCCCTTTGGAGGGACCAGGCAGAGGATGGGAAGAATGGGGGGGCTTTACTGTGAGGGTCTCAGAGCTTGGCGTGACTGTGTGGAGACACAGGGCAGAGCGTGGCAGACACCAGTGGCCTGGGAGAAGTCAGGATGAGGAGACCACAGGAGACCTTGCCTTCCTTTCCTTTCTCTATCTGTGACCCTGACCTTTCCCTGCCCACTCCTCATTCTTCAGTGGGTATATAGCGGCTGGCCGCCAACCCAACAAGTGTGTGGAGAGGGCTTTCATCCAGTGGAATGAGATGGAATGAAATAATACTATGTTGGCTACCATTTCCTAGTTTGCATGTCACGTTTGTTCCCCACGTGGGACTCCACTCTCATTAACTCCATCAGGAGGAGGAGGAAGAAAGAGAGATGGTGTTGATCCAGGATGTAGAGTGAGCAGGGCCTGGCAGGGGATGCCAGGCTGGGCCCCACCTCCTGGCCACACCTCCAGGTGTGGGCTCTGGTGCACCACAGGCACCGTCCTCAGCAATCTCTGGAGCAGGTACTGCCATTTAACATACCCAGGATGTGGAAGCTCAGAGCAGGTGAGTCACTGGCCCACAGTCACCCAGATGGTTAATGAGATCGCTCAAGTTCCCTTTTGCAGCTCTGCCATGCTCACCTTGCTATCTGAGACCCTGCCAGAGCCCGTCTGCTTTCACATATGTTATTTTATTTACTGCCCATAACATTCTCCTTTGTTGAGGACAGATGACCCGTCCAAAGTCATCCTTCAAGTTGTTGGTGTAGGCCAAAAAGACAGGTAACTACTGATCTCCCTGCATCCTGTGTGGCTGCGACACATACCCTACCCTGTCTCTTTGAAATGACTATAGAGTCTGAGGACTCTACCCCCGCCTCACACGGACTTTAGGCCTCTGGGACCACTCAGGTTGAAGTATCTTCCAGAAGTTCCAGAAGCAGCTGAACACTGAAGTCAACCCTCCAGGACAGGCCAGGAGGTCCTGGAAAAGGGAGCTAGGGGTCTCTGTAGACCCCTAGTCCTCCAGTTTTCTCTAGCACCTTCTGTGAAATGGTCTCAGAGGAATTGCTTCCCTTAAAGTGGGGCAGGAGAGGGGCGGTTGTGGGCCTGGTCTCACAGTGGGGCCCACCTGTACAGACTCAGCAGCTATAGGCAGGGAGTGTGAGCCCCCATCCTGAAGCTGCTGAGGGCCCTAAAGATGGGCTGGTCTACTTTTCTCAGTCAGAAGCAGGCTGAACTCTTTTTTTTGAGACAGAGTCTCATTTTGTCACCCTTGGTAGAGTGCTGTAGCGTCACAGCTCACAGCAATCCCAACTCTTGGGCTTAGGTGATTCTCTTGCCTCAGCCTCCTGAGTAGCTGGGACTATAGGCACCCGCCACAACGCCTGGCTATTTTTTTTGTTGCAGTTTGGCTGGGGCCAGGTTTGAACCCACCATCCTCAGTATATGGGGCCAGAACCCTACTGGCTGAGCCACAGGCACCACCCAGCAGGCTGAACTCTTAGAAGTACCATGTTTATTCCAGAATCCCAGCCACCTGCTGGGGGCAGCTTTACCTGCTTTAATTCCCTGTCCTGGGCTCTTCCCTGGTGGCCCACTGTGCAGGCCTGAGGGGCGGTGTATGTGTGTGTACAGGCTGGGGGTCAGCAAACATACTCAAGGCAGCCCTTATGTGATTAAGAACAAATGCTGGGTTCCCAGGGTGGGGAGAGAAGGAGGGGGGAATAGGGCCCATTTGCACTCTTGTCCCGGCCCCACAAATGTGAAGGGTGGGCCTGTGCTTAGTGTGGTGGGGCCAGGAGTCCACCAGTAATCCTGGCTTCAGCTTCAGGGCCTCCTCACAGCCTTTAAAAAAAAACAACTTAATAATTCTTTTTTCTCTTTATTAAATCATAACTGTGTACATTAATGCATTTGGGGGTAAAATATCCTTGTACTTCTAACACTCTGGGAAGCCACTCGGGCTCAGGAGTTTCAGACAAGCCTGAGCAAGAGTGAGACCCCATCTCTACTAAGAATAGAAAAACTAGCCAGGTGTTGTGGCAGCTGTAGTTCCAGCCACTTGGGAAGTTGAGGCAGGAGGATCACTTGAGCCTAGGAGTTTGAGGCCACTGTGAGCTAGGCTGATGCCATGGCATTCTAGCCCACAACAGAACTAAACTCTATCTCAAAAAAA
>NW_003852506.1:3650767-3658707 GCF_000181295.1 Otolemur garnettii
CATCCCAGCTCACAGCAACCTCCAACTCCTGGGCTCAAGCGAGTCTCCTGCCTCAGCCTCCCAAGTAGCTGGGACCACGGGCGCCCGCCACAACGCCGGCTATTTTTTGGTTGCAGCCGTCATTGTTGTTTGGTGGGTCCGGGCTGGGGATTTGAACCCGCCACCTTAGGCGTACGTGGCTGGCGCCCTAGCCGGTTGAGCTATAGGCGCCGAGCCAGAAAACACACTCTCAATTCCGCACCTAGAGTTCATCATTGTTAACAGTTTGGTGTGTATCCTTATAGACTCTTTTTATATTTCTATAAATATATGTGTGTGCCTCTATTGTTTTACACAAATGGAATCACGTGATACCTGTGCATTGATGTTGTGCTTTTGTTCATTTGATAATATATTTTGGAGAACTTTCCAATGTCTTTTCATCTATGTATGTATTTTTATTTTCATGTCTATAATGTAATAATAGTCATGTAATAATAGTCATTAATAATAGTCATGTAATAATAGTCATTATGTTAATATGATTTAGCGACCAACTCCTGTTGATGAGCATTTAGGATATTTCCAAATTTGGGCGCTGTAAATAATGATGCCATGAACACCTTTGAGCATATATCTTTATGTAAATGTTACAACAGAATAATATAAATTTTCCAAGGGGAAAAATGAATTTCTGGGTCAAAAGGGAGAAAATATGTGTTTCATATTTGATTTATTTTTGGATGGTGTTGGTCTTTCCAAACTATCCTCTAAAAAGAGTGCTTATACCTTCCTTACCCAATTTAATTTTTCATTTTATCAATTGTTTTCATCTTTTCCTAACAGACAGGTCTAAACTCACCCAGGCTGCTGGTTGTCTGGGTGTTTAAATGGCAGCCTGGCACCCAGGCAAGCGCTTGAGCGCCGAGTGTATACAGCACACCTTTCCAGCTGTGTTACTGTTAGCAAGCCACTGAACCTCTCTGTGCTCCAGCTTCCTTACCTGTAGGAGAGGATGAAAGTAGCACCCATTTCATAAGATTTCTATAAGTACTCAACGAATAGGACATGGTAAATCCTTAGCAGCAGTCCGACCACGGTTCCTAGCACATGGTAAGTACTCAGCAAATGTTGGCCTTTGTTAGGTGCTGAGTAAATGTTGCCAGTTTGCTCTTTGTGACTCAAAGTCAAGAACCGTAGAAGTAAGTTTGCTCTTGCTAGAGATATTCAAACTCAGGATGAGAGCCACCAGCATGTGCACCAGAGAGGCAGCCACCCAGCAGAGGACAATACTCAAGTCTCCTCAGTGCTTCCCTGCAGGCCCCTTTCTACTTGGAGGCCTAGGAAACACCCAGTGACCACCTACTGCACAGGTGGATTCAACACTGCCCCTCCCTTATGGAAAAATCAACTGATGTGGGTTAACTTTTGCCCCCATATCCCTCTCCCAAATTCCTATGTTGATGTCCTAAGCCCCCGCAACCTATTTGGGAATAAGGTCATTGTGGATGTCATTCTGCTGACATGAGTCACACTGCAGTAGGGTGCTTCCTACTCCAGTATGACTGTTGTCCCTATAAAAGGGACAAGGTGGACACAGACACTCGCCCTGAGAGAATTGTGAAGACAAAGGCTGAGATCCTGGTGCCGCTTCTGCAAGGCAGGGAAGGCCACAGATGGCCAGCGACCCCCAGAAGCAAGAGAAAGTCCCACAGCAGGGTCTCCCTCCTACCCCAGGAGGGATCCCCCCGCCACCACCTTGCTCTGGGACTTACTTCCTCCCGAACACAGACAGTAATTTCTGCAGTCTAAGCCCCTGGTGCATGGTGCTGTGCCCCAGCAGCCCAGGCAGGCTGCGATGCCAGCTGAGAGCTCCTTTTCCTGCCACTGGTGGGACAGCTGCATTTTCCTCCTCTGGACAGAGGGACGACTTTGCTGCCTTGTTGCTCAAAGGCGCGCAGAGTCCAGCAGGCAGAGGGGACAAAGCCATTCTCACAGTGCTCCACTGGGGAGCAGCCACCTCCTTCAGCCCCCCAGGCGCTAAAGCAGCCCTCCCGGGCCCAGAGCTCCAGATCTGATACAGTTTCCGATTATTGCCCTCAGGAAGAATGTGGCCATTTCCACATCGGTGGTCAGGTAAAAGTGTCCACAGGACCACAAGTACAAAGGGAAGAAACAGAGAAAGCCCACTCGTGTCCGCCTTTTAGAATGGGGCTGCCTCTTTATCCAGACAGTGGTTTAATTTCAGCCACTGGGGTGACATCCTTGGCTGAGGCAGATGTCAAGAGTACAGAGTCTGAGCACGCATTTAAGAACCAGAACCTGTAGATCCAAGAGTCTGGTGGTGAGGCAGCTCACAGGTAGGCCTCAAAGGATGAGAGGCCAGAAGCTGTGGCCTCTGCCACCAGAGTCACTGGTAAATGTTGTGACAATAACTCACATCTCCCCAACGCATCCTCCACACTGGGCACTTCATGTGTATTATGCCCTTTCATTCTCTAAGTGCCCTAGCAGGGCGTCCCCTCCGTTATCTCATTTTATGCATGAGGAAACTGAGGCACAGAGAGGTTAAGGAACTCGCCCAAGGCCACAGAGCTGGTATATGACAGAACCCAGTTCTGAGCTGGTAACCACTGCGCTGTGCTGCTCCGGCCTGGCTGCGTTCCCCTCTCGGTGGGAAGTTCCTGGGCAGACAAAGAGGCCCAGCAGGAGGATGCAGAGAAGGGCCTTTGAGTCATGTGGGGCCCAGTCGAGGGCCTGGAACCAGCTGGCCCCACAGAATGTGAAATCGGGCCTTGTGGAGCTGAATGGGCCCTTGACATTGTACAGTCCCCATTTTTTCTCACAAAGAGGCTAAGGTCCAGGGAGGTGTCTGGCCCCAAATCCCAGAGCAAATTAGTGGCAGAACGAGGCCAAGAGCAAATGTCCTGGTTTCCAACCCGGTGATCTTTGTTAAATACCATGTTCCGTCTTAACCAGGAGTAGTTTTCTCCCACAACCTGAGAGATTCATAAAAGACGCTGAGAAACTCTCTGAACACTAAGGCTGTGCGTGTTTGGTGGGGTTTGCCACAGCAGTTGTTCCACAGGAGCTGGAAAAGTGAGACAGACCCCGTGTGACTTCCAGGTGGGATAAGCATCCATCCTGCTGCAGGCAGACTCCCCTGAAGAAGACCAAAGGCGGCCTGAAATCTCCCAAGACCACACTTTAGGTGTGGGGTTGAGTGAATTAACCTTTTGCTAAACGCTGCTAAGGCCTTTTATGCTTATTGTACCAATCACTGATAAATGTCAATTGAAGACAAGGGAATCATTTCAGCACAGCATGTAGACACACAGAGAGATGGACGTCAACTGTTGGTGGCTCTTGAGATATGTCTACAAAATTCTCTAGTCCATTCAACCACTTATTCATCTATCTATCCATCCATCCATTCATTCACCCATCCATTGATTCACTGGGACCTTACTCCATACAAAAGTATTCTGCTAAACCCTACGACTCCTGGAAGAACATGACATAGCTCCCAACCTTAAAAGAACTTAGATTCAAGTGATGGAGTCAGGATGGAAACCTTTAACTCCATGCATTCAGTAAAGGAAGAACCAAAGCCATGTGCAGGCTGGAGAGGGATTCCTGGAGAGAATTTAGTTGGAAAATTTTAAAACATAAAATGGAGAGGGGAGAAGGAGGATATTCCAAATAGATCGACAAAGATGAATAAAAGCAAGATGTGTGTTTGGCAGGTAATTATAATGACCCTTGCATTAGCGTGGAGATTGAGTCATATTTGCAAGGTGTGTTCACAGCCCTTGTTGTAATGAATTCCCCAACAAGGTAGGAAGGGCAGTGGCAGGAAAGGAACTATGGCACTTATAAGATGAAGTCATTTGTTCATCAGACACCAAATAAGTCCAAATAGCTAAATTTCCCAAGCTTTCACTATGGGCCAAGTTGTCACAAATATTTCTTGGGGCCCCATCTCTCCCTTTCAGATGAGAAAACTGGCACTTATAGAGGCTGACCTTGAGATCACCCAAGGTCACACAGCCAGCAGGTAGCAGTGACCTGGAGCAGGACTTCAGAGCCCTAGTTTGTATTAAATATGGTTCTCTTTGGGTGATGGGAATGGACAGGCTCAGATGATCAAGTTGGTGGCAATCTCAATACTGAAGTTTAAGTTTGAGTTTTAACTTCCTTTTCTTCTAAGTTCTCAAATAAGCAACGGGGCTGACCCGGGGAGACACTGTGAGCAGTGGAGTTGGCAAAGCCAAGTCCCAGGCCTAGAAGAGACGCCACATCTGCCAGGAACAAACCCACTCTTTAGCAGCCTGAAGGGTCCCCACTCCCCCACACTCCCTTTTTCCTTCTCTCTCCATATGGATTCTATAAACAAGATAAAATCTAAACTAAACAGACTCTGTGAGGCCTCTGGCACCGGCCGGGGCAGCCCAGCACTGTTTTTCCAGATGTTTTCCAGGTCCACGTCTAAGGGAGGCCAGAGATAAGAGATGGGGTCAAATAAGCAAGCACTGGAAGATAGCGGAGATCATGTTGCTGGAAGGTTGAGCAAACACAGAGAGAGGGCTCTGCTCCCTTACTGCATGTTTCATGACACGACCACTCCCCTGTCCTCTCGGCCCCTGCCTCTGTAACCCTCCTAGTGTCCTGATTGTTCAATTCCCAGTAAAGACTGTGATAAAGCTCAAGTCAAATGTTAGGTCAACCACATTCTTTATCCAGGCAAGCAGTGTTCTCACCATCTAATGAGAACATACACCCTGAGGTTGGGCAGGGCTGGGCCAACTCCCTCCATTGGAGGAGGGACAAGGCTGCTCTGCGTGCACCAGGGGGCTGCTGCTCGGGAGGGAAGCATGGCCTAAAGATGTGATGGTGCAGGATCCGTGCCTGGGGTGAGTCTTGGGGACTTTCTATCCTGCTTAGTGGGTGAGGTTTGTATCATTACATGACACTGCCGATTCGTATCAAATTGTGAGGCCACCAGGGTATTAAAACAAAGACACTGATATTTTACTGATTAAACTTGGAATTATAGGAGGAGGTGAAATCAAATCTCCTATTGGACTGGTAAGTGAAGCAGGTCCATTGTTGGAAGCGTGTTGGAAGATGGTGCCACTGTTGCAGGAGGAAAGGAATGGTGCCACTTACAACTGTGAGAAGAGTCCATAAAAGACTATCTTTGATTTGGACATGACACAGTCTAGTCTAAAAACCCATGAGCTTAGTAGGGTCTACCCATGAGAACTGTAGAGCCAGCCTGTGTGTCCGGCCCTTGGACTTCAACAGGCACCACCAGGCCAAGGCGTTAACCTTGTTGAGAATCCCAGCTTGGGGACTTAAAGGACCTGTTGGGACAATTCTGGGGATGAGAATGGACTTGAGTCTGGTCTGGAGGCCTCCCTGGATGGATATTTCCTAAAGGGCCACCTGCAGGAGAATGGCTCTTCAGGATTGTTAAAATGCAGACTCTGGGCCCAGACCTGTAGATTCAGAACTTTGAGATAGGGGACTCTGAGAAGCTGAATTTTTAACTATCTCTTTTCCCTTCCTCTCCCACTCCCATCAGTGATACTGATGAACAGTATAGCTGAGAAGGAGTGGGCTGACCACCTACCTCCTAGCTTACCATTCTGACTTCACATCTCTCCTCCTAGGGGCCTGGAGCTCTGAACTTGGGGTGTGGATAAGCAGGTGACATTTGATAACATACAACTCTTTCATTTATTACAGAGCAGTTGTCATCCACATAGATCGCTGGGCTCTTTGGGATGTGTGTCAGTTAAGGTTCTCCAGAGAATCCACAGGAAATACATACATATAGAGATAGAGAGAGAAATCTGTCATCTGTCTATATCATCATCATCTATTTAAAAAAATTTATTTTACGAACTAGACTTATGCAATTGTAGAGGCGGTAAAGTCCAAAATCTGTGGGTCAGGCCAGCAGGCTGGAAACTCAGACAAGAGATTGATGCTTCGGTCTTGAGACAATTTCTTTGTCTTTGGGAAACCTCAGTCTTTGGTCTCAGGCCTTCGACTGATGGGAAGAGGGCCATCCACATAGGAGGATAGTTTTCTTTATTTAAAGTCTACTGATTGCAGATGTTAGCCACATCTGCAAACACTCCCACAGCACACCTGGATTAGTGTGTGATTAAACTGGGTGGAATAGCCTCAACAAATTGACACATGGAACTAGAAATCACAAGGTGTTTCTTAATTGATTAACCTACTTACCTAAGACAGAATGTTCACCAAAGGAGATTTGTTGAATAATATATGATAAGGTAACTCTGCTGTTTCTGACAAAAGGTGGTTTCAAAGAAACAGTAAAAATACCCCATCTGCCCCCAGAGAGAATCTTTCTTAAGCTACGCAAGGCAGAGGGTCACTTCAGTAATGAGAATTTTGAGGTCAGCAAGCAATGACCTTTCATAATCTCAAAGGGTTTCCTGTCTTATCCTGCCTCCTGGCAGCCCTGAGCTCTGGCTTTGTAACGAGCACTTTAATTAAGATGGATGTTTGTAAGTACCAAAGAAAAGTAAAGTTGTGCCTTAATTATTTCACTGCACTTAATACCTTCACTCCAATCAAATAATTCCTAGGCATGCTTTCCTTCTTGCTGAGAATTTTAAGAGACAAAGAGAAGAGGAGAAGGGAAACTTGATTTAGGGCAGATTAATGGATTCATGTAGACTGAGGTTCTCAACACAGCATTCATAGGTTTCCTGGGAATCGCTACTCTTACATATAACATGTATATGGGTGTCTTTCGTTATGTGGACAAAATCCATACTTTCCTCAGATTTTCAAAGGGGTCACTGACTCCCAAACAGGTTAAAAGCCTATTGAGTGTGGGAAGATAATACCACATCATTACATCATTTACAGGGCAGCAAGGTGGTTGATCCACCAGGAACCACAGTAACGTGGATTTTATAGATGAATAGTATTTCCATTAGCTCAGGACTTGTAATTGAGCACTAATTAGCCCAGGGAGTTGAAAAGCCTTTCCTGGGAGGAGAGAGGCTTCTCTGTCTCCATGCGTCCTCAGACTGGCGTGGCCCTGCAGCCGCCCAGCCTGTGTTCAGATCCCAGCTCTGCCATTTACTGGTTGTGTGACCAGGGCGAGTTCCCAACTCTCCCTGGGCCCATTTCTCCATCTGTAAAATGGGAAGGATGATAGTAGCTCCTATCTTGCAGGGTGTGAGGTCTAAGTGAGTTAACACACATACCGTGCACAGAGCAGTACTTGGCAGTGTGTTAGTTTTCACTGGGTTTGGGGGTACATGGGGTAGACCGAGGAATTTGCATTTTAACAAGTGTCCTGGAGATTCTATTGGCAGGTGTTATTTAGCCACACTGTGTAACATCCAATCAAATTGAACTTGCCTATTCACAGCATGGGGCGCTGATTTGTAAATCACCACTCAGGATGCACAGAAATACCCAGTGAACTCCGATCTTTGTTCTGGTGCCCCCTGTGAACTCACTAGACATGGCCAGTTGTGAGCAGGACAGAGCCATGCTCTGGCCTCTACTGGCCCTCTAGGCAGAGCTGATCCATGCCAGGGTGCAGTCCGAATGCCTTGGGGCCACTCTGTAGGAACCGAGAGAACGGGTGGGGCATGCAGGAGGAATGAAGAGCACGGAGGCAGCCCCTCCCAGCCCTGCCCCAGGTCACGGGAGAACCACCTGTGGCTGTAGCCACGGCCAGCTGCCTCCCCCCACCCTCTGCTCCCGACTCCCCTCTCTCGAGTTAGTTTCTCTCCCTTTGGCCTTTTACTGAATTTCTTTACTCTGCCAAAACTACAGTGGTCCCAGTGGCCATTTACGTTCCAAATTGTCTCAGAAGCTTCTTGGCCTCTCAGCTCTGGTTTATGGCAGCCTATGGGGAGGTGACACTTGTAGCCACCACAAGTTCGCAAGAGTCAGGCCCA
>NW_003852506.1:3658888-3662326 GCF_000181295.1 Otolemur garnettii
TATCACCACCCAATTAAGTCAAAGAAACAGGGTCGCCATCTGTCTGGAGGAACGTAATTATCTACTGCCCTCCGCTCAGCACTGCTCATGAAAGTGAGGGCTGCCCTGCATGGGGACATCAAGTGGCCCCAGCTGCTAGACGGAGGCACCACAGAAGGGCCAGGACCATTAGGACACAGCCCAGGGGCACCTGTACCATCAGCAAGGAATTTCAGCAAGAAAAACTACCACTATGGAGTTTGGGAATGCTTAATAGGCACCATGCAACACGCTCTGTGGCAATCCCATCAACTCAGCCTCAACCTTAGAGGCAGAACAGCTCCAGTGGTTACTGAGGGGGACTCTGGAGCCAGAAAGCCTGGTTTGAGCCCCAGCTGCACCTCTTACTAGCTGTGTGACTTTGTGCCAGTTTCTTAATTCCCCTGATCTGTCATGGCCCTTCTGTGACATGGGTATGATGAAGGTAGTGCCTCCCTCAATGGGTTATTGTGAAGGTGGATGAGATGACCCAGCAGCCACCCAGCACAGTGCCTGGCACCTACTGTCACAATGCTTTTGTTGTTAATATGATTCTTTTTATGTAGTATGTGGCACTCAGGACTGAGCTGCCCTGGCCACATCAGAAGAGAAGCAGAGAGCTAGACAAATTGCACTCCTTGAACCAAAGGGATCCGGACCCAGTGAAAATAAAATGCTATTTAAAATGTCTTATGTCTGTTTCCCTCTGCCCACACTTTAGGGGCAGCATGAACAGAGTGTAAATTGCCTTCCGTGTGTCCTTGGAAATACAGACACATCTCCAGGCAAGAGAAACATTGGAACTTTCCTTGGACATTCGTGCAGGAAGACTGCCTGCAGAAGATGAGGGCCTTTCTTTGGCAAATCATAGTGATAGATTACTCAGAATGTCAATAATAATTACACTGGGGGTGTATAGGGGAGAAATAGATGCTTATTATGATTCTACTGTGCAAATCTTTGCATCAGTGACCTTTCTATTTGGGCATGTCATCTACATATCAACCCAGGCTGAGGTAAGTAACCACCGCACCCAGTTATCTATGTAATATGGCTACACCCCTCTGGACTGAGGGCAAGAAGCATCCTATGCCAAAGTCATCCTCACCATAGTGAAAGGTAAGGATGTGCTGACAGAAGTAGGCTGGCAGCGGAGACCTGGACGGAAAAAGAAAACACTCGAGTGGGGTCTTTAACATTTGGACACATGAAGGCCACTGCACGGTGTGCAGGGATGGGCACGTTGGGGGATGGGATGGAAGGGGGAAAGATGATGGGTCAGGGCAGTGCCCCGTCCTGGGAAGGACCAGGAGCCTGCGAGACCAGGCTGCCTCGGGTTGACTCCCAGGGCTTCCATATCCTGGGGAAGCTTGAGCAGGTGCTTCTTACCCTGGCAATGGGATTGGAGACCTAGCCGGGAAAGACTTTGTACATTATTGTGGCCCTACCACACTGCCATAGAAACAAGTATTAGTACTCGCACATTTGTAAGTACGTGTATTTATCAAGTGTCTGCCCGCCTTTCTCCCCAGCGTCTCATGAGCACATATGTCACAGACACTTAGGAAATGCTGGTTGAGTAAATGTTTGTAGGTTTAGCAGGTGGGCTCAGAGTCGCCCCTCGCAGGTTGTACTCTGGCCTAAGGCAGGAGTGAAACATCTATTGGCCACCAGTAATTTCACACTGTGAATTCCTAGAGGACAAGGTGACCTGATTGAGAGCTCAGGCCACACAGTGAGCCTTTAAATGAAGGACGTGGTGGCGTGGGAGCCAGCAAGAGGATCTCATAGTCAGCCAGTGTGGCAGACGAGGGCCTGGTCCCCAGAAGATAGATGATAAGACACATGTCTCACCTTATAGGGGTACAGGTGAATCTTTCTAAGAGTAGAATGTGAACGTTTTAAAGCAATAACTGAGAAAATGACATGAAGGCTGTGTTGACCAGTTTGATGGAAGTATTTCAGATTGCATGTGAAAACCCCACACTGTACCCCAGAAGTGCATTAATGTACATAGTTACCATTCAATAAAAAAATAAAAAATAAAAAAAAAAAGATACATGTCTCAGAATTCCTGGGGAATGGGCATCTCTCACACACATACGAGAGAGAGAGAGAGAGAGAGAGAGAGAGAGAGAGAGAGAGAGCGCGCTGGAGCGGAAACACGGACAAAGCATTCTGGAACCCACACGAGTGCCTAAGGGACAAAGACACTTGCCATCCCCCCCTCCCCCCACCAACCTGGGTTGATAACTCAGTTTAAGCTCCAGTTATGTCAGAGACCTCTGAGCTGGGGACAGAAATGCCCCTGGCCAGTATCTCTGTGCTCTGTTGATGATCAGTGTGCCTGGAGGTTTTTGTAGCGCAGTTGGGGATCGCACAGGGACCTCACTGGCGACAAAAGTCTGTGCAGCACCTACTGCTGGGCAACTTTGGTTTGTGGGTTGAGCAGCTCTCCCTTTCTTTCTGCTCCTCCTCCCTCCCTCTCTCCCCCTCCTCCATTCCAACCCTGCAGAGTGAAAGAAAGTTGTGCACATGAGGAGTTTGGAAAGGATTAGTCAATAGAGCCAGATCAGACGGTCAGCTTTGGAGGAGTGGGGGGTGGTGGTGGTGGTGAAGTTAGAGCCTTCCCTTCAACCTAGACCAAAATTAATTCCAGATGGCTTAAAGAATTAAATATAAAACCTAAAACCATTAAAAACGAAACTTCAAAGGTGCTATGGGTTAGGGGATGATCCCGCAGATGAACTCCCTGAACATAAAAGCACGAGAAGGAATCCAAAGCAAAAGCTTGTTAGATTTGAGCACATAAAGCCCCAAACTTCTGCATGCCAGAAAGACGTCACTGAAGCGCAATTAAAAGGCACAGAAAGTCTACAACATTCACAACAGGTACATATGCAACAGGGGTAGTATTATTAATATTTAAAGAGTTCTTACAAAGCAATAAGAAAACGGGGGGTGGGTGGAGGAATAGCAAAATGAATAAAGAATCTGCATCAGTAGCTCACAAAAGAAATAGGAACGGATAAAACACACATGCCAATAGTAATACAACTAAAAATTAAATCAGTATTATTTCAACCAATAACAAAATGTCATTTTACCTATCAAAATTAGCAAATATCTTGAAAATTATGTTACCCTAAGGATGTGATTATGATTGCCCTACGACACTGCCATAAATTAGTGCAGACTTTGCAGAAAAGCAAAACAAATTGGAAATATGTATCAAAGGTATCAGTACATTCCTACTCTTCAAACACCAACTCCCACTTTCGGAATCTATTCTAAGGAAATGATAAAGATGTAGAGACGCAGATGAAGACTTCCATTTAAAGGGATTTCCTGTAGCATTGTTTATAACATCGGGAACTTAAGACCAAATGTCCATCAGCTGGGAATTCACTTGGCAAAGGC
>NW_003852506.1:3662486-3674881 GCF_000181295.1 Otolemur garnettii
TCTCTCTCTCTCTCTCACACACCCCTACAAGGAAATCAACCAATATCTTAACAGGTTATCTCTGGGGGGTGGTTGTATTAACTGGTTTTTCTGTACTTTTTATAAGCACGTAATGTTTCATGATAAGATAAAAACCACCTTCTTATTGTAAACTATACAATATTGTACAGTAAGGATGAGCCTGTCTCATAACAGCAGGTCGCCAGCACGGGTTCCCTGTCAGTGGGCTGTCCTGTGACTCTGAGTGTGCATGTGTAGAAACACTCCTGCACACAGCCCACCTGTCCGCCCATGCTATCCCTGGGGTTTTCTTAATAGGCCACACAAAATAAGGTCCACACAATGATGGCAGCCTGGGATTCTAGTAAATTCTGCCACAAGGGACTTTTGTGGAGAGTTCCACTCTGAGAGTTACCCAACATGGACTCACCACTCTTGACTTCCAGAAATTACCCAGTAAAATGTCTCAGGCTAGAAGAACAAGTTTAGAGCAGCAGTCAGCAAGCTGCGGCCCCTGGGCAAATCAGCCCACCACCTGTTTTTGAACAGCTATGAACTCAGAATGGTTTTTACATTTTTGCGTGGTGATAGAAGTACCTACATAATATTCTTGATTGTGTCTCCTGGGCCGAAAAGCCTAAAATATTTACTAGCTAGACCCTTCCCTTCACCTCTCCCACTTGGTGTTTGGTTGTTAGAATTTAAAGATGTTGTGTATCTTAATCAAACACTCTTAATGGTTTTCAAAAAGTAATCCCTTCTTTCAAAAGCAAAAAAAGAATATAATACCTTTTTTTTTTTTTGCAGTATTTTTGGCCAGGGCTGGGTTTGAACCCACTACCTCTGGTATATGGGGCCGGCGCCCCACTCCTTTGAGCTACAGGTACTGCCCAGAATATAATGCATTTTTACAGTTAAAGAGAACATGTCAGCAGGAAAGTACTTCTCTTCTACTATTGAAGAAGGTGATCACTTTTAGTCCCTCTTTTAAGAGTAATTTAGTACAGAAAAGACTTCACTATCTACAAACATATTTCAATTCCACTTCTGGGAATTTATTCCAAGAAAATAATTATATATGTGCATTGCATGAATATTTAGCTGCAAAGATATTCACTGAAGCATTCACTGTGGAGATAAAAAATTGAAACCAGCCTTCATGTCCAGCAATGATGAATTTGTTGAACAAATTATGAAACATTCATCTGGTGTAATATTAAGCATCCATAATACATGCATTATTGACAGACATACAAAGACGTTCATGACAGGGTGTCAATTAAACAAAGTAAGTTACAACAATTATATAATATGAGCCCATTTTTAATGATCATTAGCATGCACAGGAAACCCCTGGAAGAACGCGAGGCAGATAACAGTGGTTATCTCAGTGTGATGGGATTGGAGATAATTTTTCTTTTTTCCTATTCTGCTTATGTGGACTTTGAGACTTTTATTCAGCGAATATGCATTATTTGTGTTCCTATTCTTTTTCCAGTCCCACACCTTCAAAAATGCAGATCAAAGACAAATGAAAATATAGTCTTACAGGCATGTCTTACAGCATTGTACAGAAGTGTTGTACAAATATTACTTGGAATTAATTTTCATCTAGATCGAAGTGAAGGACCTAATTTTACCCCTCCCCTCCCCACCCAAGGCAACTGAGTGATCCAGCTCTGCTGACTAATCCTTTCCTAATGGTCACTGTGCACACCTCTCTCCCATTCTGCATATTTCAAGGACCAGAAAGCTTTGCATTTCTGTAATCTATTGCTGCAAAACAATATACTTGAAATCCAGTGGCTTAAGACAGCCACTATTTTATTATTTGCTCCAATGTTCTGATTTGGTTAGAGTTCGGTGAGAAAATTCTTGCTACCTGTCGTGTCAACTTGGGTAGCTTGAGTAGCAAGGGCTGGGTCTTGGGTCACTGTTGAGAGGGGTGTGGTTCTCTGATTCTCCTCCATGTGGCCTTGTCACGTGGTTAGCTTGGGCTTCCTCTTGGCATGATCAGTTGCATTTCTTACCTGGCAGTCGGCTTCCCCCAGAGCACAGAAGCAGATGCTATTGGGTCTTTTCAAAGATGTAGATCCATAATGGCCCCGTATCAATGCTGCCGCACTTGATTCATTAAAATAGCCCCTAGATCAGCCCAGATTCAAAGGTGCAAATACTGGGAGATGTGGTTTTTTGGGGGCCACCAAAAGAACATTCGCCCACAGTCCGCATATATAGGGATATTTTAGCAAATTCTCTGGAAATGTAACCTGATGGATTACCAGTGTATCAATCTCAGAAATTTATATTTCTCTATATCAGATTTCTTAAATGTGGCAATACCTGTAAAAGGACAGCTTGTTATATATTTTACTACCAATTTGCACCTCTCATTTGACACAGTGTGTAGTTCATCTGTTCAAACATCTTCAAATGACTATTTTTATATATGCCACTCAGCAAGATAGCTGTCATTAGAATATCAACATCTACTTATCATTCCCTTAAAAGTCGCTAATAGCATCAATATATTTGAGCTTAAATATTGCTTTGGAGCCAACCTTCTCTGGTGAGATTCAAATTAGGATAAGTGTTTTAGATACAAGTTCAAAAAACTTTCCCCAAACCAGTGTCTGTCCCAGATTTAGCAGGAAGGACTAGAGGAGCCCACTCTGGGTATGGGGTGCGAGTGGGGTGTTGCCTGGTGGGGAAGGAGCGGGGTGGAAACCCAGGAGTGGGTAGCAGTGAAATCTCTCAGCCTCCGCACTCTCCCCCACAGCACCAGCCTGCACCATCTCCCTTAGGCCCAGAATCTTGTTCCTCAGTTCTCTCTGCTCTCTTCTCTAAGTCAGCCTCTCTCTGTCTGCTGGTGACTGACAAAATACTACACACTCAAGTCTACCCAGGATTAAGGCAATGTGAGTAGGGCTGTCTAACCATCCTTTAGCTCATGTGCCTCTTTCACGCTTACGACAGGAGCTGTCCTCAGCCCTCACTCCCAACCCTTGAAAGAAGATTCTGCACTCATCATCTTTCTTTCTATTTTCTTTTTTTCCGTAAGACAGGATCTCATTATGTTGCCCAGGCTGGTTTTGTACTCCTGGCCTCCAGAGATCCTCCTGTCTCAGCCTCCCAAAGGGCTGAGATCACAGGCATGAGCCTCTGTGCTCAGCCTCCTCACCTCCCTCTAAGTTTAAAGACTTACTTATCCTGTCTCCACCTCTCCTTTCCCAGGTGGTCCAGGGAAAGCTCACCCACTGCCACCACCCCAATTCCCCACTAGACTTTGGGCAGCCCAAGAACACTGCTGACTCTTTCCTCCATTCTTCTTGGCACATGCTCTCCCTTGGCACCATTCTCTTCCTCTCTCTCTGCCCAGCCCCCCTCAGCCTCCTCTGCAGGCTCCTTTCCTCCATCCACACTTTGAATGCTGATGTTTCCCAACTCATAAATTATTCCAGGCCAGTGTTCTTATTAATCTCGCAGCCATGACTTTGTGACACCCATGATTCTAGAACCAAAAACCATATGAAGATTTCTGGGTGTGTTAGGGTTCTGAGGAGAAGGCCAAAGCTTTCAAAAGATTCCTCAAGGATGCTGTCATCCACACAAGGTGACAACTGTTATCTTAGGCCATGCCACCTGTTGTCCTGGCTTCATCTGCCCTCCACAGGCAGAAGATTTATGCATCCTCATCTCCAGCCCGTGCTGTGTCCAATCTGGACATCTCACAGATACTTTAAACTCAGTGCATCAAAACCTAAGGCTTTAAACCCAAAAGGCTGGCTCTTTTTTTCTCTCTTAGCAAAGCCCTCAGCCAGGAAATGATCTCCTTTACTCACTCCGTGTGGGTGGCCTCGTCAATCCGTGGCTCTTAATTCTACCCCTCTCTCATGGGTCCTGGGCCCGTATCTTTCTGCAGTCTCCACCTCTATTGCCTTGGTTTAAGTCAGGGACTAACAAATTTTATAAAGGGCCAAAGAGCAAATACTTGAGGCTTTGTGGATCATATGGTCTCTGTTACAATTACTCTACTATTATAGCACAAAACAGTCTTAAATGATTTGTAAATAAATAGCGTGGCTGTGCTCCATTAAAGTTATTTATGAACACTAAAATCTGAATATTACATATTCTCCATGTGTCATGACATATTGTTCTTCTTTTGATTTTTTTACCACTAAACAATGTAAAATACATTCTTAGCTTGTAGGCCAAACAGACGACAAGCCGTGGTCCTAGTAGGGTAACTCCTACCTTACGTCTTCTCCCGTCTTGCCTGAAACAATCTTTCTTCTCTAGGTCTCTCCAGGCAGATTACCTGCCACGGTGCTACCACAGCGATCGTCCCAAGAAAGAAGCCGGGCTGCACTCAGAAGCTTAAAACCCCCTAACAGTCCCCGCTACCCTGAGAGGGAGGTTCCCAACACGTGCTGCTGATACGTGGGGCTGGCTCACCCTTCGGTGTGGGGGCCTCCCTGTGCGTTTAGAGTATTTACCAGCATACTTGGCCCCCACCCATCAGATGCAGGCAGCATTCCTACCTCCCTGTGGTGACAATCACAGTATCTTCAGACGTGGCAGAATGACACCTGGTGGAAAACATCTGCCCAGGCCCCCTGCCTCGGTCCTGCCTTCCCTCCCCATAGTGCCTCCCGGGTGCCTCATGTGCCAGCCCTCCTGAGCCACCTGCAGTTTCTGGGGCCCGCCAGGCTCTTCACACTTCTGTGTCTCTGATCATATGTTCCTTCCCCTGCTGTCCCCTGGCTCAATGCCCACCCTCCTTGCATCCATTGGTGTCGTCCTATTTTGTGTGTCTCTGCAGCACAAGGAGGACTGAGCTTTTCCTCCCTTGTGCTCTCGTGGTCCCCCTACATGCATCTGTCATAGCACCTAGAATGCCTTTAACCACCTGTGTGCATATATGTCTCCTATCTTAGATTGCCAGCCCTGTGAGAACTCAGACTTTGCCTAGTTCCTCTCTGGAGAATCAGCACTTAGTTGAATAAATAAATGGGTAAACTGAGGGTCAGGGAGTCAGAGTCTGTGATGGTGGAGCCCAAGATCAAGAGCAAACATGCCAGAGCCAGCACCAGAAGGCACATCTCCGGACCCCAGACCCTCTACCCTCACCTTGCCATGTGAACCCCTAAGCCTCAGCAGATGGTTTTGGGGTCTGGAAATTTTGCTCTTACAAATGAAAAGGAAGCATTTCCAGGTAAGAGAGACAAGCCGGGGGTGACATTTGGGACATGCATCCTGTAATCATCAATCCCTTAACAGAGCTCTGAATTCACTAGCTGTGCCCATGGGAGAGGACAAATTGGCTTACAGTGAGGTGATAGGCATCTGCGTAGGCTTAGCCATGGTGACCTAAAGGATAAAGACAGTCACGAGTCCCTGGAGACTGTTTAAGCCAAGGCAGTCAGTGCAAGATGCGATGGATCCCCACAACCCAGATCCTTGCATGCCACCAAGGATTTTCTACCTGCGTCAAGTAGAGGGAAATTGCTGTAATTCACCCATGTTAGAGAATATTATTATGACACTTGATTTTTGCAGCAGGCTTTTGAGCACCTCTGAGCCACCAGGAGTGATGCTGCTGCAACAGCCACAGACTACCTGAGTCTCCAGCTGTTCTGGAGGAGTTTTAGAAAAGCACTCACAGGACTGAGACATCAGGCATCTGGTTTTTATTTCAAAAACCTTAATAAGGCATGGAGGCCGCCAAAAGGATTGTAAAAGGAAAGGTAAAAAGTTGAAAAGCCGGCTGAGGCTTTTTTTCCTACTGAAGGCTGAGGATGGTCCTGCTTTGTACCTCAGGGGACACAGTGTTGCAGACAAAGGATGTCTGGCAATCCCACCCCACCCAGCACCCCAAGCCCCTGTTTTTAACACGTGGATAGTACGTGAGTGTTCAGCCCTCTGTATTGCATTCAAGAAGCTTCCTCAGCCTTCTTCTCTGGCTATTGTCAAAGGCGTCAGGCTGCTCTGCCTCCTCCCACAAGGGCAAATCCCCATCAGTCTGCGCCCCAGGCAGAGAGCAGTGAGGTCAGGGCTGCCCAGACCTTCATTTAAAGCACAGAAAGGGAAGGACTGGGGGTTGAGACCTGGCAGCTGAAGGCAGGCTGTGACCATGTCCCCAACCACCTATTTTCCAGTGGAAGAGCCTGAGGCTAGGACTGAAACAACCTGTCCAAGGAAGGTCACCTGCCTCCATATGACTAGATGGGCCCTAAAGCTCTCTTGTCTTGCAGATGTCTATCAACAGAGATGAGCCCCACAGGGCCATACTCTGCTGCCTTTGAAGGGTAGATACAGAACAATGTTCCAGATACATTGCTAAGCAAACACAAGCAAGGCATGAAACAGTGGCCACCATGTGGGACAGATAGAGCAAATATATGCATTTGCTCAGATGTTACTGAGTCTTCCAAAAAGATATGCTCAAATCCTAACCCCCAGTCCCCACAAATATGACCTCGTTTGGAAGTAGAGTCTTGGCAGATGTAAGCAAGTTGTGGATCTAAAATCGATTTCATCTTGGATTTTGGGGGGGGGCCTAATCCCAATGATGAGCATCCTCATAACAGAGAGGAGAGGGAGATCTAAGAAGCAGAGGTGCATAAATAAAGGCCAAGTGAAAACAGAGGCAGAGAGTGGAGTGATGCTACCACAAGCCAAGGACTCCTGGGGCCACCAGATACTGGAAGACACAGAGAAGGAATCTCCTCTGGAGCCCTAGGAGGGAGCAGAGGATCTGTCAATACCCTGTTCTGGGGCTTTTGGTCTCTTGGGCTATGAGAGAATAAGTTTTGTTTTAAGCCAAGTTTGTGGCAATTTATTGTAACAGCCCAGGAAACTAAGACAGATACCTATAATACTTTTGGAAGGGATCTTGGACTTTACTGAATGCAAGATCAATATTTTAAAAAATCATACTAACATATACCAGTCATCAATAATCAAAAAATAAAACTTGCAACCTCTACCACCAATACTAGGAACAAATATATTAAATACACAGCAATAATTGTAACAAAAGATATAAAGACCGCTACACAGAGAAACATAAAATATTATTGAGAAAAATTAAAATGGTGTAAATAAATGAAAGTATAAGGTATGTCTATGGACTGGAAGTTTCAACAGTATAAAGATATCCACCCCCCAAATGGATTAATGCAACCACAATGTAGATGGAATGCAGCCACAATCAAAATCTAGGTAGGTATTTGTAAAATTGATAAGCTGATTCTCGAAACAGTTGGAAGATGGGAGTTTAGAAGTTTAATAGCCAAGACAATCCCAAAGAACAAGAACAAAGACATGGAGATCACCATGTGGCCAATCAAGACTTTTTTTTTCAATCTTGAAATAAAGTTTACTGAGGAAGAGAAAGATGGCTTACAGAGTAAGAAAAGTTAGACAGCAGGATACATTTGCCACAGATAGCAAACAGGCCTCCATTGCCAGGGCAAGTAGGCAAAGAGGCTTATCAAGTCTTACAAAGCTGCAGTAATTAAGGTTGTATGGTATTGGCACAGAGACAAATACACCAGTGAAATGGAACACAGCATCCAGGAACAGAATCACAATATATGTGAATACTTGGTTTTGTTTTACAACAAAAGCATCACACTGCAGAACAGAGGAGAAATGCAGCATTTCAATAAATAGTTGTGAGTCAATTGGTTCTCCCTAAGAAAATATATTTCTCTAGTTAGCCACCTTACACTGTGCACAGAGATCAATGCTACATAGATAGCAGATCTAAGGCAGTGCCTGTGGCTCAAAAAGGCAGGGTGCAGGTCCCATATGCCGGAGGTGGCAGGTTCAAACCCAGACCCGGCCAAAAAAAAAAAAAGATAGCAGATCTAAATGTGAGTGGCAAAATAAACATACAAACAAATCAAAAACAACTCCAGAAATATTATGTAACAGGAGAATGTCTGCCTAACCTAGGAGTAAGTAAAGATTTCTTAAACAAGATACATAAAACAGAGGCAAGCAGGCCAGAAGCTAAAGAGGTGCAGCCTTGGGATCTCCCAGACCTCCACTGGACATCTCCAAGTCAAGGTGACTTTCAAAGAAATACTGATTAGGGTAGAGACTTCACTCCCAGATCCTGTTACAGATCCAGTTGGGCTCAGCTTCCTTGAGGAGAAGCTTTGGTCCCAGCCAGAACATCATACGGAAGTCTGTGGGCAATGACATCCTGATACTGAGGATCGGATTGTGTATTGAGGGTTTCTAAGAACTTCCAAGAAGCATATAAAGGCTCATTTCAGCTCAGTTCCCTGCCAAGGAGTGACCTTTGGGGACTATGGCCAAAAGTCTACACACAGAGGCAATGTGCTCAGTTTGCCTGGAGTTTTTCACCAATCCCATGTCTTTCTCTTGTGGGCACATGTTCTGCTTTGATTGCGACCAAAGTTGGACATCAGAAAGGGAGGCTTTGAAACTGATCTGCCCCATGTGTTGAGGATCAACAGAGAAACCTCCCAGGAAAGAATGGCAGATGAGAACCTTCACCCTTCTCTTCAAGCAGCCCGGACCCCTCCTAGAGTACATGATGCACATGAGCAGTGAGCTCCGGCAATTCCAGGAAGGTAGGAGCCAGAATGCAACCACTGCCAGCTCCCTTCTTGTCATCTCTGAAGATCTAAGGAGCATCCAGCCTGCAAAGAACCATCAGGACATGACGGAAGATCTCAGGAGATTCACATACTTGGCCTGGGTCTTGGGTACACCCAGCTTCTCCACTGGCCAACATTATTGGGAGGTAGAAGTGGAGAGGTGAAGGAATGGTCTCTGAGTGTCTGCAAGGAGTTGGTTGATGGAAATAAGAGCAATTTATCCTCTGAGCATAGTTTCTGGTTCATCAGGATGAAGGCAGGAGCAATAAGTGCCAACTTCATCCCAGAAAGTAGGATTCCCACAAGCCCTGGACTTCAGTGTGTGGGAATTTCCTAGATGTTGAGATGGAAGAAATCTGTTTTTTTGATGTTGGAAATGATGCCTTCATTTATAAATATATTCCTGTCTCCTCTTGGGAGACTTTTCCTCCTTGTTTTCTTCTTGAGCTACCAGGAGAAGGTGACGGTGGTGTCCAGAGAATCTGCCCATGAGAAATTGAGCTCTTTGTAGAAGCTTTCTAAAGAAGTCAAAGAGATCTTTGGCCTGAAAAAGGTCAGAATGGTCAAGGGTGAGGCAGTATTCTGTTGTGTAAATATTTGTTAAATATTATTAAGTGCATTTTGTACAATCTGTAATAAAAATTTTATAGATTTGTTTGGCATACATAATTTAGGCTTATAGGTAAATAACTATGAGATATTTGAGAATGTTGTGAAGCACTTTAAGCCTCGGTTTCTAGTCTCTAAACTGGGGTCATTGTATCTCTCAGCCAAATAGCTGTGATGATTAGAAACAACACCACAGTAAATTTTTTGGTAGACAATGAGTGGAGAATAGTAGGTTGTAAGTTAAACTAGATGCTAGATTTTGTGGATAGAAACTATTTTTTTTTATTTTATGGCTTTTTTGGTACAATTCCTAAGGATAGACATCTGTGGACAAAGAAGAATCAGATAGAATCAATGTGAGATGCTTTGATAAGGCATAAAATTTCAGAGAGAGAGAAATAGGTCCTGCAGAAAACTAAATCTGTCATTTTTACTTTCTCTGAAACTGTGTCTTGAGAGACAAAGAACTTTGACTAAGGCATATTGTTAGTGGTAATTCATATCATAATGGGAATTATCCTTTGCCCATCTCAACAATTGACCTGTTGTGTAGTTGTCAAAATACTAGGGTATACATGATAGGCATTAAGATGCCTATATGTTTTAATGAGATAATGTCAAGTTTATAAAATAGCCAAAGATTCAGAAAATTCTGTAATCAATTATATAAAGGAAGAAACAACTGTTCTGAAGACTGGATCCTGGAACTTCTGCCTAGCAGATGCAGTTTCACTTGCAAACCCCCCTGTGTTTTCTGAGATGAAAGGACATCTCCAGGCAAGCCCTAACTTCAGACCGCTGTTGCTAATTTTTGATTTATAAGAATTCTTTATCATCCTTGATAACTCATTAATGTGATTCATCATAAATTTGTTTTTAAAGTTGTTTTGGGAGTTATTTGTAGAGTTTACATTTTCTTGCTATTAAATTTATAAACATCAAAAAGGACACACAAAATAATAATCATACTGGAAAATATTAATATACTTGATTTCACCAAAATTGAAGACTTCTATTCACCAAAAGACACTATTTAAAGTGTGGGAAGGGAAGCCACAGAGTGGGTAAGATATTTTCATTCTGCCTAACTGCCTAACTTGAGTCCAGACTATAGAAGGAACCCCTCTGATTAAACACAACAACAAAACCCAAAGGAAGATGATGGGTAAGAAACTTGATCTGGCACTTCATGAAAGAGGCTTTCCTAATAGGCATAAAAAATATTAAAAAGTATTCAGCCTCAGTAGTCATCAGAGAAGTGCAAATTAAAGCCATAAGAAAAACCATTCACACCCGTCAGAAAAGGTAAAATTAAAAAGACGGACAATACCATTTATTGACAAGACCTAGAGCATTGGGAATGCTTATACACTGCTAGAACAGAAAAAACTGCATAGTGCTTTGGAAAACTATATTCATCTACTAAAGTTGTGCCTGTATGTAGATTTACCCAAAGATGTGAATAAGAATTGTCACAACTGCATTATTAGTATAATAACCGCTTAAAAATGAAACAACCTAAATATCCATTAACAAGAGAAGGAATAAAGAAATTTGTGTTATATTCATATATAGAATAGTAAGTTACAATGAAATGAATGAACAACAGCTATAAGCCAAAATATGATGCAGAGGGAAGAGACTAGTTTCAAAACAAGACAAATACGTTATGTTCAAATACTAATATGTGATGTTAGAAGTGAGAGGAGAGAGAAGAAGGTAGCAAGCAGTTGGAGGAGGGCAGGGTGGGCATGAAGAAACCCTGAAGATCTTGATAAGGGTCTACTTCTTGATCTGTGTTGTAGTTACATAAATGTGTCCATTTTGTGGCAATTCATTGAACTGTACATCTATCATGTGCTATGGTCTGAACGTTTGTATTCTCCAAAATTCATGTGTTGAAACCTAATCCTAAGCATGATGAAAGGTGATTAGGTCATGAGGGTGGAGCCCTCATGGATGGGATTAGTGCCCTTATAAGAAGCTGTTGAGACCCAGAATTCCCTTTCACTACCCAAGGACACAACTAAAAAGTGCCATCCATAAAACAGAAAGCAGGTCCTCACCAGATACAGAACTTGCTGGTGGCTTGATCTTGGATTTTTCAGCCTCCAGAACTGTGAGCAATAAATTCCTGTTGTTTATAAGTCAGCCCAGTCTCTGGTATTTTGTTATAGCAACCTGAGTGGACTAAGACATTTTGCAGTACACATTTGTGAAGCATACTTTCTTGTGTGTATCTTAGACTTTGAGTAAAGTTTTATTTTTAAAAACTTTAAGGAAGACCACAAAAGCTTAACCATCACACACACACACACACACACACACACACACATGCAATCTTAAAGGCCTGATTGGGGTCTGGGACCCCAATGCCTGGCAGAAAAAAGGAAGTGTCAGCCACCAAAGGAAGCTGCAGGATCAGAGCATGCTGGCTGCATGCTGGGCTTTGAAGCTGCTGCCCAGCAAAGCTCTGGCAAGGGTCAGATGCCACAGAGGCCATAGCCAGAGGTGGGAGGGAGCCAGCCTGCTGGAGCCCCAAAGCCAGCCTGGTGGTCCTGTCGGCTCCTCCTCTTCTCCCTTCTCCTTTTCCTCCATCACCTTCTGCTTCCTTTCAATTACCTGACTTTCCTTGCCCCTCACTACAAACATAAGCTCCAGGCTCCATGGGCTTCATCGGGTTGTTTCTTCCATCCCTGCATCCCAAGCCGCTAGGACAGTGCTAAGACATCACAGCAGTGAAATAGAAATTTATTAAATATCTCCATGGGAATGAATGCAATAGCACATCTTTTAAAAAATAAATAAATGTTCACAGCATCTTTATTTTTAATAGCCCCAAACTGAAAACAAATCAGATTTACTGCAATAGTTGGGTTTGTTTGTTTGTTTTCTATTTCCAGTTAATAACGAGGGTATACTTTCTGGGTGAAAGATTCAATTAAACTCAGACTTTGGGACTTTACAAATAACATATACTTTTGATAGAGTAGAGTCAAGTCTGCTGATTGTTCTCCAAATTTGTTTTGCAGCTTTTGCAGCTTGCTCTGTGCCCAGGAGGGTGATGCCTGTGCCCTGCCCTGCACTTCTCTTCTGGCTGGTGGCTGCATGTGCACCAACCATCAGCACAGGAACCAGCCGTCATCA
>NW_003852506.1:3675018-3690116 GCF_000181295.1 Otolemur garnettii
AAAGTCTCTTTATCTGCACCATTCAGGATGATCTATATCTCATCCTGTCTGATACACCAGCAACTCCCCTTCTGTGTCTATATGATTTAGGGATCTTTTCTGTATATACAGATTGGGCATATACTCAGTTTTTCCTTTCCTCATTTAGTTATTTATTTTTTAAAAATTTAAATTATGGCTCTCCTTACATTTTTCTCAGGTACTGACATAACAATTAAAAATGCCTTATATCAGCAGTGTGGCTTTGTGTGTGTGCACGTGTGTGTGTGTGTTTGCCATTAAGGAAAAGCTTTAACTTTCATCACATACAATTTAGAAATGTTTAAACAATAAACAATATCTCAAATAAAATAAGGATTTTAGAAAATTACAAAATGGGTACAAAAAAGTCACAAAATTTCAACTCTCCTGAATTAATGAGTTTAGGGCTATAAAATGAATTATGATTATTGAGTAGGAGGTTATTATTATTTAGGTTTTTTCCCTATTCTTAAAATCAATCAAAGTTTACTTAGGTAAATATGAAATTACTTGTACAGATTTCTAATAACAGTCCCTAGCATATGGAAATCATTTTGAATGTCTCTATTCAATGATGGTTTAAATAATAATGGACTTTTCATTCAAATCAAAATATCATAGATACTACCTAATTTAAGTACAGAGGGTCTGATGAATACTATCTTAAAATTATGATTCTATATCTACTTGAATAAGAGCAGTTCTAGTGCCAGTTAAATAACAGTATCTAAACTAAAAAGAAAGAAATTCAAAATCACTTCACGGAGACAGCACAGGCTTTCTGTCCTGCTGTGATTGTGGATGTTCAGGAACCCCTTTGTGTGAGAGCTGAGTGAAACCTGCAGGAGACTCCAGATCCTTGAGCCTCACAAGGTCACCTCTGCCTTCCTGAGGACCTGATAATTCAGGGGAACCCATTTCAGCCTCTGTAGGCTATGCCTGGAATAGCAGGAACAAAGGGGCCATCCAGGAAAGGCTCAGACTTGAACTCCATGTCGGGCAGCGTTTGCCTGCTGTGATCATCTTCTTTTCTCAGCTCATGGGGCTGTCAGGCAACAGAACTGCCCTCCAGCCATCTTGAGCTCTTTTCTCATGAATCTCCTTTGATAGAAGGCAGTGCCTCTCTCTGAGTCCTTGCCTATGTCTTGAGCCATCTTGTAAAGTTTGCTAGTCTGACATGTGTAGTTCACATCTCTACACGTTTGGAAGTTCCTTAAGTAACTTATTCTTTCTCAGCCAACTTTGCCTACAATTGCATTACATGTTCTTGATGTAATTCAGGCAGTATTTGAAACTTCCACTGACACTTCTGACTCTCACTTGCAAGCTGTGAATGAATTTTCACACTGTAGAAAGAAAAAAAATGCCTCCTCAGTTTGCAGTCTTTTTATTTGTTCTTTAACCTCTTCATTTATTTGATTTTCTTCACACAATTTTCTGTATAGGTCTTAGTATCGTCCTTCAGGCCTTTCAAAGGACACATTTAAGTCAACATCATCAATATGACTTTTGAGATCAACTTCTGACCGATAGATGGGGTGCTCTGTAGACATCCAACAAATGTATAGTATTTGGCTTGGTTTCAGCCAAGATTTTGAATGGCTGACTTGGTCACTCGTGGCCTGTTTCATCCCTGCATTCAAGTGCCCCAGCGTCTCCATCCATTCCATGTTTTTGAATTCTTTGCCTCCATCCCACAGTCTCTTCCTCAAGCAAGGCGGAACTTTGCTCACAATGAGGGTTTTCATCCAAACTGCTCTTTATTTCCCTGTGCATGTAGGTCTGACTCCCTCATGTCTATCACTTTCCTTCTCCCCAGAGAAATTCTTTAAACAATCATTGCAAATTGGTGGGTCTACTGGTGATAAATTTCCTTAATTTTTGTTTGTTTGAGAAAGTCTTTCTTCTGCCTTCATTTTTGAAGGATAATTTCACTGGGCACAGAAGTCTAGGTTTTTTCTTTTTCCTTCTTTCAACACTGAATAATTCTCTTCTTGACTGTATGGCTTCTGAAGAGAAGTATGATGTGATTCTTATCTTCGTTCCTCTATGGGAAAGGTGCCTTTTCACCCTCCTGCTTCTTCCAGGATTTTCTTTGTCTTTGATTTACTGTAGTTTAAATGTGACAGGCATAGAGTTGCTATCTTGTGCACACAGTTTTACAATTACCAGGTTCCTGGGGCATTAAAGTGGGAATTCCTTCTCCAAACATACACACGCAAACACACACACCCCCAAACCATATCAGGAAATTCTAAATCAGAAAAATAAGAAGCTCCCTCAGCATCTCTAAATATTCTCCTTCATGTGAATAAGTTCCCAGACAATTTTGTTTTTGTTTGTTATGGGAACAAGTTCCCAGACCATTTTTTTTAAAAAACTGGAAATGTGAACCAGAAAGCCCCACAGCTGTCCTGCCTAACCTGGGGCCCCGCAAATAAATGCCTTGAATTTTGTGATGTTTGGGATTTCAGTGGCGTCTTTAACCCAAACCAAACATATGTGCTCACACGTGCTTCCCAAGCACACTTCCAGGAGCAGGGACAGTGGCCATGCAGAGAAAGATGAACTGTGCCACCTGGATATGGGGTAAAGGGTTAGCACAGCCATGGGGTAGCCACCTGAGTCTCTGAGCACACGGAATTGCTAACACTCAGGCTTGGGGCGGGGGGCCTGGGTCCCGAGCAAGCAAATGTCTCATTTGTCATGTGGAGGGTGTGGGAAGTGAAGCCTACACGTGTGACGTGCAACGGTGGGGGAGTGGAGCCACCATCCCGGTCTTGAGCAACGTCTGATTGACACCACACATGTGGGAGTCCCAGTCACACCATGGACGATGCCAGAGATTCCCTGACTTTAGAGCGACCCTGTCCACTTGGCTGGCATCCACCCCTCACTGCATGTGTCAGCTCCCTCTGCCAAGGTCCCTTCTCACCCCTTGGTCTCCCACCATGTAGAATGAGAGTGTCAGCTCCCTGTGCCCACTGGCCATCCCATGAGGGGCTTGGCATGGCCTTGGATCAGGCCAGTGTGTGTGTGTGAGGTTATTTTAAGGTCTGGAAGGGAGGTCTGTCACCAAGTCCTGTGAACATTGGCAGGACATCCTTTCCTGGTGCCCAGCTGAGAATGGTCTCACTCTCTGGAGTGGCCTGCAAGGAACTAAGTCCAGACAAGTCAGACAGAAGAGAGGGGAGGTGGGGGCCCTGCCAGCTCAGTGGGACTTGTCTGTACACACACTTATACTGTCCACCTGCTCTCTCACACACTCATACCCCCCCACCTGCTCTCTCACACACACACATTCAAATGCTCTCACATATACTCACATACACACATGTTCTCACACACATATTCAGATGCTCTCACATATATTCACACACACACCCTCATGCTCTCACATATACTCACACACACACACGCACATGCTCTCACATATACCCACATGCTCACACATACATATTCAGATGCTCTCACACACATTCATACACACCCACATGCTCTCACACACTCACACAAGCCCACATGCTCACACACACACCCACATTCACTCAGACATGTACACTCATACACATATTCATACATACTCACATGTACTCACTCTCCTGCATACACACCCGCATGCTGTCACACAGACTCACACTCTCACACACGTATACTCCACACACATATATATATTTGCTCCATCACATGTACACTCTCTTGCTCACACACAATCACACACACACTTGCTCACTCTCACATAAATACGCCTTCTCACACTCACATACACTCACGCTTGCTCACACACACCATGCACATTCACTCACTCACTCACACATACACCCCTTTCTCCCCTGCCAGACACAGAGGCCACCTAAAGAGGTTATAGGTTTGTTATGAAAAAGATCTCTGTAAGTCAACCTCTCCCTCGGCTCTGGCAGAACAAAGCAGACAACTGGACACATCTACAGAGTATACTCAGGTGAGATCCCCACAGGGAGGCTGCTTTAGTTCTCTCAAAGCCACTGAGTCAAGGCCTGCTTTTGCGGGTAGTTGGTGGGGCTGCAACACCATCGCCTGCCTGGAATGGGCTTTGGCACCAGCTGTGCCACGTGGGTTGCTGTGGGGCGGGGGCTCCTGGCCCAGCATAAGCAGGTGAGAAGGGGGTTTTCCAGGGCAGTTCTGCAACGACGTCCTCCTAGTCCTCCTCCTGCATGCCCTGTCCCCTTGATTGTCTCTCGGCCACTGTAACCAAAGTGATCAACTTTTTTTCCTTCAACCCCATATTCTGGGACCCCGGACTTCCCACACTTTTCCTGTACTGTTCAGCATCTCAGCTGTGGCTTGCTGCTATTTGGGAGACCCCAGAGGACAAATTACAACTGTTAATTACTCACTCATTCTTTCCTTCACTTAGTAAACAAATACTCCCTCAAGTGCTCCTCCGAGATGGACTCTGTCCTGGGTGCTGAGACTATGACAGTGAACAAAACAGAGAAGGACTCTGCTCCAGGGGAGTGTAAGTTCCAAGTGTGGGGCTGGGCGTGGGAAAAACAGAAATCAAAGACTCGTAGACGAAGGTGAGTGCCACACACAGACCCCAAGCCAGGAGGAGGCAGTGTGCACCATAGCAGGGCTTGGGAGGGGGCAGGGCAGGACCTGGGGCTCCCCTCTGCTGAGGTGGGGCCTAGGGGACAGCTGGAGCCTTGTGCTCCTGAAGGATGGCTCTGGCTCTTGTGTGGCTCATGAAAGGACAAAGGCTAAGGTGACCAGACGTCCCGCTTTTAGTGGGACAGTACTGATTTTTAACAATTTGTCCCGTGTCCAGCAGCGTTTTAAAAAAGTCCTGATTTTTGGAAAGAATGCACAAATGGGCAGGAGAACAGGAAGGGAATACACGATTTTCAGCTTCCATGTGGTTATTTCACCAGGATATGAGTTTTATATTATTTTTGTTAATTTTATAATGTTAAACTGTAATAATAACAAATAATTGTTGAGAAGTGATCATCAAGAACTGCTTATCAAAGTTTGCATTGTTGTCAGGCCCGCCCCACCCCGCCCCCCGTCAATGGTGTCCCGCTTTACCAATGTTAAAATCTGGTCACCTTAACAAAGGCAGAAGCAGGGAGAGTAGCCCAGGAGGAAAATGGTGCGGCTTCTGGAGGGTTTCTAAATTGTAGCCCATGCCAGCCACTGAGGCCTCTAGATCTAGTTGTCTTCTCAGACAGCATTTTATGTCACATTAATCTACTGAATGCCCCAAACACTTCACTCACTTGCATTCCAACTAGACAGAAATTGTTCTCAAGCCACTAATATCTCCCCGCACAGGAAAGCTTTTCAGAAGCTTTCCTTCTAAAATAAGATTTAAACTTTCCAGTGTCTTTGGGGTGATTTCATAGGGGAGGATGGGAAGGAATATAAACAATGGTCTTTGACTGGTAAGAGCCTGACTCCACCAGGAATACTTCTACAATGAAGCGCCATGTGTCAGAAAATCAGGGCCATCTTAGTGAATAATGTCAGTGTGCCTTCAGCTTCTCAAAGCTGAGACTAAGTCTTCAGGACTGATAGTCAAAAGCCTAGAATAAGATGCTGACATTCAAGCTAAGCAAGACACACTTAGCTTCTTTATGATGGGCAGAGCTAAAGCTTGATCTCGTCAAAAAATCAATTTTGAATTATCCATTTTAATCCAGTTAAATAAAATAGACATGACACCCTGCTAGGTAGGTGCTGGGGAGGCAGACTGAAGTCCCCACCTCAAAGGACTCATGATTAGGTTGAGAGGCAGATACCCAACAGCAAGCTGTATACAAGACAAGTTAAGGAACAGAAGGGCACCCCTCAAAATGAGTAGAGGCGTGCAGAGGATGCAGGTGGACTTCATGGAGATGGTGGTGCTTGAGATGGCCTTTGAAGGAAGGTGAGAACACAGGCCACACAGGAGGTGTGCTGGAGGGCCTGCAGATGGAGCCAGCCTGTGATGTAAGGATAGTGCTAATCTGTACTCCACCTGGGTGGCATGAAACTGGGGTCAGTTGTTTGGGAGGGGTGGGTGGAACAGGGAATAATCACCAGGCAGTGGTAGGGAGTGTCTGCAAGAGGGAAGCCATGGGTGGCCCAGTGGTGCTGCAATTCGTGTGTGTCATGTAGGCGCTGTGGAAAACAAGAGAGAATGCTGTCCTGGGAGGTTGGAGAGAGGGGAGCTGCCTCTAGCATCTTCATGAGCTTGTCCTCCTTACTCCTGCCTTAACCTAACAGACAGCCCATCTTTCCCCTTCACAGTCCTGCTCAGCAAGTGGACACCATGAACCCAGCACTCATCTGCACTTTTCCCAGTCCTAGCTGGGTGACCTTGGGAAGCTACTGCCTCTCTCCGAGGCAATTTCCTTATGTATCAACCAGCCATGACTATAGCCGCCTCCCAGGACCGTTGTGAGGGTGAAATGAAATAATGCACATAAAGGGATAAATGGTGAGTGCGCCATACGTGGTGACCGGTTAACACAGAAGTCTGAGCGTGCACCAGCCATGGGCAGAACCACTGAACACACAATACACCTGACAATGGGCCGCCACCACTCCACAGCTACAGCAGCATAAGCGCCCACGACTGCCAATCACAAGGGCTCCAAGCACAGCCAGGGGTTTCTTTGTGCAGCCGGCTGTTATTACTATCAGCTGATTTATTATTAATAATGCAGGCGTTGGCCTCTGGGCTTTGGCAACAGCCTTTTGGTCAGAAGATGAATCAACTCTCAGCAACAATCACAAACTAACCGTATCCTGAGAACTCATGCAACCCTTTTAGCTGGTTCTTGACACGACGCGCTTGGCTCTGCTATGACATTAGAAAAGGCAGCCCAAGCTTGGCTTTCTCATAGAAAGCAAAACGGGGGTGGGGCGGGGGGAGAAGAAAAAAGAAAAAAGGCGGCTTCTGTGACTCCAAAGAACAGAGTGTATTTTGTAGATGGTAATAAAGGGGTGAAAGAGGATCAAGAGGACCCAATCCTGGAACACAATGTGGCAGACACTGCTGGCTTAATCATTAGTTGTCATTCCATTTACCTCTTTGCATGAATAAAAAAATTGACTTCGCAGGCGGGTGGGCGGGCATACCATACCCTACTCCAGAGGATGAGTCAGGATTGGCAGAGCCTATCTTGCAATCACCTTTCTCTCGGCTAATGATTGGTCTAGAAGTGAGCATGTGACCCACTGCTGGCCAATGGGACATAGGAGGCATCTGCTGGGGACTTTCTAGGAAAAACATTTCTTTCCAGATCAAAAGTGAGGGTCCAAAAGGCCCATTCTCAGGAACTTACTTTCTCTTCTCCGTCCAGTCACGTGTGGGATATTTCTGGTCCCCTGATGCAAGCTTAGAAAGAACAGGGGCAATTTCTTAGTCATCTTCCCCTTCCAGTTCCTGGTTCAGGTTCGATGTCTAAATTTTGAATAATCCCGCAGATGTTCAATATGTGTTTGTTGTTTGAATAAAATTGCTCTACAGCAGCGATTCTCAGTGGTGGTTATTTAACACACACACACACCATCCCTCCCTGGGGACATTTAGCAATGTCTGGAGACATTTTTGGTTGTTATGAGCAGCCAGGTAGAGTGGGTGCTACTGGCATATGGGGAGTGGAGACCAGGAATGCTGTTCCCCACCCTACAAGGCCCAGGACAGCACCACCACAAAGAGTTATCAGGCCCAGAATATCAATAGTGGTGAGCTTGGGATCCCTGCTCTAGACAAACAAATAGGAATGCATTCTCTTGGTTGTTTTGGTAAGGCTGAAATAAATGTTTGAAGACAAAATCATTTTTTAAAAAGGTAGCATTGCAAGGCACTAGACTTTGGATCATTTTTAACTGATTAGCTAATAAACATAGGTGAACTGTTCTCTGTCAATAAGGAAAACCCAGTTCATTTGTGGTTCCTCAAAAACAGGCAGCATCTCATCCCAAGAAGCACCAAGGTGATTCTTCAAAAAAGAGCCTAGTGTGGCTGGGGTCTGCCTTCCTCAAGGTCATGTTCTGTAGCATAAAGTGTCGTGATTAGTGGTAGCCACACTTCTGGGCCACATGGTGACAGATCCATCAAGATAGATAGGTGGTGGTAATTAATCAGATAGAGAAAAGACCTTCCAACCAAGAAATCACAGTCTGAGAGGAACATGCCTTGTGCCCTTGAGACAGGGAGGGTACACACTGGGGTGACCATCCTCGGCCAAGGTTGCAGGGCAGTGACTCCAGGGTTGGTTGCAGTAGATCAGGGTCTAGTTACCCACCCGCTCCCTGCCTCTCACCCATCCACTTCATAAGGTGGTTTGTTTCTTTCCACCTCCAGGAAAGCTGAACTTGGTGTTTCTCTTCCCTTGATTTCAAGGTCAAGAGTGATTGAAAGCCTCTAGACTGGCCCTTCTGGAAAATGCAACCCCAGAATTTCTCTGGGAAGCCTGGTTTCTGTGTGTTGCCCCCCTCCTCTGCTGCAGTTGGCCAGCACAGGTCTAGCTCACAAGTAGGGTATCTCCTCACATCATGAGCTTGGTGGGGCTGTCTCTTCAGCCTTTTGGGTTGAACCTGCATGTTTAGCCCTAAGAGAGGTTTGGCTGGTGAAAGTGATAAGGTGGCCATTTTCCTCAGGACACTCTTGGAAGAGGATGAGAAGTAGGAGGGAGGGGTGCAGGGGTTCTCCCCTTACTCATAGTGGATAGGAAAACTCACACCCTTTAGAGAAGGCCCCAGGGGCTCTCTGGTGAGATCATGTTTTCATGCCGGATTTCAGGAACTGATGCTGGGCGGGTTAGGGGTCCCAGATAGCAGAGGAGTGTCATCTTCACAGCCTCTCCTACCTCTCCTACCTCCTCCAAGGTCCAGGGACCACCTCTTCCTCACTATAAGCCCTGACCTGTCTGAGAGGCAAGAGACCTCATAAACGCACTTGAACTGTGGCATCATGCTAATGACATCATGCTACCTTCTCAGGGATTTTAAAAGCACCAAAAGGCCTCTAAATGCACAATCCTATGCTGTCAGAGAGAAAAAGTCTCTCTTTTCTGCCTCCTTTTTGGTCCTGGGAAATGCTCCTTAACTTTTCCATTCATCGAGTTCTTTGCTGGTTAAACCTACAGTTTCCCCCTTTGTATACAGAAACTTCCCACATACCAAACTGGGAACCCCAATCTTAGCTGGGCCAGCCAGGGAGAGGTCATCCCCATGGATCTCAGGGGAAGCAAGGAAGCAAGGCAAGTGCACGTGGCCTTGCATAGGGCTCTGCTCTGCAAGGAAGAGAGAGCGAGAGAGAGAGGGGTCCTCTTCCCTCCCTCCTGGGGCTCCCAGGCAACGGGCACCAGCATCAGCTCTGAGGTTCAGGTTGGTGAAATCTACATGGTTCTCACCAGGAACCAAGGAGATACCCCACAGGTGGCTGGAACTACAGGTAGTACAATAGGGTGGGGAGAAAGGGGCAAACCATACACGAAAGATTAGCAAGAACCTCATGCAATTTAGTAGCGTTCTCTCCACAGAGATTACTCGGAGCCGCCCACATGGAGGATGAAGAGGCAAGTTCTCTGCAGCTATGAGGCTTAGCTGTGCGACTGAATTGGGTGGTGGTGGGGGCTCTTGAAGGCTTGGGATTTCAAAACACTTTCAAAGGGAATATCGTCCTCTGGAACACGCTGTGACAAACGCACATGTGAGAGCTTTCCACCTGCTTTGGGCACTCAGCCCTGCAAAGTGGCCTGGCCCGTATGGACAGGGTCACCAGCCTCCCTCCAGGGAGGACGGGAGGCACCAGCCCAGTGAAGGAGAGTGCGGGGGGGGAGCTCCAGATATTTATGTCTCTGGCTCCCTTTCTGCCCTGTTACTCCAGGTAGGCTGTGTCCACCCAGCAAAGGGCACAGCACCTGCTGGATGGCCCTTGACTTTGGGGTAACTGTTTCCTCTCTTTTCCCCTCCAGGCGAGGCTTGGTAACAGCTCCCTCCTCTTAATGGCCTGCAGGTTTCTGCACTGTCCCTTGTGATTTCTCTAAATCAGCCCACACCTCAGCCAATAGTCCTTTTTGCAAACATCCCTCAATTATCGAATTTGAGTGTGTGTGTCCCCTGCAGGACCTAGAGAGAGCGCAAAGAGCGGAAATGAGCCACTGGAACTCCAGCTGGGTCTGAGGAGTCTGGCATGATTAAAATAATACACCCTTTCCACCCTCCGAGCTCATTGCCACCCACACCTGATCCTGGACTGGCCAGCAAAGCCTCCTCTTACTACCTCTGTGTTTGCCTGAAAAGTCAACAAACCATGCTCATTTAGAAACAGGGCCGCTGCCCTCCTTCTTTACAAGTGCCTACACGTAAAGCAGGAATCTTCTGCCCCTTGTTCTCCAGTTCTAGAGGAAGGGGAAAATTTTTAAAGAAAAAATGTGAAAGTCCATAAAATTACAGTTCACTCTCAGAGAGTATCTTCCCAACAATCCGTGCACTGGAAGTTATTGATTCTCCAGAAAATATTGCCTTTTTTCCCTCACTGGAATGAAAGCTTCATAGGGGCAGAGATGTCTCTGTTATTCATTTTTATATCTTAAGCGCTTAGTACAGTGTCTGGCACATAGAGTGATGAGAGGAGAGTACCATCGACCCTTGAACAATGCAGGGGTTCGGGTTCCTGACACACAGCTGAAAATTGACTATAACATTTGACTCCCCCAAGCATAACTACTAACGTTCACTGGAAGCCTTACCAGTGATGCAGATAGTGAATTAACACACGGTGTGTATTATATGTATTATATCTTACACTCTTACAATAAAGTAAGCTAGAGAAAAGAAATTAAGACAGACCATAAGGAAGAGAACACATACTTACTATTCGTTAAGTGGAAGTGGATCACCATGAGATCTTCATCCTCGTTGTCTTCTCGTTGAGTGGTCTGAGGAGGAGGAGGGAGAGGAAGGGTTGGTCTCGCTGTCTCGGGGTGGCAGAGGTGGAAGAAAAATCCCCGTGCAGGTGGATCTGCACAGAGCAAGCTCACATCGTACAAGGGTCAACTGTCCATGAAAACAGACCCCTCCCTTAGGCTAAGGGGAGGTTTGAGGAATTTGGGAGCCCCAACATCTCTCTAAGATGTGATAGCCGGGGCAGACCTGAGAGGGGACAAGGGTATGAAGCCGGTACTGGGTGGGAAGCCAGCCTGCTCCATGTGGGCCCTGGTTGGTGATGGAGGTGGCCAGTGTGGCCTGCAAGAAGTGAAACAGGGAGGTTACCGACCCGATGGCCAGGCAGCCAGGTTGAATCCTCAGCTGGTTCTCAAATCCTTGGTGTATATCCAAGCAGACACCTTGGTCAGAGAAGGAGTCTTATTTAAAATGGTGGCTACCAAAATCCTACCCAAAGAATCTGAACTGGTCTCCATGAGGTCCAGAGGCAGGTGTACCATATCTTGAGAAACGTGGCCCCCGGCCAGGTGCAGTGGCTCACACCAGTAATCTTAGCACACTGGGAGGCCAAGGTGGGTGGATCACCTGAGCTCAGGAATTTGAGACCAGCCTGAACAAAAGTGAGATCCCCATCTCTAAAAAAACCCAGCTGGGCGTTGTGGTGGGAGGCTGTAGCCCCAGCTACTCTGGAGGCTGAAGCAAGAGGATGGCTTGAGTCCAAGAGCTTGAGGTTGCTATGAGCTATGATGCCTCAGCACTCTACCAAGGATAAGAAAGTGAGACTCCATTTCAAAAAAAGAAGGCCCCAGGGGAGAGAGAGAACTGTCCTTCCAGGTGGTGGCCACAGAAAAAATTATCATCTTCTAAATAGCAGCAACGATCTAAGAGGGGCCTTCAGGTGAGCCCAGCTGAGGAAACAACCCAGCCCAGAGGGCACCCAAAGAAGGGTAGGGTTCACTCAGTGGCGTAACCCCAGGTGTGTGCAGAGTGACAGGCAGGGATGGAAAGGAAGCAGACAGGCTAGGAGTTAAGGTGGTGGGGGTTCGGGGCTCCCTGCTGCCCGATGGTCTAATCAGTGCCTGACTCATACTGTGCTCCCTGTAGACATCTGTTAAATGGCTGTCGTCTGTGAAGATGGACGACTAATGATTTAGTAGAAACCACACATTTTAATTTGTTTTAGAAATTCTCAGTCTTGACTGCCTGTTGAAACCTCCTGGGGGAGTTTTAAAAAATCTTGTTGTTTGGGTTCCAACCCTGGAGATTTCAATTTAATTGGTCTGGGGTGTGGCCTGGGAATTGTTTTTGTTTTATTTTGAAAGCTCCCCAGTATATCTCATGCACAGTCACAGTGAGAGCCTCGGCTTTAGCTGTTAGCGAACTTGCATGTATTAAGTTGAACTGTATAAAATTGGCTTACAAAAGGGGCACTTTCATATGGCCGAACCCGATACTGCTCTGGAAGGGGCTCCCTTTGCTTCTCCTCAATTCATGTCTGTGTTTGATTGTCAGCGTGAGAACACCTGAACCCATCAAGCCCAGGTGGTCCTAATTGGAGATGCTGCAGCTAGATCTAAGAGGAGCTGGGCCCAGCTCTGACAGGGCAGACAAACCCTGCCTTCTGAGAGTGGTGACCCTCGTGGAGGCTTACTCTCCAAATGGGGCCAGGCCCCGAACCTATTCTGTGTCTGAGAGCAAATGATGTTGATAGGAACTTGCTTTCCTAATTCACCTTGGGCTGTAGGAAAGGCTTAACTGTATTATTCATATGTAAAAAGACTTGGAAAGATAAGTGCTCTGCAAATCATTTTCACTTCTTCACTGATACCTGGAAATCTGGCCCCACAGGACCAAAGCAGTATTGGAGGATGATGGAGGAGGGGCCAGGCCCCAAATTAGGTACATGGGAAACATTATGCTTCATGCTTTTTCTTCCCTTTATTGTCTCTTCCTCGGAAATATGCAAAGTATGGAAGCTGTCCACATGACCGCCCCCTCTGAGGCTCAAGACTTCACTAGAAGGACTCACAGAACTCACTGAAAGCTGTTATTGCATGGTTGTGGCTAATTCTAGGGAAAGGATATAGATTAGAGTTAGCCAAGAGAAGAGCATAGGTGGAGCCCAGAAAGTTCCAAATGTGGGGTCAGCAGCAGTACTCTCCTAGCACAGGCGCATGATCTATGCATGGACTGTTGTCAACCAGGGAAGCTCACCTGAGCCTTGGTGTCCAGAATCTTGATTGGGGCTCCATCACTTAAATGTAGTTGACTGCCCACCTGGCTAACTTTGGTCTCCAGCCCCTGCAGAGGTCAACTGATACTGCACGATCCAAAGCTTCCACTCTAAATCACATTTTTTTGGAGTGGCTCAAAACCTCCAGGGAAACAAAGACACACCACAACATGAAATTCCAAGGGCTTAGGTCACCTCTCAGAAGCCAGTGGGAAGCCCAGATCTGTCTTTCGGCAAGGATGTATGCTTTACTACACAGAGTATAAGATTTCTTTCTCACACCAGGGGAATTCCATCCAGTTCTCTTCACTGGGCTTCACCAATCCCAGCATACTCAATTCCTCAGCCCATTTGTCTTTTTGAGATCAGACCCACCTCGAAATCCTTAATCTACATAATCCCTGAGTCCCTGGTGCCCACCAGTGATGTGGACTAAAGCTGATGAGAACTGGAATTTGTGCACCCTTCCCTGTAGGTTATGTCTAGGTGCCTAAGTGGAAGTCAAATTGGATTCACATTATTTATTTACTTATTTATTTTTGTAATCTTGAGAATTTGTCATCTTCACTAATGTGAAGGTCACCAGCAGATGCACCATGGATTTATCATATTATTTGAACTGCGATACCACAGCAATGTTTGATCTCAGAGATGGCTCTTCAGTGACTTGTGAAGGGGAAACATCTACAAAGGACAGACACTGGACAAAGGGAGGATTCAGCTCCTGATGGGACAGTGCAAGATGTCATCATGCTACTCAGAAAGGCGTGCAATTTAAAACTTAGGAGTTGTTTATCCCTAGAATTTTTCTAGGAAATGCAGAAATTGATAAGGTGAAGTACAGAGAAGAAGCAGCATGTAGCTTGTCAGACACGAGCAGAAGTCATAAAAACTGTCAAGTGTAGATGACTAGTCAGTAGCCTGTAAGAGATGTACGTGACTTTAAAAAGTGGTATAGCAAAAGTGTGTTTTTATAGATAGGCGCACTATAAGCTGATGGCTCTGTTATCCTTACTGGCCAGCCATTAGCGACATTTAGTATGTCTCATTCTGGATCCCATGTGCTCTGCCCAAGAAATGCAGATAAAACCCACAGTTATTCAGCCAACTAGTTGGCAAACTATAGTAGCCCTCAGTTGTCTGGGAGGGTATACATCCTGAGACCTTCCATGGATGCCTGAACAGTAGACAGGACTGAATCCAACTACCATCACTCAGAGCGCATTTCTGCTCATGTTTACTGCCCATGAATTTGACACCTTTTTCATCCTAACTGAGCACTGTCTTGCACTGTGGCTGTGATTTTTGCAGTTTGAGGTGCAGCAGCAAAACTAGTATAAATTTCTTTCTCTTTCTTCACTGTTCCACGAACAGAAGATGCGTCCTGACTGTAGGTCTTAGCAACCTCAGCATATGGTCTTTTTTCTTTCCTTAAGACATCAAGAATGTTTGCTTTCACTTAACAGAAGCACTTCCAGTTTCTCTCTGGCACATCCTAATTACAAGTGTCACCCCTCCTACATTTGGGGACGGTGGTGAAGTCAAATAAGGGCTACTTGAGCACAAGTGCTGCAACACTGCAACAATGTTTGATCTCAGAAATTGATGGCTCCTCAGTGACTGTGAAGGGGGAACATCTACAATGTGCAGACATCGGACATAGGGAGGATTCAGCTCCTGGCGGGATGGTGCAAGATGCCATCATGCTACTCAGAAAGATATGCAATTTAAAACTTAGGAGTTGTTTATTCCTAGAATTTTTTTTTTATTAAATCATAGCTGTGTACATTAATGCAATCGTGGGGTACAAGGTGCTGGTTTTATATACAATTTGAAATATTTTCACCAAACTGGTTAACATAGCCTTCATGGCATTTTCTTAGTTATTGTGTTAAGACATTTATATTCTACATTTAGAAAG
>NW_003852506.1:3691572-3757088 GCF_000181295.1 Otolemur garnettii
TGAAAGATCTCTATAAAGAGAACCATGAAACTTTAAGGAAAGAAATAGCTGAAAATGTTAACAAATGGAAAAACAAACCATGCTCATGGCTGGGAAGAATCAACATTGTTAAAATGTCCATACTACCCAAAGCAATATATAATTTTAATGCAATCCCTATTAAAGCCCCACAGTCATACTTTAAAGATCTCAAAAAAATAATACTTTATTTTATATGAAAACAGAAAAAACCTTGAATAGCCAAGACGTTACTCAGAAATAAAAACCAAGCAGGAGGAATCACACTGCCAGACCTCAGACTATACTATAAATTGATAGTGACCAAACAGCATGATACTGGCACAAAAACAGAGAGGTAGATGCATGGAACAGAATACAGAACCAAGAGATGAACCCAGCTACTTACTGTTATCTGATCTTTGACAAGCCAATTAAAAACATTGAGTGGGGAAAAGATTCCCTATTTAACAAATGGTGCAGGGTGAACTGGCTGGCGACCTGTAGAAGATTGAAATTGGACCCACACCTTTCACCATTAACTAAGATAGACGCTCACTGGATTAAAGATTTAAACTTAAGACATGAAACTATAAAAATACTAGAAGAAAGTGTAGGGAAAACAGTTGAAGAAATTGGCCTGGGTGAAAATTTTATGAGGAGGACCCCTCAGGCAATTGAAGCAACATCAAAAATACTGGGACCTGATCAAACTAAAAAGCTGTGCACAGCCAAGAACACAGTAAGTAAAGCAAGCAGACAGCCCTCAGAATGGGAGAAGATATTTGCAGGTTATTCCTAGAGTTTTTTATTCAATATTTTCAGACCACAAGTAAATGAAACTGCAGAAAGCCACACCCTGGATCAGGGGGCAGTACTGCATACTGTTCTGACCAGGCATACAGCAAGGATTAGTTGTTACAGGCTATTAAAAAGAAAATTTAACATAGGAATGGGGGATGGATGTAGCTATTGTGAGTGGCACCTGCTCTTTAAGGAAGAGCAGAGGAAGGGTGGGCAGGGCTCTCCAAGTCTCCCGTGATAGCACCTGCTCAGGACCCAGGACTACAGGTCCTCTCTTTCTACATGAAATGACTGAGGAAGGGGAATATAAATTAATCTTAGGAGAAGAGGGATTCATCCTAAGAGATTTAACATGGCCTTGGGGGAAAAAGTAGGATTTGGGTGGAGGGAACCTAGCCCTGGGGAAGGGAGGTGATTGGGTGCAGAGGGAGGGTTTGAGGGAGGCCATTCCTCTCTTCCATCACCTTCATCCCTACTGTGTGCTTCTCCCCCTTCCCTTAATAATTCTCCATAATTCTAAAATGGCTCTAGGAGAGAGTGAGGAAATAGATGTGGGCCAAAGGGTCTGGGAGAACTGCAAATGACTAAAAAATGTAAGATGTTTAACCTAACTGGTAATTCCAGAAATAGGAATGAAAAACAACAATGTGATTTCTTGGGAGTGTTTTAACAAGGGAGAGATGTGGTCTCCATTTGTACCAAATAAGGAGACCTTAACCTTACACCTTGCTGGGTATGTCTCTAGACGTAAATGATTCTGATTTCAGAGGGTTTTTTGTGATTGTGAAATAATACTATTATACCAACAAAAGTTGCAGGTTTGGGGGAATTTAATAAAAATATGGTAGCCAGGATTTATTGAAATCATAACTCAAGGCAGTTTTGTGAGATGACAGTGCTTCTTCTTTGCCATCGGTCATTTGAAGATTTCATTTGGCAAATCAGAGCTGACAACCAGCACTGAGATTTAGGAGAAAGAGGAAATTATCTGGTTCCTGTGTTGTTGCCCAGACTCTTCAATTTCTTCCTGCTTTGGACTCTCCCAGTTGGCAGGGCCCCTCCCATCCCTGCTTGTTAGCGGGGCCCACGGGAGTTGGAACAATAGGATTAATAAGCTGTTGAAACACAGGTACCTTCCTTGTTAGCAGCTCTTCCTCCCTCCCTGTCCAGAGATAACCGGGACTTGGAGGTACAGCTAGGAGGCTGGGTTCCCTCTGACAGTTTAGCATTAACTAAGAACAGAAATATGCAAGATGAAATATTCACATGGCCCCTTCAGCCTTCGTTTGTTGAAGGACAAATTTGATTCCATATGCTAGAAGGAATTTCCTATTCTCTTCTTTCCTCAAGTGCCTCTGATTCCATTAGGACAGAGGTATCAATTAAGAAATGAACTAGAGGCTAGGCATGGTGGCTCATGCCTGTAATCCTGTTACTCTAGGAGGTTAAGGCAGGTGGATCACTTGAGCTCTGGAGTTTAAGTCCAGCCTGAGCAAGAGCAAGATCCCCTCTCTACTACAAATATAAAAATATCTATACACCATGGAATACTATACAGCCATAAAGAAAGATGGAGACTTTACTTCCTTCACGTTTACATGGATGGAGCTGGAAAACATTCTTCTTAGCAAAGTATCTCAAGAATGGAAGAAAAAGTATCCAATGTACTCAACCCTACTATGAAACTAATAGTTAGCTATCATAGGAAAGGTATAACCCAATTTTAGCCCAAGAATACAGGGAAGGGGGAGAGGAGAGGGGGAAGGATGGGTAAAGGGAGGGGGATTGTTGGGATCACGCCTATGATCTATCCTATAAGGGTACATGTGAATCTTTCTAAATGTGGAATATAAATGTCTTAACACAACAACTATGAGAATGACATGAAGGCTATGTTGGCCAATTGGATGAGAATATTTCAAATTGTATATGGAAACAACAAACTGTACCCCATGATAGCATTAATGTGCACAACTATGATTTAATTAAAAAAAAAAAAAATATATATATATATGTAGCTGGGCATTGTGGAAGGCTATAGCTACTAGGGAGGCTGAGGTAAGAAGATTGGTCAAGCCCAAGAGTTTGAAGTTGCTTGAGCTGTGAAGCCACAGCACTCTACCCAGGATCTCAGAGTAAGACTCTGTCTCAAAGAAAAGGAGGGAAAGAAGGAAGGAAGAAAGGAAGGAAGGAAGGAAGGAAGAATGGCAGGAAAGAAGGAAGGAAGGGAGGGAGGGAACCGGAAGCTTTTGCGCTGCAGAAATGCCATAAGGCAGTTTTTCTTGTGCTTTGGTCTATCTACATCCCAACTCCCAAAGTGACAGTTCTATAGAATGTCACAGATGCAAGATGAACAAGGGCCACCCTGCCCAACAGCATCAGCAGATCCCTTGGAAAGTTTTGCAATATCTCCAAATGGTGAAGGGGGGCAATTCCCAAGTTGTGATCCTTTAGGGTTCACTAAGCCGATTTCTGGCAGAGTTAGCATAGGAAGGTTTGGTAGGATTTCACTGGCCACTAGCATTGTGACCATCAGGGAAATTCACCAAAACATTTAAATCAAAGAGCTGGAAAATGTGAAACAAATTTTGGCCAAACCTCCCATCCTGAGCTTCTTTTATAAACTGGTCTAACTTGCTATAGTGGTACATTTGGCTTCGGGCCTTTGAACCTAACAAGCTGGGGTTTATGGCGGCAGGGAAGACCACAAATACAGGCCTTGCCTTGAAATTCCCGCTCGTGTCTGCCTAGGAGCTGTTGGCACCACATGGATGGGATGGGCTGGGCGCCAGGGCAGTGCGCCTGTTCCCGGCTGCAGATTATGATGTCTGAGCAGCTGCCTTTCATTCACAGCTTCCCTGGACCTTGCCAAAGAGAATTCCTCCGGGATCATCCCTACCAGTCACAATGAAGGGGGCTGGGCAATGCCCAGGACACCCCACCCGTCACGGTCCTGGCCGCAAACTCACTGCAGCTGGCAGCCGGAGGGAGAGGGCAGGCAGCAGGAAAGCCTGGGATGGGGGCTTAACTCCCCGAGTTCCTCCGCAGCAGTGCCAGTCTGGTCTTCAGTAGTCGAGGTGAGGGTCCCGTGTCACCTATGTAAGCACAGAGGTATTCACCTGATGTCAGAGGCAGGACTTTTACCCAGAATGATTGCCTCCTAGGTGCCTGGGTCTTTTGCTAGTGTATCTGTGACCAAACGTTGTGGTGACTCTCAGCGATAAACCTGGGAATGGCCCAGGCAAACCAGACAAAGTGGGCTTCCTACCTAAAGGTGCCCACACCCTCCATCACCTCGCCTATAAAGCACAGGTGGAAATACTGCAAACCCCAATCCTCCCAGGGAGAGCAGCACCCTTTGCCTTACCTCCAAGGAGCACCGGCAGCCCAGCACTTCGGACTATGCCCTCGCAGGTGAAGCAGGTCCAGGCGTCTGAAGAAGGTCACAGGTGCAAACAGGCAGAAGGAAAGCACCCAGGGGCTGCGGGCGGGGTACACACACAGAAAAGGGAAAAGAGATCTCTGGAAGTCTGCACAGAGCACCAGGAGTGCCCTGGGGTGTTATTATCAGCCCATTTTACAGATGAGCAAATTGAAGTAGAGGGAAAATAAGCAGCTAGTCCAATGTTAAAGAGCTTTGGTTTTGGACACCTTGATTTTCAACCTCAAACCTCTAGACTATGAGAATAAATTTGTGTTGTTTTAGGTCATGCTGTTCGTGGTGCTTTGGTATGGCAGCCACCAGAAACTGAGACAGGAGGGATCTGTAAGGATGGGCTTAGAAGGGTGGTTGTGAGGGCCGTAGGCAGCCCAGGGCATTTCAGTGAGCAGAGATGGCAAGGGCAGCTGGTGAGGTCTTCAGGTCCAGCTGCCGTGGTGCCCTGAGGTCAAGGTCAAACAGTCACTGTGGGAACAACTCTCCAATCAGCCATTGTTGCTTGAACCTCATTCTTTAAGCCAGGTGTCCTCAAACAACAGCCCGCAGGCCACATGAGGCCCGCCTAGGACATTTATCTGGCCTGCTGGGTGTTTTTGCCGCTGCTGCCTGTCCTGCTTAGCAGCCGACTCATCCTGGGACCCGCAGTCCAGCCCTCCAACGGGCTGAGGGGCAGTGAACTGGCCTCCTGTTTAAAAAGTTTGAGGACCTCTGCTTTAAGCAACCCCAAAGGGCTGTTTTCCCTTTCGAGCTTCAAGAACATCCACTAGAAATCAGCACTTGCCTTCAGCCTCCAGTGGTGTATTTCAAAGTCTGGTGGCTTTTTGCCCCAAGAAGATGGAAAGGAGACTCAGAATGCCACGCACATACCAGAGGTCTCTGTCCTGACACTCAGCACCCCTATTCCAGGTCACCAGGCTCAGGGAGTCACCCAGGGCAGAGGAAACTCAGTGAACTGCTGGGCTTGTACCCCAGGGACAGGGAGTGCCGCCAGGTCACTTTGGGAACTCCTCCCTGCCTCTGTGAGTCCACTCATGGCAGGGAAGCCACAGCCCCTGATGGAGTGTGAGGCTGTCAAACAAAATGGTATCCTGGAGAAGTTTTAGTGACAGGGACAGTGCTTTCGTTACCAGTTCATATTTTCTTAATAAGCTGATGGCAACAAAGATTATATATGCAATTAAAAAGAGAAAAAAAGTTCAAAATACATATATTCTTGATAATTGTGCTATAGTTACATAAAATGTTACTAGTGGGCATACCCATTTGAACAGCTATTATATTTTAAAAAAAGAAACAGAAAATAAGTGTTGGTGAGGATGTGGATAAATTAGAACCACCCTTGTGCATTGCTGGTGGGAATGTAACATGAAGTAGCTGCCGTGGAAAACACGTGGCAGTTATTTAAAAAATTAAGTAGAATGACCGTATGATCCAGCAATTCATTCTTGGGAATATGCCCAAGATAAATGAAAGGAGGGGCTCAAACAGGTATTTGTACACCAAGGTTCATAGAAGCACTATCCATGATCACCAGAAGCTGGAAGCAACCTGTGTCCTCCAAAAGATGAATGGATAAACAAAATGTGGTACAGCCATACAATGGGGTATTATTCCATCATAAAAAGGAAGGAAGGTTTGACATATGCTATGACAAGGATGAATCTTGAAAGCATTATGCTAACTGTAATAAGCCAGTTCCGAAAGGACAAATAACAGTGCAATTCCTATAGGCGGTATCTAGGATAGTCAAATTCATAGAAACAGAAAATCGGATAGGAGTCACCAGGGCCATGGGGGAGAAGGAATGGAGGGCTGTGTTTTGTGGGTACAGCGTTTAGTTTTGGAAGATGAAAACAATTCTGGAGATGGATGATGGTGATTATTGCACAACAATGTGAATACACTTACCGCCATTGAACTGTCCACATAAAAATTCTTAAAAGAGTAAATTTTATTTGATGCATATTTTACTATAATTTAAAAGATAAAAAATTATAAAGATTGGCCAGGTGTGGAAGCTTGCATCTATAATCCCAGCACTCTGGGAGGCTGAGGGGTGTGGATTGCTTGAGCTCAGGAATTTAAGACCAGCCTGAGCAAGAGCAAAACCCATCTCAACTAAAAATAGAAAAATTAGCCTCGTGTCATGGCAGGCACCTGTAGTCCCCTGTATTAAGCTGAGGCAGGAGGATGGCTTGAACCCAGGACTTTGAAGTTGCTGTGAACTACATTGATGCCATAGCACTCTAGCTTGGTTGACAGAACACGACTATCTCAGAAAAGCCCCCCAAATATAAAGATACTATTACTGGAGAAAGTAGGGAAGGATACATGAGAATTTTCTGTACTTTTACAATTTATATGTGAGTCTAATTTATTTCAGAATGAAACATTTTTTAAAAATAAACAAACCTTATAAAGAGGTAACAAATGCATTTGTAAATGCCTAGAAAAAAAATCATGAGGATATACAAAATGTTTTAGGTCATGGGATTTGGGGGTAGCATTTTTTCCCCTTTTTTCCTACTCTTTTGGGCTTACTAAAATGCAACTGTATTATCACAAGTAGGGGAAAAACTTACTTTTTAAAAGTCCCCTGCTACTTTCCCAGTTACACATAGAAATGTGATTCTATTTAGGACATTCAAGGACCAAAACAAAATGTGATCTTAAGATTTACAATAGTCTGCACAATGTCCAGCATTATAGATGCAAATAAATTTTTGTTGGAGAAATTATAATCACCATCCCCATTATAATCAGTGATGAGATGGAAGCCAGAGTGATTATAGGTAAAGAAAACAAAAGGCATTGGTCACAGATGATGCTATATCCTGGATGGGAAAGAATGTCATTGCCACCAATAGAATAGTGGCCTTGTCCCCAGCAATCAGAAGGCTTGCCTATAACGTTCCATCATAACGATGGGGCTCTAGTGTCTTTCATCACTGTGGTGACAGCCCAAGCACAGTGAGACAGGATCATTATGGAGTAATCAGGTTAAGATATCTAGTGTCCTGACAAAAGCAGAAATTTGGACACAGAGACAGCCATACATAGAGGGAAGGGGATGTGAAGACACAGGTGGGAGCATGGCCATCTGCAAGCCAAGAACACCTGAGGCCACCTGGGGCCACAGAGCTTCCCTCACAGCCCTCAGAAGAAGCCAGTCATGCTGGGTTTTGGCGTTCCACTCTCCAGAACGGTGAGACAATGACTTTCTATTGTCTAAGACACCCAGTGTCTGGTACTTTGAAGCCACAGCCCCGGAAAACTGGCCTTCATTGCATCTCCAAGCCAGATGCTTTCCTGACAAATTCACTTCAGGCTAAGGAAGGCTAAGTCTAATGTTTATAGTCTCTTTCCCAAACCCAAATCTGAAATGGTCATTTCTCCATTTATACCTCCAAGTCACCAGCTTATCATCTGTGCTCCTCCAAGCCTCTGCCTTACTATTTCCAGGCCTGGTGGGTTGCTCCTCAAAACAAATTGGCTCCTCACACCAATAGCCCTACCCAGTGCTACCATACCACAGCTGGCAGCAGGGGGCACAGGACCCAGTCACCTTCTGACCCCAAGGTGTGAGCTACACTGAGCACTCACAAGACAGAAGGGCATCGGGACTTTTCAAAAAGCTTGGTCACACAGCCTTGCATGGCCCCAGGGCATTGGGGTGCCAGGTCCCCACCCCACTATGCATGGATAATGGCCCAAACTCACAGTTTGTGGCTTGGCCCCAAATCAAGGAAATCCATAGCCCATTCACCACAATAGGAAAGGAGGCTGGTGGGTCCAAATGGGATCACAAGCACCATCTCTGTGTACTCTAGCTACATGAGGAATCAGAATAATAGCATCTTCAAATCTCAACCCTCCCAACCCCCATGGGGGAGGAAAGACACAGCCTTTCCTGCCCAGGTTCTGCAACAAACAACTTACTGCGCCCTTTCCTCTCTGAATTAGCCAAATCCATTGGCAATCTTGGCACACAAGTCCTGCCAAAGGTCATAGCTGAAAATAAGGAAGAGATTGCTACTCATTCCATCATTCAACAACCAGATAACTAGGAATACAAGATGAGAGAGAGACCATTCTTAGGCTTGAAGAGCATACAGTTGGGATGCAAGGGACAAGGCAGATGCAGAAATAGACTATGGTGACAGTGCGGTACGTGAAATGATCAGGACACACACAGTTATGGGAGAATCAGAGGGGCCCCGAATGATATCCAGATCCTATTCTCTGGAACCTGTCAATTTATTACCTTACACTGCAAAAGGGACTTTGATGATGTGATTAGTAAAGATCTTTTGACGGGCAGATTATCCTCAATTATCTGGGAGGGCCCAATCTAATCATAACATCCTTATCAAGAGGGGAATGATGAGGGCCAGAATTAAGAAAAAAAGGTACAACAGAGAAAGCAGAGATAGAGTGATGCTCTCTGATGGGCCCACAAGCCAAGGAATACAGGCACCATGAGACACTGAAAAGGGCAAGGTCTCTCCTCAGAGCCAAAAGAAACCAGCTGAGACAAAACCTTGATTTTAGCTCCATAAGATTCACTTTGGACTTCTGACCTCTAGAAATGTAAGAGAATAAGGTTGTGCTATCTTAAGCCACTAAGTTCATTATAACTTGTTTCAGCAACAGGAAACTAATACAGGTGTAAAAGGACCCAATGACAATGGAAGCTCCTGCACGCAGGAACTCCTAGAAGAGTCTCACACCATGGCAGGAGGTGTAGATGAGAGGGGCCCAGCAGAAAGACAGCAGATGTGTGTAAAGGGCACTCTGAATGTGGTGATAGCTCAGAGCTAAAGATAAGAAATGATGGAAGTTGACTGGGATGGTGGGCAGGGCTGGGTTGCACATTCCTGCTAAGGAGTGAGGACGTCAGCTGATGGTGATTAGGGAGCCAGTGAAAGATGTTAAGCAGGGGAGGGGTTGGAGTAAAAGCAGTGCCCATTTGGATGGAGAGTGGATTCAGGGGACCCATCAGATGGCTGTTGCAATAGGCCTGACCAGAGATGACAAAGGGCTGTGTAATGCCTTTTGAGGGGCAGCTTCAGTGGAGGATAGGAGAGAGTCAAGACCAAGGCTGGAAGAATGTGGGAGCTGAGGGGAAGAAGGGTCAGACAACAGCCAGGATTTGGGCATGGGGTCCTCTGGAAGATGCAGCTAGAGGATGTGATTAGATTTTGAAGGGAAATGGGTATGTTTATCTTTTGGTTTCTGTGTGTTTCTTCTTTGAGATAGAGTCTTGCTGTGCTGCCCAAGCTAAGAGTGCTAGATAGGACTACAAGCACCTGCCACCACACTCAGCTAATTTTTCTGTTTTGAGCAGAGACAGGGTCTCAAACTCATGAGCTCAAGTACTCCTCCCTCTTTGGCCTCCCAGATGGGCTGAGAAGGGGAGGAGAGAGATTACAGGCGTGAGCCACTGTGCCCAGCCAGTAAGTTTATCTTGGCATCTGTGAGCCTACAAAATATCTGAGGATTTTCTAACCAGAAATTGGACACCCACATCTGAAGTTCAAGGGGTGAAATTCAACTTTGGCTTGTGGGTGGGAGTTGAAACGTGTCAGTGAGATGGCTGGGATGGTGGTGGCAGCAACACATAGAACACCTCGGGGGAGAGGATCCTGAGAGCGGTGGCAGGAGAAGCGCCCAGCTGGAGAGCAGAGCGTTTCTAGGACAGTGCTGGTCTGCTCCAACTGCTGGAACTCATACAAGGCTGGGGGCTTCAACAACAGACTGATTGTCTCACAGCTTTGGAGCTGGAAGTCCAAGATCCGAGACATTGGCAGGTTTGGTTTCTCCCGAGGCCTCTCTCTGTGGCTTCCAGATGGCCACCGTCTGCCTGTGTCCTCACGTGGTCTTTTCTCCATGCACGCATCCCTGGTATCTTTCTCTTATACAGACACTAGTCCTATTGGCTTACAGCCTTGCCCTTGTGACCTCATTTAACCTCAGTTATTGCACTAAAGACCCTATCTCCAAATATATAGTCACATAGGAGGTTAGAGCTTCCACATGTAAATTGGTGGGGGGGAGGGGCATAATTCAGTCCATAATGGGGAGTGTCCAGTGAGAAAAATAAAAGACGTTCCTTGATTTTGCCACTCTGGTGGTACCAGAGAGCAATTTCAGTGAAGCAGAGGGAGAAGAATCCAGAAGGCAATGGCACAGGATGAAAGGAACAACCTTAAGAAATGGAGGCAGGGATTTCAATTTCCATCAGTTTTGGTGTCAACACTTTCAATAAGATGGGATGAGAAGGGGAGGAGAGAGAACAGATACAAGCTGGGACAGACTCTGCTGGTGTGACTTACTGCCGTGGTTGGGGCCTCTAGACAGAGCTTTGTGGGGGAATTTCCCAGGGCACCTCCTAGCTGAGTGACATGTAGAACACTGATTATTTGTTCATTCCCTGTAGTGGATTTCTGTGTAGCCAAGGGGGTGTCCCATGGAGCTCAGGGAAATCAAAGGCCGATCCGAACAGGAACTTGCTGTGACCTGTCTTTGCTGCAGCTTACCCCTGTCAGGAAGGACACGGAGGTGGCTTCATGCCTGAGTAAAATGATAAGTTTAAGAAGCAAAGAGTCTCACATTTTGCAAAAAGTAAGACAATGGGCCGGCAGGATATTTGACACATTAAAAAGGAACATTTGGAGAAAGGCAATAACAGATGGCTAAGACCAGAATTTTTAGAGATCACTGTGGAAGGTCTGAGGAAGGACGGGGTTGGCTCCACAGTAGAGGAGCACAAAGGCACTGCCCTATCACTCACAAGCGCAGTGGAAATGCTGAAAAGGTCAGGGTGCTGGACAGCTGACTGTGAGCGTGATGACTGCAATGTTACATTCAGATGGCAAAGAACCTGAACACCAGAGAAATTTCTGTGAAAACTGGCCAAGGATTTTAAATGATGAACTTAAACTTAAAGTCTTGGGCATTTGCTCTGATATTTTCAAGGGAGACTTGAAAAAAATAAAAAATATATACGTTTTTGAGGAAAAAACAGGAACCGGTCATGGAACATGGTATTTCTGTTATGATCCAGAAGCAAAGCACAGATGTTAAGGGTAGAAAGTCTCAACATCCCCGAGACTTAGGAAAAATGCTCATTTCAAAAGTCGAGAGATGCTAATTTGTATCTTTAGCTTCAGTGACATTGCTCGTGTTCAATTCACCCTGCAAAAGCAGAGAGCTGATCAGATTATGTTATACACAAATATCACCCTAAAGTGACTGGGAAATGTTAAATGCTTTCTCTTTTTTCTTTTTTTGAGACAGAGTTTCATTATGTCACCCTCCATAGAGTGCCATAGCATCACAGCTCACAGCAACCTCAAACTCTTGGGCTTAAGCAATTCCCTTGCTTCACTCAGCCTCCCAATTAGGTGGGACTACAGGGCCTGTCATAACGCCTGGCTATTTTTTTGTTGCAGTTGTCATTGTTGTTTAGCTGGCCTGGGCTGGGTTTGAACCCACCAGCCTCGGTGCATATGGCTGGCGCCATAACCACTCTGCTATGGCCACCGAGCCAAGACTTCTTTTTAAAGCAAATCTAGCTTTGATTTATTTCTCCACCACGACAATGCTTTGACTGGCCACTACTTCCAGTCACATAGTTTTTGATAATAGATACTATTTAATGAACTTGATTACCAATCTATTTCACCAGACTAGATTGTAAATGATGTTTGTTGTTCACATATTTTTAAAATCCTCCTACAAAGAAATTGGATTTGCCACTATTACTGACTTTTTAAAAAATGTGATAAACTAGGGCTCCCTGGTGAGATGGCTGATTCCAGGACTGTAGCAGGAGAAATGCAAGATGAGCCCGAAGCATCTTGTAGTGCCAGGAGGTAAGTGCTCACAAACCAAGGGAAGAAAGCTTGCCAAAGGGACAGAGGATCCAGACTGGGAGCTCTCCCAATGGCTGAAGCTGGAACAATCTGAGCCACAAAATAAATAATATAGTAATGGATTATAGCCCAGCGTATAAAGTAAACATCTGAGTCCATATTGATAGAAATAAGTGATAAAATAGATAAAATAATGGAGGAAAAGAGACACATCTTCCTTAAAGAAGAGTTTCAAGTAATACAGTAGAACCTCTGTACATTGACCACCCAAGGGACTATAACAAACTGGTCAACATACAGAGGTCGTTAAATAAGGAACTAGGTCTACTGTATTGATACAAACAGTGGTGCATGTCCAATCTATGAAAGTTAGGTCAACTTAAGGAAGTGACCAATGTAGGGAGATGGTCAGCTATGGTGGTTCTCCTGTATATATAAATAATCCTCTTCTAGCAGGTGGTACTTAATCCCCACCCCTCACACACACACCTTGAAGGTGGGCTAGACTTAGAAACTTAGATGAAAATATTTCAAATTGTATATGAAAACACCATACTGTACCCCATGATTGCATTAATGTACACAGCTATCATTTAATAATAATTAAAAAAAAGTAAAAACTAGGCACTTTACACCAGAGAAACCTGGCCAATTCTACCTTAACTGAGCAAAGTAGGTTAATATTATAAGTGATACTATGTGGCTATCATGGACTCCTTGGTATGATACGGTGAGAAGGGCACATCACCCCTGTGACATTCTTTACAAAAACCTGTAACCCCTGTCTAATCATGATGGAAACATAGACAAGCCCAGCCTGAGGACATCTGACATGTCAATTCTCCTCAAGACTCCGAAGGTCATGCAAAATGACAGAAGACTGACCAACAGTCTCAAACCACAGAAGACTGGTAAGGCATGACAACTAAGTGCAGTGGATACCCTGGATTGGATCCTGGAACACAAAGAGGGCATTAATGAACAAACTAGTGACATCTGAACGGAGCCTGGAGTTTAGTTAATAGGAACACCCCAATATCAGCTTCTTAGCTTCGAGAAATGTATATGGTTATGTGAGATGTTAAAAATGGGGTTAACTGGCTGACGGATATTTTGGAACTCTCTGTATTATCTTTAAAACTTCTCTGTAAATCTGAAGTTATTCCAAAATGAAAAATTGGCTCGGCGCCTATGGCTCAAGCGGCTAAGGCACCAGCCACATACACCTAAGGTGGCGGGTTCGAATCCCCAGCCCGGGCCCACCAAACAACAATGATGGCTGCAACCAAAAATGGCCAGGCGTTGTGGCGGGCGCCTGTGGTCCCAGAAACTTGGGAGGCTGAGGCAGGAGACTCGCTTGAGCCCAGGAGTTGGAGGTTGCTGTGAGCGTGATGCCATGGCACTCTACCCAGGGGGATAGCTTGAGGCTCCGTCTCAAAACAAAAACAAACCAAAATGAAAAATTGATTTTTGTTAAGAAGGAAAAAAATAAAAAGATACCTTCCAAAAACAAAACAGAATTCCACAAAAGCATTTTAAAAAATGGCAACAACGTGAGAACATGAGTTCAGTCTCTCAAGGGGCTGAATGCAACTATTTTTTTGGTTCTATTGTTTTTGGGTGTTTTTCAGGGAGAAATCGGTCCCTGGCAAGGGAGGCAATTTGTCCACAGCTCTTTAACATGAATCAGGATTGAAAACGCAGACCCCTTGATTGTATACAGTTGCACAACAACACGGCCACCATGTGACAGCTACTGCTGCTGTAGCACACGTGTCATACTGGACTCTTGTCTTACATGAAGTAACTATTTCTCACATTTACCCAATGTCTTCATCCATTTTCTGTTGCTGTAAGTAAATTATCAGAGACTGGGTAATTTACAGAGGAAAGAAATTTATTTCTTATGATTCTGGAGGCTGGGAAGTCCATGGTTGAGAGGCCATATCTTGTGAGGAACTTTTTTCTGGTGGGGACTCTCTGCAGAGTCCCGAGGTAAAACAGGACATTACCATGGGGTTCATAAAAGACAGCTAACTTTGCTTTTTTAATAACTATCCCACTGCAGTATAACTCATTAACCTCTTAATGAGTTAATTAATCTGTTCATGAAGGCAGAGCTTTTATAACCCACCTCCCAATACTGCCACATTGAGCATTAAGTTTCAACATGAGTTTGGAGGGGACAAATGTTCAAACCCTAGCACCCAAATACCTCAATGCCTATCTTGCAGACAGCTCCTGATCTAAGCTGTCTTCCACTACACCGTGCTAACCACCAAGTAGAAGGAGAGTGGGCTTCAGCCTCCCATCTGGAGTTGGCATTGGTGGTTCTCACTGTCCCTTTCTCTTTGGACTAAGAAGCTGATGGGAGGCAGAACCAATAGGATTTGTGAAAGGATTAGATGTGGGAGGTGAGGGGAAAATATGGCTCAGGATGACGCTCAGGTTGGGGCTTGAGCAAGGTGGAAGCTATGATGCCTGACACTGCAAAAGGGGACAGGAGGAGCTGGTCTGGGGGAATGAAGTCATTGGTTCTGGTTATACTGAATTGAATGTGGACCTTCTCTAGAGTTCAATAACTTCCTAATGCTCCAGAGAACACTCTTCAATAATATGTTGACAAGCTATGTGCTTTGAGGGGAATCACAGGTCACATCAAGACTTTATAAGCACTTTATAAGACTTTATAAGCACAGCATTCCCACAATTAAGGGCCCCCACTCCTCCACCACATCCCCAGTTGTCTCTCTGGTTCCTCTGTGAAAGTCTACGTTAGGAGCTCACCAGACCATCAGCCTGGCCCCATGGTCTGCCCTCCTTGCCATGGCCTGTCAGTCATCCCACATGGCCAGATATGGGTATTTCTCTTTCCTTTTTCAAGGATCCCAAAGTCTTCCCTCAAATGGCCACTTCCTAACCTCCTCTACCCTAGACATCCCAACACATCACAGCACTGAAACCCCATCATAGCCAGGGCCCCAGGTCAGGTCCAGACTTGCCAGGCTTTCAGCCCTGCTGACAGCAGAAGGGGACCCTTCATCAGTGAGTAGAATAGCTTATCTCTGAAAGTCCACATCTACTGGAACCCCAGAGAGTAACCTTATTTGGAAATAGGGTCATTGCAGATATAATTAGCAAAGATAAGGTCATACCAGACTAGGGTAGATTCTAAATCCAGAGACATGAAGACAGAGTGGAATGCCATGCAAAGATGGAGCAGAGAATGGAGTGATCCCTCTACAGCCAAAGAGGGCCAAGGATTGCAGGAACCACTAGAAGCAAGAAAAGAGAGACCATTGCCCTGAAACTTTGATTTCAGACTTCTTATCTCTAGAATTGTGGCAGAATAAATTTCTATTTCAAGCCATCAAGTCTGCAGTAATTGCTATGGCAGCCCTAGGACACTGCCACAGCCAGACAAATGTGAGTGATGAGAAAACATCCTCTCACTCCTGTGAGATACTACTGAATATAAGGCAGATACAGACAGATCACATGTGATGACAACTCTGGCCGTCAACATCCACAGCCCACAAAGCCACACCTTTGCAGCCATCAGCCCAGAGTGGGCAGAACTCAGTCAGTGACTATCAACTCCCCTGGTTTTGCCTTCATTTCCAACTCAGAACCAACCAGAAAAAACACAAATCTGCTCTCAAAACCTATTGCAAAAAATGTCCTCCTTCCACTTAGGCCACCTCCAGGTTCCCCCATGCAATAACCTCCAATCAGAGCACAGCCAAAGCCTTCCCTTTTTCTGCTATAAAACTTCCCCACTCCTCTGCCTGCCCTTGAATCTCTGCCAAACGCGGGTGATGGTGGCTGACTCCCTTGCTACAGCAAGCTCTGAATAAACAGCCTGTTTGTTCTCCATGGATGGTCTTTGTATTCCCATACGTGGGGTTTGTGGGAATATCAGTTTGCTAGGGCTGCCATAACAGAATACCACAGACTGAGTGGCTTCAACAGATACATTATTTTCTTACAGTTCTAGAGACTAGAAGTACAAGATTAAGGTGTTGGCAGATTTAGTTTCTCTTGAGGCCTCTCTCCTTGGCTGGCAGACGGCTGCCTTCTCACTGTGTCCTCACATGGTCTTTCCTCTGTGTGTGCACAAATCCCTGGTGTGTCTCAATTTCCTCTTCTTACAAGGACACCAGTCAGACTGGGTTAGGGCCCACCCTAATGGCCTCATTTTAACTTAATCACCTCTTTAAAGGCTCTATCTCCAAATGTAGTTGCATTCTAAAGTCCTAGAGATTGGAGCTTCAACATAAATTTGGGGGGACATAATTAAGCCCGTAACAGTGGGGAAGCAACCATGTCAGCTGGGGTGAGACAGTCGTGTGAATAGCTTCCTGATTAGTTACATATCTCCTTGCGAAACTGCTTCATCAAACTGATTATGGCTTTTAGATGGTTTGTGCACAACACGGCTGGAAGCTTGGGCTGAGAGATGAAAGTGGGGCTAACACAGCACTACAGAGTGAGTATCTACTTAGATTTCTTAGAGGCATATAGGCCTCAGTATGCTGGCCTCACAAACAGCTATGTGGGTGGAGGGAGTCACAAGCACCTGTCTCAGTTTATTTGAGTCACTTCACTACCTTGCCAAATCCTTATAAGGTTACCAGAAAACAAACAAATGGACACACATGCGTTTGATGATGGGGACAATGGTCTCACCATGCAACTGAGGGCCACGCTTCCTTGCTTTCCAGAGTGGTGAATGATAAGAAAAAGCAGGGCTCTAAAGCAGCGGTTCTTAACCTGTGGGTCACGACCCACAAGAACTGTTAAAGGGTCCTGGCATTAGGAAGGTTGAGAACCACTGCTAAAGGACGTTTGTACCCAAAGTTAGACCCTTATTTATTGTTCAAGTCCTCCATTTTTTTTTTTGTTTGTTCATCACATGTTTGGGAGTTTACGCCCTGTATTAAGGAATTATTTTCCTTTCCCTTAATTGCCCTCCCAAGAATCCACTAATTCTTTTTAACATTTATTCTCAATTTGATTCATTTATCAGTCTATCCATCCATCCATCTACCCATTCATTCATCGTATCCACCCATCCATTCATTTGTTATCTACCTATCCACTTATCCACTCATCCATTCAGTCATCCAACCACCCATCTGCCCACTCAGCCATTCACCCATCCATCATCTACCCGTCTATCCATGGAGCACAGTGTGTAGATACAAAGATGAGTGAGACAGCATCTCAGACCTTGGAAAACAGTCATGTAAATTAGGGATTATAATACAGTGCACTCAGGACCCAGTGCTGCAGAAGACATATCTATGACTACTCAGAGAAGGGCACAGCAAATTCTGCTTAGGAAGGTGTGGCGAGTGCTCACACATTCTCTCTTCCTTTACACTAGTGGTTCTCAGCCTTCCTAATGCTGTGACCCTTTAATACAATTCCTTATGTTCTGGTGACCCCCAAACATAAAATTATTTTCCTTGCTACTTCATAATTGTAATTTTGCTACTGTTATGAATTGTAATGTAAATAGCTGATATGCAGGATGTATTTAGGCGACAAAGGGGTTGCAACCCACAAGTTGAGAACTGCTACTTTAGACACTCCTCTCAGATCAATTTCCTTCTTTTTATTGTGGCTATCACCATATCTACCCTCTGTATAGCCCAAAATTTTGCAAAAAGTACTGGGTAAACCCCAAACATTACAACCCTCCAAAGCATGTCTGCTCCTTCTTTTATTTTTTATTTCTCTGAGACAGAATCTCACTCAGTCCCCTGGAGTTGAGTGCCACTGTAGCGCACAGCAACCTCTAACTCTTGCACTCAAGTGATCCTCTTGCCTCAGCCTCCTGAACAGATGGAACTTCAGGCGCCTGCCACAACTCCAGGCTACTTTTAGAGATGGGATCTAACTCTTGCTCAGGCTGGTCTGGAATTCCTGAGCTCAGGCAATCCACCCGCCTCAGCCTCCCAGAGTGCTAGGATTATAGGCATGAACCACATCACCTGGGCCTTCTTTTAAGTCTGGGCTCTTTGTCCAGGTTAGTGGGAGAATTGAGTTTGGTGGCAAATGCTGCCACTGACAAGCTGTGTGTTCCTCAATGCATCAGTTCTCTGTTCTGGCCTCAGATGCATCCTCTGTGAATGAGGGAGGTTGTACCTGACCTCCGATTCTTGAAATGATTCCATGAAAGGGCCCAAAGCAGAGAGGACAGTAAGGATTATGCTCACGAAATTCATACTGATTTTGTATCTGCCACACTTGACGTGTTAGTTTTAAGTTAAATGCTTTGTTATAAAAACTATGCTTCAAGAAGTCACATCATGTTCATCCTGAGAATCTGTATAATTTTTGATGACTGCTTCAAGGTCCTGAGGATTCATGCCCAGGGCTGGGTGACCTCTACTGTCCCTATAATTCCCTGACTTGGCCTGAATGCACTGAAAGTGAGAATGGCTCAAGTAATTGAAGGGGCCGTGGGTGGCAAAGACTCTGAATGGCTCTTTACAATTCTCTGACTCAGATGACATGATTCATCTTTCAGTGGCAGGGACACTGCCCAACCCATGGCCCCACGTCATGCAGCTCTGTGAGTAACGGCAATGATTTGTCTATAAGCATCATTCAGCTTCACATCTGCTCTTGATTTAGACTTGCTCTCTGAGTCTTCAGTAAGCACCCTCTTTTTATAAGAGCCCATTGTTGAGAGACCATTCACAAAAGAGAAAAGGGAAACAGCTTGAATGGAAAATAACTTGGGGAGGGGGGCTATGCTGCCTTCTGCATAGATGAAGGCAGGGACAGGTCCCAGGGTGGGGACCAAAGAGCAATAGAAGACTGGAGACCAGGATGGCTCTCCTGAAGCGTCCTCAGGCCATGTATGGCAACCAGCCCTAGAAATCTACCACAAGCAAGGCAAAGAATGGCAAAGAAAAACGCCAGCCTCTTTTCCCCATCTCCATGTTCTCTTAGTGAAATCGTTTCGCCAAACTCTTAACGGGTTCATTACCGTTACTGACAGAAACTGGTGAAAACCTACTGGCCTGGATGTCATAAAAAGAGCTCTCTCTCTTTTCAGGTGGTGAGTTCCTAACATGAGCATTTGTGGCGTGTGACTGCAGAAGTGCTGGTTGGGTGAACCAGGCAAGCTGCCTACAGCTCCCTATAAAATAGAGAACATACCTCACTCCACAGGGCTCTTAAATCAGGTGTCAGCAAACTATGGCCTGGCGGCCAGATCTGCCGTGGCCTGTTTTTGGAGGCCCACCAGATAAGAAAGGTTTTCACATTTCTAAATGGTTGTAAAACAACAAAACTAAACTAACAAACAAAACAAAGAAAAATATGCAAAAGACGGCTAGATAATCCTCTAAATCTACAACGTTCATTATCTGGTCCTTGGCAGAAAAAGTCTGTAGACCTCTGGATTAAAAGAAGAAATAAACTTGAAAATAACTGGCACACTGAGTTTAGCACACAGGGAATATTTAGAAAAAATGTAGTAGAAACTTCAAAAACGGGAAGTTTTCCGGGAGTAATTTAGTCAGGGAAGGGTGAATGGAATTTAGCATACGGGAAACCTGTAAAATTTGCAGAATACGTACATGCTGCTATTTGACCTATGTTAGTCTGTGTGGGCTGCCATAACAAAACACCAAGACTGGGTGGCTTAATCGGCAGACATCTATTTTCTCAGTTATGGAGGCCGGAAGTCCAAGATCAAGTTCTCAGCAGATTTGCTTCCTCCCACGGCCCCTCTCCTGGCTGGCAGAATGGTCATCTTCTGTGTCCTTACACGGTCCTTCCTAAATCTTACCCACCTTCTTATATGGGCACTAGTCAGATTGGATTAGGTTCCACCCTAATGGCTCCATTTTAACATACCTCTTTAAAGACCTTTTCCCCAAATACAGTAAGATTCTAAAGTACTGGGAGTTAGGGCTCTACTATATGAATTGGGGTAGAAACAATTCAGCCTAAAGTACTCCTCTTAAACTACATGACATATTAAGATACCAATGCTAATCCCTTCATTTAGAAAAAGTAACCCTTACCCACCAAGAGGTGTTATAAATGTGTACTGATGGGGAAAGATCAGCCCAATAAGGGAACCTTTAAATGGCAGGCATCTGTAGCTTCCCTCAGGTGATAGAAACATCAACTTCACCCCAAAAAGCCATATTCTCTCCCACATTTCCCAACCTCTTGCTCATTGGTGAGCCCATACGACCAGTTCCAGCCAATAGGCTATGAGGGGTGAAGGGCCTCCTTGCAGAGCACTTACAGGCTGGAGGAAACTCCAGCTTACCCTTCCTCTGCTGTAACAGCCAAAGAAGTTTAATTCTGAGTAGACGGAGCCACAAGCTGGAAGCAGCCTGGATCCCTGAGTCACCACATGGATAAAAGCGACTTTGGAGTCAGCCCAGCCTCACAAAAATTTATGTAGGACATAAAACTTTACTGGGCAAATCACAGAGATTTGGGGTTTCATTTGTAATTATAGCACTGAACACTGGCAGAGGAGTTACGGGGTCTCAGACTTGCCATGAATTCACTGCTCACCTTTGGCCAATAAGGCCTATTCCCAGTATAAACTTGCAATTTGCCCTTTTCCAGCTGGCTATAGTAACAGGCCTAAAAAGAGTGTATTTTTTCTCATAATACAGAGTTTAAATATAAGCCAAAGCCTTTGCTTTCAAAATAGCTTAAGGCCGGCCAGGCACAGTGGCTCACACCTGTAATCCTAGCGCTCTGGTTGGCCAAGGTGGGAGGATCCCTTGAGCTCAGAAGTTTGAGAGCAGCCTGAGCAATAGTGAGACCCTATGTCTTCTAAAAATAGAAAAAAACTAGCTGGGCATAGTGGCACAAGCCTGTAGTCCCAGCTACTCGGGAGGTTGGGGCAAGAAGATTGCTTAAACCCGAGAATTTGAGGTTGCTGTGAGCTACGATGATGCCGTAGCATTCCACTCAGGGTGACAGAGCGAGACTTGGTCTCAAAATAAATAAATAAATAGCTTAAGGCCCATCTTCCATGTAGGATACACAAGTAGCTCAGGTCCTTAAGGAACAGCCATTTATTTCATCACCTGTAAATAACACGCCTCCCTGGCATTATCCTCTGTGCAGTGGGTTAAACCACTCAACCCCAGTTGATCTTCAAGTTTGTCACACATCCAGCTATTCTCTGCTTCCAGAATTGGTTCCTCCAAATGCTTCATTATCTGAACACCAACTCGGATGTGAACACCTGTGGAGGGGGATTGCAGAGCCTGAAATGTTCTTCATCTTCTCTCCCAAAGCCCCTCCCCCAGGCCCCTAGTGCCCACCAACATCAAGTCTTAGAGGTAACTGTGTGTCATGAAAACATGTCCACAGAGAAGAAGTACAAATATATACCCCATTTGTCTTTGGAACCAGATGTCTGAAAAGCTCCCTTGACAGAAAAACTGCCACAAATAATACACTCATTTACTACTCAGGAAATACGTTGCTTTCATTGAAAAGTGATGACATGAAATTGAACCAGCTCCCAGTCCTGCTCTAAATTATTCCTACTATGCCTGTAGCACACAGAGGATCCTACGAAGAAAACAAATACAATAACCAAGAGGCGCCCAGACCTCCCCACACATATATCAGTTTTGCATTCTTTCTGAATTTGTCTCGCTTTATGATATGGCTCCATAGAAAAATGTTTTAATGATTTATTCTGGTAAAATCCAATAGCCTTTTAGCTGGGACGACAAGGCTGTCCAGGGGTTGTTTCTTCCTTAGGAAATTTATAGAGAAAGACATGAGTCCCCAAAGAGAGCTGTCTTTCTCTGGCTTTGAGGTTGGATGGCAGCAAGAGGTTAGGGCTCAGCGTCTTCAGAAGTGGCACAATTTTGAAAATGGTTTCAAAACATAAGACCTGAGCCTTGCAGAGATCTCAAAGAATATCTGCTGTAACCACAGCTTGATCTACTGTTGACCCTCCCCTGTGACCAGACAGCCACCATGCTCTGATTTCTCTGTGTTCTTTGAAGAAGGAGCCCTGTGCTCCAGACTGGCTCTAGTACCAGCTCATCTGGGGACTCTTGGGGTGTCCTTAAACCATTTAAGCCCTTAGTTTTCCCTTCTTCGAAAAGGCTGGGGTTGAACCAGAGAATCTCACATCTCTGTTTTAAAATGTGGTTTCTACACAAAAATATTGTCACCAAAACGAGATACATGTTCTTTTCCCCAAAAATTTCAGAGAAAGCTTTGTGCGTGGGAACAGTGAGCTTCTTTACATCCTAGTCATTTGACCCTCTGAGCCTTTGTCCCCTCACTGTACAGGGTGGGGACATAGGGCTTAGGCAAGGTGGTGTATGTGAAAATAGTTCTGTGCACAATTCTGAATAAAGTGGCAACTGGAACAATCCAAACAGGTAATCTGGACACCTCCCCATTCCCTCTCATTACCCCTCGTCCCCTGTCCCTGACCAAGGTTTAAAACAAGAAGAAAATCTACAAGTCACATCCATTGATGTCATTTTTCATGTGCCATTTTCTGAGTCCCCATCAGGATCTTCCCCAAAATGAAAATTTTTGATCCATCTCAAACTGACATTTGCAGTGTGTCCATCAGATGGACTTTTGAAGGCACACCTGTTGCAGGTCAAATGAGGCAGAAATTCTGGAGCAGAAAATCCCCCCAGATGCCCTCCAACTCCACCTCCACTTATATCCCGTCAGTTCTATGAGGCCAAGAACTTTACATAAACGATGCATTTCTATTTGCAATGTACGTAGTACCTCATTAAGATTTATCAGCAAATAAAGCAGCAGCCATAGTGAGCAAAAAGTGTATTTCACAGTCATTACAAAAGTACATATATTCCATGATGGTGACACAAACACAGTCCTTACTTACGACCAAATCATACAATTAAAATGGACTTTTCCTCTGGACTTCACACAACGACACTTCTGTCTATTTCTGTCAGTAACTACAGGCCGAATGGAATCAGAGCACAGACTAAGGGAGAGAGCCGTGGGTCAGACAATACATCTGGTACTTACCAAAGGGATAGTCAAGTTTTCCATATAAATATAATAAAATAATAAAGAATTTAACTTTTTTTCTTTCACTTGGTTTCATAGATTTGTCAGGTGCACACACAAAAATACAGTTTTCCCCCTGCCTCCCCCTCCCCCACCTCTCACTGGTTCAGAATAAACCTGAGTTCAGAGTCCAGGCTGCCGATTGTGGCACAGTTAGTGGCGCAGCATCTGCAGCTGTTCCTGAAGCATGCGAGCAACCGGAAGCACATTCTCCACGAGGTTAACAGCCACGCAGAAACTCTCCTGTTCTGGGGAAAGCACAATTTGGGAAACAGACATGGGGGCTCCAGAAAAGTTCGCAATGCACAGGTGCACTCTGAGCTTGCAGAGGGGACAGAGGCAGCTGTCAGATGGAGGGAGGGTCAGTCTGAGATGATTTCTTTTCTTCTCTCTTTTAAAAAGCTGTTTTCAATGTTGAGTTCTGGAATCCTGTCTGAAACTCCAGGAAAGAATGACACCAATAGCCAGCAGTCTGACCTCCTCCTAACACGCCCTAGAGCGAGGGTGATTACCCGGGAGGGGCAAAGCAGCTCCAGGTCTTGCCATGGTCAGCCAAGCCTGAGAGTAAAGGGTTTCTGCAGTCAGCCAAATCTATGTTATCTGCTCCGTTCTCTTCTTGCGTAATCAGAGATGTGAGGGGCCAGAGGAAGTCACCAGTGGTGAATGAGAAAATGATCAAGAACCACTTTTCTGGCAAGGACTGGCTGCCAGGAAAATAAAGGCTGGTTTGCAATTCTCCAGGGCCTCAGCCCTGTTTACAATCAATGGATGAGATGACTACCCCAGGGTGACAACAGTGGTGACCTCTCGTCACATTTGCACCAATCAAAAGTGGAAGATTCCAGGCCATTCTGTGACCAGTCTCCTAAGCCAACTACTATCCAACTTGTGGTCGGATCCTTCTTCTGATTCTGTTTGTGACCTGCCAGGTGCCAGGGCTGAGGCCCCAGGTAGGGACAGCCTCCACCAGGCTTCAGCTGGACACAGTCAGACAAATGGAAGTCCACAAAACGCACACACAGGGACACAACAGACACAAAACCGGAGATGCATCTTTGGTTCGATCCTGGGTGGAAGGCGTGAGAACACAGTGTGGACGGAACCCTGCGTGAGGAGGGCTGCTGAGCCCGTGTCGAGCAGTCCCCTGCCAGGCACACTGTTGACACCTCACAGCAAACCAGCAGTGCTCTAACCTGCACTTGCTTTCTGGGCAGCTTGAAAACCACACTGCAGAGGTAATGGTGCCTTCCTGTCCTCTGAACCCTGCTCTGAATCCTGCCACAACCATCCTTTCTCTCTTTCTTAAGGACCAACTGGAACTATGTTCTGCACCTCTGGAAGGGTCAGGGCCATGTTGATACAATGGGATAAACACAAGGCATCTGGGATTCTACCCCTCTGCCACCAGGCCACAGCCATCGTGGGAGAGAGCTTTTCTGCTCTCCATGGGGCCATCTCTTACAAAAACACGAGTTAGGTGGACTTGGTTATCATTTCTCCATCCAGGTTTTTCAAAATTATAAAGCCAGGCAAGGTGGCTCACACCTGTAATCCTAGCACTCTGTGAGGTTGAGGCAGGAGGATCCCTTGAGTTCAGGAGTTTGAGACCATCCTGAGCAAGAGCAAGACCCTGTCTCCACTGAAAAAACAGAAAGACTAGCCAGGTATAGTGTGGCACATGCCTGTAGTCCCAGCTACTCAGGAGGCTGAGGCAAGAGGATGGCTCAAGCCCAAGAATTGGAGGTTGCTGTGAGCTACCATGATGCCATGGCACCCTAACCAGGATGACAGAGACTCTTCTCAAAAAAAAAAATATACATAGATGTTATTTTAATTTACTGACATCATGTAAAGAAAAATCTCTTTGAAGAAGATAATTCAACCATTAGCAAGTTTCAATAAAAGAAAAGAAAATCTGTCAAAACCTTGCTTGGGAAGTTGAGTGTTTCCTCTGGTCCTTATCTTTGCACAAGGCCCCACTGTTTGGGTCCATCCTTGCCTGAAGCTCCTTTCTGTCCTCCTGAAGGTTCCAGGCCCACCCCCGTCCCTGTCTCCATCTCCTGCCATCCATTAGCAATCACTGCTCTGAAAGGAGGGCTTCACTCAGCAGAGGAGACTGTGCCTGGTTGAATGACTTGTGACGCTGTCAGTCCCCATATGCCTGTGGCCAACGGCTGAGAAGAGGACAATCTTCTGGGAGGCACACGTGTAGCACAGAGTGAAGAAATGTCTGATAACAGTCTGTGATCTGGGCGGCCCGAGGCTGAAGCAGTTTCCCCAGCAAGCCCAGCAATGGGTGGGAAGGCAGGAGGAAGCGGGACTCTGAATGTCTGGAAGCAGCTGCCCCTGGAGCCAACACTCGTCTCAGTTTCCAGCATCTCCGGAGTCCCTAAGCGAGGTCAGAAAGTGCAGACTTGGGTCTGTGGGTATCAACTACAGGTGGGATCGCACGGCAGGAACAGATGGGGCCGTAAGGGCACTCCACTCAAGGTCTTTGACTGGTTACACACCGATGGACGCGTGCAGTGCTGTTCAATTCATTGGTTTTTTTGAGAGATACCTAGAATCCTGCCAGCCCAAGTCAGCACTGGCTCTTGAGCCCATCAGCCACATCAAAGGACAGGCTTGTGGGGGCTGCCGGCTGCAGCGGGGGCATGCCAGCTTCCAGGGGCCTATCTGCGGATGGCTGCAGGCTCTGATGCCGCTTCCTCAACATTTGCCCGACGCCCATCATAGGGAACCTGCCTCGGCTTTTCACGCAGTTTGGGCTCCCCAGAGGCTGTGTGGGGCCACTGCCGGGAACTGGAGGTGGGGAGCACACACCTTCCTCTTTGGGGGGGCTGCTCTTATCTTCATGAGTGAAGGAGACCAGAGTGGGATGCAAAGGGGTTTGGAGAGGCGATGTGCTTCCGGACGGCAGCCCTGGGGAGAGGGTCCTCTCGCTGGAATTTCTGCGAGCCAAGCTCACTGGGGAGTTCAGAATCCTGTAATGATGAGAGGGAGACAGGAGTTCTATGTGGTCATCACGATCGACAGATTCGAAGGAGCGTACCATGTCCAGCATCAGGGGGTCTTCCTTGGGGGGAATGCTGGTGCTCCCGGGCCCTTGCTGGTGGGGCTCCAGTTTCTTCAGTATCTTGGGGGTCCTCGGGGGTGGGACAGGGATGAATTCCATGGAAGAAGAAGCCACACAACTGGAATCAGAGGTTTTGCGGAAAATATTGCGGCAGCCAAAGGAATCTGCATACCAAGAAAGAACACAAACCGTGACGACAGCCACATAGGGTGAAGCCCCCTCCTGCCTGCTCAGACCCCGAGCTTGGCTGAGACAGGTACACACTTAGGCTGGAAGGAACCGACTAGTGAACAGCCTTGGCTACTCTGCCAGCAGCACCTGACTCTCCCCACAGGGGCCCAGGGGCCCGGACTGTCTTTCTAGGGTGGACACGACAAAAAGCTGGAGACAGGACATCTCCTGGATCCCAGTTTGCCTTATGGCCCCAGCTTATCATCTGGTTGCTTAAAATTCTGGACCCTGCCAAAGGGCCTTGGAATAAAAAAGGTCCATATGCTCGACAGGAATATCCATAAAACTCTCGGAAGCACACCGAGCCCCTTGCCAAGCTGGTCTTTGGACAGCCCACACTGGACTTTTTAAAAAAAGTTTATTGTGGCAAAAAACACATAAGAGAACTTTTATCATCCTTCCCATTTAAATGTACAGTTCAGAGGTGGTAAGTATGTTCACAGTGCTATGGAATCACTTTCCAGAGCTCTTTTCCTATTGCGAATCTAATACCTTACACCCATTAAACAAAAACACCCCAGTCCCCACTCCCCGAGCCCCCTGCCGAGCACCATTCTACCGTCTGTTTCTGTGAATCTGACTATTCCAGGGACCTAACATAAGAGAACTCAGAATCTGCCTTCTGTGGCTGGCGTAATTCACTTAGCACAACGTCCCCCAGGTTCGTCCACGGTGCAGCATGTGTCAGGATTTCCTTCCCTTTTAAAGCTCCACGTGACTTTTGATCTTGACAGAGCCTCATCCAATTCTGAGCAGGGGCAGAACACTCTTCCTCCTTATAGTCAAGGCACCCAGCCAACCCCCACGGTTTCCATCTCAAGTTGGCACAGACTAGAATCCGGGTTTGCAAACTATGCCAGAAAAGCAAGGGGAAACCCCCTACAGATTTGGAGCCGAGAGAAATGAAGCCAAATTCATGTGGAATAAGCTCTGTATTAGCTTCTTTCTTCTCCCATAACATTTTATAGGCCCCATCGAGGCCCAGATGCAAGAGCCAGCTGCTGCCCACTGGGAGTGATTTAGGAGCAGCTGAGGGCACTGGGAAGCCTCCTGGCCTTATGTAAATAAGTACACAGACACCAAAAGAAAACAGTCCCACTGTCGCCTGAGATTCACCAGCTTTCGAAAGAAGTAGAACTTCATTAATGCTGACATCTCCAGTGCCCCAACTGGCATGTGGGCACCAGCCCCCTCCAAGGTCCCCTAGGGATTCTGCTGCACGGCAGGCAGGCTGCTTTGGGCAACGTGGGGTCAGTGGCTTCCGTCTAGGAGCAATTTGGGAGGGAGGGGACAGGAGGGGTGTTGAGTCCCACTCAGGGCTGATGGCAGACAGTCATAGTCTCTCTGAACCTTGATGTCCTCATGTGCAACAGAGATGGAATTCCGTGGTCTTGCCCATCCCTCCCCAATAAGAACAATCTCTCCTCTGCCTCCCAGCTGTGCCTCAGGACACCCCCAGCTCCGGTGTCCCGTCTCTCTCAGTGGTTTTCCCCTTCATGTTGAGCCTATGCCCACTGAGCTCTGATGCTCGTCCCAGAGGAGAGAGACACATTTCTCAGTTGTCTGTGATGGGCGGGAGCCACTATGAGTAAGGGACCTGGTGACAAATGTCAGCTGTTAGGGAACCAAGGCCTCAGAGGGCAGTGGAGCTGGGATTTGAACTCGGGTCTGAACAGACTCTCAGGGCCCAGACTCAGCACATTACCTTTTCACAGGAAATGGGAAATGGTCCCTTCCTGGGACCACCATGGGGACACCTGATCTCTGCTCCTGCACCCTGACCTCCACTCTTATAACACCTCACGCACTCTCCTTTGCTCCCACAGTAACAAGCTCCCTAATCTCTGTTCCCATGGTAGCACGTACCCCAATCTCTGCTCCCATGGTAACATATACCCCAATCTCTGCTCCTACAGTGACACATACCCCAGTCTCTGCTCCCATGTCCCACATACCCCATATCTGATCCACAGTAATGTGCACCCCAATCTCTGCTCCTGTAGCACTGTGCACCCTAATCCCTGTTCTTGCACTATTGTGCACCCCAGTCTGTTTCCATCACATCATGCTCCACGTCAACTCCCTCCAGCACAAGTGGCCTACCCCATCCAGTTTGGCCTTGGTTGTTCTTGGGCCACTTGAGGTCTGCACCTCCACTCTCCCATGGGCCCAAGAATCAGGTCTGTCCCAGGGCCATATGGCCATCCCTGAGGGGTATGCAGCCAACATGCAGCTTAACATAAGGGGTCTGAGAGGGGCCTCGGAGCTGACCCACCTTTGTCAGGGAAGCCGGACTTGGAGGCCTTCCGGTCCTTCAGCAGGGCTTTGGTGTTCTGAAGCTGTGTGATGAGCGAGGCAGAGGGCTGTTTGTGCGAGGGCAGGTTCTTGTCCAACTTCTTGGTGAACGGTCGATGAAGAAAATCTCCTCTTTTTTCTTGTTCTTTGGGTTTTTTATCCTTTAAATCAGAAGTAAACAAACATGGTCAGACACGCACACAAGAGCGTACAGTGTGACTCCTCTTTGAAAAGTCATCCGTGTAGATCAGAGGAACTCCGCCTTTCGGCACTCGATCAACACTCTGAACTGTGTTGAGCGAGGGGAGAGCCAGGGCCCAGTGGAAGCTCCAGGGAGCCCACCTCTCTCTGCCTGGGTGACAAGTGACTTTCACTCTCTCTAGCTCCCTTGCACTGTGCTGTTTCAAGGTGTGTCAGCAAGGGCAAGGCTACCCCTAGGAAGTCAACTGCTCTGGAATAAGCTGAATGAACTAATGTAAAGCAGATCGGGACTTCTGGGAACCTACCGTCTGCGTTAAAAGTGGTGCCCAAACATTACGCCCACAGTAATGGCAAATTGAAACAGAAATGCTTCCTCCTTAACAGGAGACACTGTATGTGCAGTCAAGCCAAGTGTCCAACACACGAGGACAAAACAAATCCTGGGCACTCCTGGCCCTCTCTACCCTCTAGTCATATGGGCACTTAACTTGTGTACTTAAAACTCACTTGTCTGTAGCCTTTTTTTTTTCTTTGCTGTTAAGTCTTGCCTTTGTTGAACTACATGATAATCCCTCTAACGGGAGGGACTATTTGACTATTTTATACATCTTCAAGCAAGCCCACTGGCATAAAGCCAGATGCTTAGAGAGCTTAATAGTTATTGAAATGTTTTAAAAAGAAAAACAGAAAGGCCAGTGGAAACTGAACTGAATTAAAATAAATTGAGTTCAAGCTTCTGGGAAGGGTGATGTCACCAAGAAGCATCAGCAGTTCCTTTTTTTCTGGCCTTAAAGACAGTACCTGGTGTTTACTGTTAAACAAGGGGCAATTGCATCTCTGACCTCGTCCCAGGTGATGGGGGAAGCTGTATTTTCACATTTTTGCCCTCAACTAAAGCTTCTGCAAATCAGGAAGGTTTCATCTATTTTTCATGGATATTGTTGAAAAGCTTCTCAAGGAAACATCTCTGCACTTTCATAGCTCTTTTAAATAAGGATGTTCAAAACCTTTGCCGATTCGGGTTTGTGATGCCTAGTGCTTGAGTGGGAAGGAACAGCAGGGGAGGAGGGTGGGTGCCGAGCCTGATGAGCCAGGGCCTGTTGTTCACTCCCTGGGGGCCTGGCCCTCAGCTGACGGGGCCCCTCCCCAACAGAGGGGACAGGTAGGGAGGAAGGAGAGGGGAAGCCTGCCATGCACACTGCTTCCTCGGCTCCTTAACAGATGCCACCAACCCTCTGTGAGACGCACAGGGTGCCAGACACCACACTGAGCGCATGATCCACCAGCAGGCAGATTCTGTTCTCTCCTTGACTCATGAGGAAATGGCTTGAAGTGGTTAAATAATCCACCTGAGGTCCTAATAGAAACTCAGATTTTCCTAGCTCTCATGTCAGTGTTGTCAACCCTCAGCTTGGCACCACACTGTCAAAGCAGGGCAGGGTAAGGTGATTCCAACAGTAGACAGGCCAGACACAGGTGCTGGTGTGGAAGCAGGAGCTCGCCATAGACCGCCAGGCCTTGCAGGGATGGCCGAATGCTCCGGGCCCTTCTCTGGGAGGGTACCCTTGGCCAAGGCCGCAGAGAAGGATCACAATCTTGCTCTGTGTCTCTCTCCCTTTGCTTCCATGACACACTCACAGGCCACCTTCTTGAAGGCAAAGGAGGTTTTTTTATACACCCACCCACCTCTCACCCCCAGCATCAGAGCAGACGTTACCAGCCTTTCCTGAAAAGTCTGGCAGAATCTCCTTCTTTTGCTCAGTTCTATCTCTATTTTTATGCAGACGTAATCAGTTCTACCTGTTAACACCTTAAACAGGAAGAAATAACTAAATATATCTTTGTCACACATTTTAAAGGAATATTTGTTTTAAGACAAAATTGCGGTTCCTTCCCTTTTAGGGTTGCTCTTTAAAACTGTCAGTAAACCTTTCTTTAGGCTGCCCTGCGCCACCCCACGCCCCACCATGTTTAGAGAGCTGCCAACAGCTTTATGGGTCATTTAAGCTCCTTTCCAGCCTTTTAGGAGTCTCGAAATTTCATGATCAAGATGCACAACTTCGGGGGCCAGTATTGCCAACAGGAGTTCACCAGCACCAAGAAACCGGCAAGTGGGAGTGTTTGCCACGGAAAAGACCAGGGCTGGCCTGTAGGACCAAATTTCTCCTGTAATGAGAATTAGACAAAGAGCTCTTTGGCAATGAGTAGAAAGCCCACTGTGGGGCCAAAAGAAAGGGAAAAGGCACCAACAGAGAAAATGCCAGGAAACCCAGCTGAGGACACACAGGACAAATTTAATCCCAATCATCCTGGTGTGTCCTCCAACCTCCCCAACCCCCGGACATCTTTCTTAGTCTAAAAGAATCAGTGATCTCATAGTAACTGACTTCTAGGATAAAAATCAAGAATCCACCCCGACTTCTCCCTGCAGGGGAAAAACTCAGGGTCAGTCCCGTAAAAGAGTCAATAACAGCAAGTCTGTTTACAACCAGCGGATCTCACTGCCCTCAGAGCACAAGTGTTAGCAAACAACCGATCGCCCAATTATACCTTTCCATTTGCATGGCCTATTTTCTCTGAAAGAAATTTCCTAGGGAGCAGGATGCTAAATTGCCTTACATAACAGAAACAGATCTTCAGGGGGACTAATTGCACCCCCGACATTCCCATTCCTCACTCAAGAGTGCGGCTGCCTGCAGGGGCTCGCCCCCACCCCTATGCTCTCCTGGCAGGGCTCCCAGCACCCAAGTGAGCTTGGAACCATGTGGATGACACAACTCAAGCTCCCAGTGCTGAGCTCATCCTCTCTGCACCCTCATGGCACAATCCTGAACCCCCTATGAAGATCAGAGAGGAGACCACAAGTGGCCCTGGCTGCAAGCCACAGTCGAAACAGCTTCTGTTCTCTACCACCCATTTCCACCCACTGAAGATGTCCATGGACACTTACAAAATGGAACATTTTGAAAATGTGGCCCCAGGAAGGATCCTCTCCCCAAGACTGTTGATGTTGAGGATTGTCCCAGGGAGGAGAAGGAGAAGCCCAAGGCAGAGGGAGAAGCCCGGAGGTGACAATCCACTGGACTTCCAGGAAGTGATCTCTGAGGTTCCCCACAGACAGTAGGGGGAGGAAGCCCCACCTTTGGTCTCTGAGGACTGAGACTCTTCCCTGATGGCTGTGCCAACGGGACAATGATAGCCACTGAAGAATGACACCAGGTTTCTGCATTTCAAAGACCCACACTCTGCCCCTTTCCTCCTCAGCTCTGCCCCTGTGGGTGTTGTCAGCCTGGGAATCTGGGACCCATTCGTGGCTCTCCCCATAACTTGCTGGGTGACCTTCAGCAAGTCCCTTTCCTATCTATCACAAAAAAACGTGTGGCACCTTCTTCATTGTCTGAGCTGCAAACTCATTGATTTAACAGGGACGGACACTGTTCTGCCTCCTCGTCTACCACCAGTTCTCAAACAAGTAGAAATAGGAATTCTGCCAAGTGTGCAGTGACAGCAGGACAATAATAAAAAGTCCACTCTACTTGGAAAGCTCCAATCAGATCGGGAGATTCTGCTAACCCCACTCACAATAATTCTCTGCATGTTTTAATTCAGGGTAAGGCTGGGGTATACAGGGCTGGGTAGAAATCAAGTCAACCCTTAGGATCACAAGTGAATGTTATGTGTCAACATAGCTATAGTCCTCAGCAGTTTGGTCAAACACCAGTCTAGATGTTGCTGTAAAGGTATTTTTAAGATGTGATTAACATTCAAGTCAGTAGACTTTAAGTAAAGCTGATTATCTTCTACAACAGTGGTTCTCAACCTGTGGGTCACGACCCACAGGAACTGTATTAAAGCACTATGGCATTAGGAAGGTGGAGAACCACTGCTCTATAACATGGGCGGGCCTCATGCAATCAAAGGCCTTAAGAAAGAACTAGAGGTCTTTTGGCAAAAGAAATTCTGCCTCTAGGTGGCCCATGGGCTTAGAACTACAACATTAACTCTTTCCTGAATCTCCAGCCCACTGGCCTGCCTTGTAGATTTCGGGAGTGCTAGTCCCTGGGATTGTGTGAGCCAATTCCTTAAAATAAATCTCAATTCTGATCTTTCTTTTTCTCTCTCTTAATTTGTGTGTGTATAGTGGTCGTGTTTCTTTGGTGAACTCTGACTAATACATCAAACCCCTCCCCCCCCCCCCACTTCTTACCTGCACAGCATGGAATTCAAGGTCTCTTGTCCAGGTGTCCAGGGAGGCCTGTGAAAAACAGAATTTTTTCACAATTCGAAAAAGAGCATCCACTCTTTATGCCTTAAACTCTCTCCCTACCACTTCCCCTGCAGTTCTGGCTAAGAATTATTCATGTCAATGTTTAGAGACAAATAATAATAACAAAACTCAGAAATCGTAGTGGAAGTAGGCAGCTGGTATCCTCATTCCTGTCCTGAATACATTTTCTAGGTAAACTTTTTATTAAATTCTAAAACACAGAACAGGGGACTGCACTAAGGATAAGTAAGTGCTTGATGTATTTTCTCAAATAGCAAAACACCCCTGGAAACGACACCCCAATCAAGAGACAGAACCCAGCCAGCACCTGGAAGGTTCCCCTTCCCAGGACACCCATGTCCTCTCCTTGTCACTCTGTCCCCTAAAAGCAACACTCTGACTTTTAGCAGTGTAAATTGTTTGACCTGATTCTGGACTTTATTTTAGAAAGTTGTACAGATTTTTAAATAAGACATGAAGTAAACATTTTTAATATTGAGCCTAGAAACTTATAGTTTCTGTTGTGGGTTGAAATGGACTCTCTCCAATTCACGGGTTGAAGCCCTAACCCCTAGGAGCTCAGAATGGACCTTATTTAGAGAAAGTGGGTCTTTACAGAGGTGATCAAATTAAAATGAGGTTATTAGGGTGAGTCCCAGTGCAATGTGACTGACGTCCCCATAAAATGGAGAGACGTGACACAGACACAAACATGAGGAGAACGCCATGGGGAGATGAAGGTGGAGATGACGGGGACACTTCTACAAGCTGAGGGACAGTGAAGACTGACAGCAACCCCACAAGCCAGGAGGGAGGCCTGGAGCAGACTGTCCCTCACAACCTTGCTGACACCCTGATCTTGGACTTCTGGCCCCCTGAACTGTGGGGAGATAAACTTCTACCCAGTTTGCGGTGCTCGTTCCGGCAGCCCCAGCAGGCAAATCCAGCCCCATTGCCACTTTCTGAGCAGCTCTTCCCCCTAAACTCCAATATCACTTTGTCACTGCAGAGAAGATTACCTAGTCATATTTCACACCTTTTTTTCTTTTTTACACATTAATATTATTTTTTAAAAGACTTTTGGCCAGGTATGGAGGCTCACATCTGTAATCCTAGAACTCTGGGAGGTCGAGGTGGGAGGATTGCTTGAGTTCAGAAGTTAGGGACGAGCTTTTTTTTTTTTCTTTTTTTGAGACGGAGCCTCAAGCTATTCCCCCTGGGTAGAGTGCCGTGGCATCATGCTCACAGCAACCTCCAACTCCTGGGCTCAAGCGAGTCTCCTGCTTCAAGCCTCCCAAGTAGCTGGGACTACAGGCACCCGCCATAACGCCTGGCCATTAGGGATGAGCTTGAGCAAGAAGAGCAAGACCCCTTCTCTACTAAAAATAGAAAAATTAGTTGGGCATGGTGGCAGGCACCTGTAGTCCCAGATACCTGGGAGGCTGAGGCATAAGCCCAGGAGTCTGAGGTTGCTGTGAGGTAGGCTGACGGCACAGAACTCTAGCCTGAACAACAGAGTGAGAGATTCTGTCTTAAACATATATATATATATATATATATATATACACACACACACACACATATATATAATTTTTTTTTTTTTAGACAGAGTCTCACTTTGTCATCCTTGGTAGAGTGCCATGGCATCGTAGCTCACAATAACCTCAAAATCCTAGCTAGGTTCAAGTGATCCTCTTGCCTCGGCCTCCCAAGTAGCTGGTACTACAGGTGCCTGCCACAATGCCCAGCTATTTTTAGAGATGGGGTCTTGCTCTTGCTCAGGCAATCCAGCCCCCTCAGCCTCCCACAGTGTTAGGATTACAGGTATGAGCCACCTTACCCGGCTCCTATATATCCATTTTTAAAAGACTTCATCAAACTGGCTTTGGGCTCCATATGGCTTTAATAAGTCAATTTAAAAATGTTGCCCACTCCTCCTCAACCCCCATGGCCCCAGAGGGTCTCTTTTTTAGGAAGACAAGTCCCTCAGGCCACACATGAATAGGTGTTCTCTGAGGAGAGATGCGCCCCACTTTTACAGATGTCTTCCCTGGCTTTTAGAGGAAAGAGAGGTAGAAAAAACAATGAAGTCATAAAATCACGGCACTGTAATCCTAGGAAGGAAGGATTTTCAACTTAGGAGAAAAAAGAACCAGAATCAAGAGAACAAAGAGATCACTGCTCACACTTAGTGCAGGGACACAACTTCATGGTGTCCCTGGAGGGCTTAGACCCTGAGCCACACCACAATTTTTGCACACCTGAAACTTCTGCCCACTACTCCCTCTTCCCGCCCTCCGCAGCTTCTCCTGGGCCAGCCAAGGACACCTGGAAGGAAACCCAGAAGCCCTGAGCAGGCTTTACCTGGGAAGCCTGGGCCCCTCCAGACCTTCTTAACACTTTTGCTAACTAGCCCCATTCCACTTTCTAGGTTCCAACAGAGAAAAGTTGGATAATCTGGTAATAGCTATAATTTCATTAGCAGAAGTATCAGCACCATTTGGAGAAAACAAATGGATCATAGGAAATTGAAATGCTACTTGCCCATTAGTGTTCCTATTTAAATCTCAACCGTTAAATATTTCAACATATGCTTAAAACAAAACGCTCACCATGTGTTTTTAGGCCAAATGAAATAACAGAAAAATAATCTGGATGAAGGGCTTTCTTTCCCATCACAGTTCTGGTACCTTCAGACACACAATTGCAGTGGGGCGAGTGTGAGGCCAATGTGGACAAGGCGGTCAGCGAAGTGGCTTAGGGTTCACTTGGACACACTGACGGAGCTATAGGTGCATCTAAGTTTGCATTATTCTTTGAGGCCCTAAAGAGTCAAGTGCAAGCCAAGAGATGAAGGAATTCTGCAGGCCCTGGACTCTAGCTGGGAGACCTCTGCAAGTGTGGGTGACCATAGAGACCCTTCCTGACTTAAGGCACGGCCATCTGGTGCTGATGATGCCAGTGTGTGCTGTGCTGCAGGTGACCCAGTTATGGGTCCCACCTGGAATGTTCCCCTTTCTCTAGCAGTTTATCCCAGTCCTCCCCTATTTTCTGAGACTCAGAACAAGGCTCACTTGATTTTTGCATTTGTCCATTCAGCAAATATTTGCTGAGCACCTGTTATATGCCAGACATTGGGTAGACTCTAGGAATACTGACAGGTGCCAAAGGGACGTAGTCCCTGTTCTTAGGGGACTCATAGCTCAGCAGGAGAGAGCTACTAATCAAATAACCCCAAACAAACGAAAAGCTGAAAATGAGACCAGGCACAGGATGCAGAATGTGGTGACAGCCCTTGCTGGAGGGATGGAACTTGATGGTACAGGTCAGGGAATAGCAGGGGTCCATGAAGAGCTGACTTCGCCTTGGGATCTGAAGATGCAGATCAACTTAGCAAGAGGGGGCGGGGGGAAACATTCTGGAAAAGAGAACAGCATGTACACAGCAAGGCCAAACACTGGGGGTGGAGTCTATGTACAAAGCAAGCAGCAAGAAGCAGAGTTGCAGGGGGAAGGGCTTGGGGCTGGGAAGTGAGGCAGGAGAAGCAGGGGACCAAAGCTGCACGGTGGGCTCAGCACGGAGCCCCTGCAGGGGAAGGAGGCCTTCAGAAGTCCCCAGCAGGGAGGTGACATGATGTGATTTGAGGGTGAAAAGCTTGCTCTGGCTGCCATGCAGAGAAGAGTGGTGAGCAACCATCTGCAAAGGTGTGTGTGTGGGGGGTGGGGGGTGGCGTTAGATGTCATAGCAGAGGCCATGTGGCTGGGACAAGTGGGGCACTGGGGATGGATAGAGAAGAGGGGCTCTATAGCTGATGACAGGCTGGCCCTGGGGTGAGGGACAGGTAAAGGTCAAGGGCCCCTGGGTTTCTTCCCTACACAACTGGGAAGGATGGGGCTGCTGGGGAGTTTGGTTCTGAGGCCGCTAGACTTCAGGCACCTTCACTCACGAGACAGGAGGTTAACATTTAGTAGGCAACTGGCCAGAGGGTCTGGAGCTCAGGAAGCATCTGGATCCTTACACAACCCCACTCTCCTGCTCTGGGCCTGAAAGCCTCACTGAGCCTACAGTTCACGCCTGCCTGCCACAGCCCCACCTCCAAAGGTCCCACCTCTATCTTCATCCCCCTGGGCCCCATGGCCTGTCTTGGCAGCCCCTCCTTCCATTGCTGCATTGTTCATTGGTCCCATGTCCCCTCTTCCACGGCCCCCAATCCGTGCAATCTCCCCTCTGCCTCCTCCACTGCCATGAAGCTATCCTCTCTCCCATCCTGAGGACAGTAAACTGCTTCAGCCAACACTGCAGGCATTTCTCACGTGACCTTTCCCATTCCCATCCCGCCCCTGGCCGCCCTTCACTGTGGTCTTTGCCAGTTTCTCCTGTCCCTCTGCACCTATCTGGAATGTCTATCCCTGAAGTCTTTACACTTGGGGGAGAGGACGTGGAAGAGGCTCCCGAGGACAAGAACCCATGTGACAAAAGGTGACTGAGAGGCCCAAGGCAACACTTGATCCCCAAGTGCCTGGGCCTGGACCTGCAATTCACAGTCTCCTCACAAACAAGTATTTGGGATCCATTAGATACTAGATTTTATTCTAAATCAAAGAACTGTGGTGTTTTCTGATGTAATCTCAAGTCACCAGCGACAGCTGACTAGGACAGCTCAGCTTACCTGAAACTTCCGTCCCCCTCTGACTTCCTTCTCCTGCCATGGAGCCTTACACTCAGCTATATTTCTGAGCATCTCATTTGTTTTTTTAGCATTTGCATTTTTCCCTTTTATTTTTAGCTGACACATAATAATCATACGTATTTATGGGGTACGGAGTGATATTTTGATAAACGTACAGTGTATAATAATCAAATTGGGGTAATTAGCATATCTGTCACCTAAAACATTTATCATTTCTTTGAGTTGGGAACATTCACAATCCTTTCTTCCAGCTTTTTGAACACACGCAGTAAATTCTTATTAACTATAGTCATCCACTGGGTTAGAGAACACCAGAACTGAGTCCTCCTCTCTAGCCGTTATTTTAGATCTGTTAACCAACCTCTTCCTCCTTCCATTACCCTTCTCAGCCTCTATCAACCATAATATTATTCTCTCCTTCTAGGAGTTCAGTTTTTGGGGGTTTTTTTTCCAGCTTCCACATATGAGTGAGAACCTTGAGTGTGCCATTTTCACCCTCTGGAGACCTGATGGTGGTTTCCAACCTGTACTGCCCATTGGAGTCATTCAGGAAGCTTAAAATTCTACATAACTGGTCTGAGGGGAGCCTGGGTGTCCAGTTGTTTCAATGTTCCCAGTGACTCTTACGTATAGCTACCAATGAGAACCAGGGCTGAGTGACAGTGATGGGGGTTCCACTGTAAGCCATCTGTCAAGGGTTCAGTTATGAGAGTATTTGCTTTTTGTCACTTCAGTGTCCTACAGTAATTGGCTTCCTTTCTGCACTTTGTACTAAATTGAATTCCACACTTCCAAGAAACCCCAGGTTTTGCCTCATTGGGTCACCCACCTCAAAGGGCTCCGTGGTGGCCCTGCACTTTTCTATCTGGTAGAGCTGGGTCTTGTAGCAGACACTGTCCTGGACATCAGATTTCTGCCAGAGAAAAGAAAAAGTATGGTTGAACTTTCAGAAATAGAAATGTGCATTAAGCAGTCATTAATCTTTAAACCAGAACATGGCTGAAAGAGTGCTGAAAACGGCTGGCAGGCCAGAAAATTGCAATGCAAAGTCTTATCCCAGGATGGCCAGCAGGGAGGATGAGACATGAGGAGAGCCCTGGGCCCAGAGTCAAGCAACTACTTCTGTTACTGGCTCTGCTAGCAAAGGGCCAGGTGGGCCAGGTGACCCAGGGCAGGTCACTACTCCTCGATGGACTTCAGTTCTTTCATTTGTGCAGGAAAGACTACTGAAAGATGAGAAAGCTGAAACCAAACAAGTGAGCTGGCAAGAATGACTTGTCATCCAATAACTACCCAGGATATATAATCTTCTCAGGGGCTTCACTTTAAAGCAGTACACACACATATCCCATCCAAATGGAAGCCAGGAGAGTTTATAATTTAGCTCAAAGAAGAAGACAGACCACTGCATTTGAGATGAGGGAGGTGCTATCCTGTCTGGTAATAGGAGAAATTAAAGGACTGATCAATTTAAAAAGAGAAAACCAAGAAATAAGGGAAGAAATGACAATTACAGTATAATGTTCTACTTCTTAGTTCACTAGATTGGCCTTCAAAATTATACATAGAGTGTTAGTAATTGGTTGATAAGATTAATAACTGGGACAGTGAATATAGTACAATTAAATTAGCCACGTGTGGAAATTACTGAACAGACCAGCTGTACCTATCCACAGGGATTAATTCACTCTAGTTAAAAACAGCCACTTGCCTAGAGTATAGATTTTTCAGAGCAAGTATGTCTTATGATTTAAGGGTTAAATGTGAAACAGACACGATAAAACTCACAACTGGCCTAAGAATCCATCCATACTCTAAGCAAGTGGCTGTCTTTATCATGTACATAGAAAACTCTTACCACCACCACCAAAAAACCCCCTGTTGTAACTAATAAACACATTCAGTTAAGTTACAGGATACAAAATCAACACACAAAAATCAGTAGTATTCTCGTATGCTAATGACACACTACTAAAAAATAAAATCAAGAAAATAATCCCATTTACAATGGATACCAAGAAGGAAGTAAATTTAACCAAGGAAGTGAAAGACCCAGACACTGAAAACTATAAAACATTGATAAAAGAAATCAAAGAAGACAAATAAATGGTAAGATCCCATGTTCATAAATTATTAGAATTAATATCGTTGAAATGTCAATACCACCCAAATTAATCTATGGATTCAGTGTAATCTCTCTAAAAATTCCAATGATATTTTCTATGGAAAGAAAAAAACCATCCTAAAATTCATATGGAACCACAAAAGACCCCAAGTAGCCAAACCAATCTTGAATCAAAAGTTCAATGCTGGAGGCATCACACTACCTGACTTAGAAAAGAGAAAAGGAAAAGCCCTTCAAGTCTAGTATGTTTTCTAAGTTGCTCATGATGACAGAATGGAGAACTGCTGTGTGGTACAAGGGATGTTCTTAGTCTTTCCTTATTCCATAATGAAATAATATAAATAGCACACTGTGTGCTGTAAGTCCTGTCCCTCTGGACTTAACGTTTCTCCCACCGTAGCCTTCCTATGATCAATGCAGTCACAGTGGCACCATCTCAGAAATCAAGCCTCAAAGTCACTACTCTGTCCCCATCAGAAATATCACCCCATCCCTATTTACATGGAACTTACTTTTCCCCCCATAAAATACTATTCTTATTTTTTTCCCCACTATTCTTATTTTTAAAAACCTTTACTCTTGATAATCTTTCTTCTTTCCTTCAGTGATTCACCCCAAAAAGAAAAACAAGTAGTTCTGTAGACAATTTCCTGCTGAAGCAAAATCTAGCAAATATCCTAAGCTGAATCAGCTTGGAAAACATCTGTACTTTCATCCAACTGTTTAACAAACCTCCCATCAAGTTCTTCATATATTCAGCAATGTTTTCTAGATGCCTCCCAGATCTATTTGCTAACAACAGACACACTCTGACCACCGTGTCTTCTGGGTATTATTTTGGTCCTTCTTACCACGGCAGGGAGAATATAATTTCCCCAAATGCAGGTGGATTTTCGTATTTTGCTCGAATACAGACTCAAAAAAGGTTTCAAAGCCTGTTTGGTAAAATTTTGTGACATCTTTGAGTATCACAAGACTTTAAATAACACCGAAAAAAAACTAGAAGTTGTCCTCAAGTTCTGGATTCGAAATGTCTACCTAACAGTGACAACTCCATGCCAGCACATCCCAAGATCCAACATGCATGGGGTGAGGTCATCCCTTCTTGAAAGTGGACACTCAGTCAAATTTCAGATGGGCTTCCTCATAATGCTGAGCTTCCCTGGCTGACCTCCTGTTAGATCTTGTCGGCACCCACCACTCTGAGCAGAAGCAGGAGTTGTGTATGGAATCCACATCGCCTCGGATGCTGTTTTCTTTGCAGAATTCTTTTTGAGCCATTGCCTATTCAGAGATGATTGATTCATAACTAGATATCAAAGCATGTAAATTCCCCTTTACCCCAAAATGATGCAGGGGCCCAAGGGGCCAGAGTCACTGTCCACTCCATGCTGCAGAACCCCCAACAGTGCCTTGTAGGTGACACAGGATGCTTGGACTTTCTAACACCCAGACTGAGGGAAAGTGTCAGGGTCAAGTATGTGAAGCTCAACCTCATTTCTATTTTCTGGAGAAGTAAAAGTAAACAGTGGCTTCCTCCTGCACCATGTTGTAGAGACAAATGCCAGAGGGACACAGTTCCCCAGCTTTAGTGGCCAGAGCAGCCCCTAAGACCTCTAATGTGGGGAAACAGAAGAGCAAAGGGGTAGCAGGACAGAATAGGCAACAGAGAAACTGAAGCAAAAAAGAGGCTTGACTCTCCGAACAATTCTGCTCAGGGCTTAACTTTGTGGGAGAACATTTGAAAAACACCCCAGATAAGAAGTGCTACCTGAGATGCAGGCTTCGCCTCTACTTCACTCCACAAAGGGAAACTCAGCCTCACATGAGGCTAAATTAGCAGTGTAGATCAAGTGTCAGTCCCTGGGAAACACTTTGGGTCTAAGAGCTCTTTTTTCTTTTTTTCCATAGAGAGCAGAGAACACTGCCTATAGGGCAGTGATTTCCAAGGGGTAAGCCCAGCACACCCTGTACTGAGAGAGGGTCTCAGGTGCGCCACGAAAACTTTTAAAGATTATTTTCAAACGAAGTTCAAAGCACAGTAAGTATATTCTTTTTTCTTCTTTTTTAATCTTTTTTGGGGATCATCATAATTTAAGTGTATCATAGAAGTTTAACTATAGTTTTAAGTGTGCTGTGAGATTAAAAAAAGTTTGAAAAACCCCGTTCTAGGGTCTCACTTACCCCTGACAAGTAGCGCTCGAGTTTCTTGTTTAGGAGGAAGTAGATGGCGAGGATGTGGCAGGCACGGTTGGACAGCACGGTGTTGATCACATCGCTGTTCTTGTAGCCCAGCTTTTCGGTCATGTGCAACACCACACTCGGGCTCAGGTCCTCCAGAGAGATCCTGCCAGGCAGAGGGAACAAGACCCCGTCACCCTGACCCTGACTTGTTCCACCTTCACTGAGGGGCCCACACAGACCCCCATGGACGGTTGGGCACATTCATCCACCCATTCATCCCCTCACTTTATTTTTATTTTTATTTTTTTGAGACAAAGTTTCACTGTGTCACCCTTGTTAGAGAGCCCTGGTGTCACAGCTCACAGCAACCTCAAACTCCTGGGCTTAAGCGATTCTCTTGCCTCAGCCTCCCAAGTAGCAGGGACTACAAGCACCCGCCACAAGGCCTGGCCATTATTAGAGATGAGATCTCAACTGGCTCAGGCTGGTCTCGAACCTGTGAGCTCAGGGCAGTCCACCCGCCTCAGCTTCCCAAGTGTTTAGATTACAGGCATGAGCCACTGCACTCAGCCCCATTCCCTCACTTTATTATGAAAAGTTTCACGTATTCAGAAAAGTGGAGGGAACAGTATAATCACCTACGCATACCATCACCTGGAGGTGCCGAGGAACACTCTGCCCTCTTTGCTTCATCTGTTTTTTCTTTTTTGCTAAGGTATTTTAAATTTCAGACACCATGACATTTCATCCTTAACACTTCAATGTGCATCTTCAAAGCCAAAGACATCTCCTGCAGGACCACATGCCATCTGATACATACTCGATGCAGTTTGAATAATCCCTTCATATCCTCTAATAGCCAGATTATATTCATTTCTTTCCAAGTACACATTCTTTCCTTAAAATGTATTTGTTGCCATGGATAGAGGCCACACTTAACATGGTTTGGGAGTATTAGGGAAAGGCCAGATCATGTTTAGAGGAAGGAGATCTCACAGGTTCACACATGGGAGCCTGCGGCTCAGTGTCATGTGGGGGTGCTCTCAGGGGAAGACAGCTCAGAGCGACTTTATGAGCGCATTGTGAAGCTAAGCTCTTTGGGAGCCAAAAACATAGCAGGCTCTCATTTATTCACTCATTCATTCACACAACCACCATATACCTGGAGGTTACATTCCAGTGGGGAAGATAGAATATAAACTAACTTAGACCTCCCAACAGTCCTTTAGTAGGAACTGTCATTATCCCATTTCACAGATGCAGAAACTGAAGTTCATGGCAATAAAGTAACTTGTCCAGGACCACACAGGCAGGAAGCAGCGGCTCCCCGTTGACACCCACTTAGCCTGGCTCAGACTCTAGATCAGCGGTTCTCAACCTGTGGGTGGCGATCCCTTTGTAACAATGAAAATAGATCACAGCATTAGGAAGGTTGAGAACCACTGCTCTAGATGCTAATCCCCCACACTCACTGCCACAGAGATAGGCACAGCCAGTGGCTACACAGAACAAGAAATCAAGCCAGGAGTCATCAGGAGCGTGTATGTGTTGGTAGTGGGGTGTATTAAAAGAACATTCTAAACCTCTTAAGAGAGGTGCAAATAGGACACTCTGAGCAGAAAGCAACCTCACTTGACTGGAGAGCTCGCGACCACGCCAAAGGGTCTGAAGACATTCACGAGGGGACCTCAGAACCACAACGCCCAGAGAATCCCCACAGTGTAACCCCATCATTGTAAAGAGGACACCGAATTGCCTAGTCTGCACCATCAGTTAACAGGGGTGCCAAGAGGAGGCCTAGGGCTCCTGCCTACTTCCTCTGGTCATCAGCATAACCCACATCTCAGCTCTTCCTCCCATAGATTAGATGAAGTGTTGACCAAACAAACAAAAACAAACAAACCAAAAACCCACACTGGAAGAACAATGAAATCAGCCTTCTTTGCTCCTGTCTGCCACCAGGTTACAAAATCACTACTTGAGGTTTGCCACAACGCTCAACACAGAGGGTGCAGTTGTTTGAAAATATCTGGAAATTCCAGAGTGGATGTGACCCAGCTCATGGCCAATCAGACCATGCCTGCGGCCCTGCTCCTAGCCAATCAGACCTCAGCACTCTGAGAAACATTCACCTTCTGCTGAGCAGGTGCTCCCAGGGCAGAGGTGGGAGGAGAGAGGGTGCAGGAACTGATATACCCTCTCTGCCCTTTATAATTGTATTCTTCAAAAACAGGAGCTCTGGCCAGATGTGGCGGCTCATGCCTATAACTCAGCACTCTAGGAGGCTGAGGTGGGAGGACTGCTTGAGGCTACCAGTTCAAGACCAGCCTGAGCAAGATCGAGCCCCCATCTCTAATAAAAATAGAAGAAGTAGCCAGGCACTGTGTCTGGTGCTTGTAGTCTCAGTTACCCAAGAGGCTGAGGTAGGAGGAGACTGAGCCCAGGAGTTTGAGGTTGCTGTAAGCCATGATACCACAGCATTCTAGCCTGGGGCAAAAGAGTGAGACTCTGTCTCATAACAAAACAATAACAATCAAAAAAGACAGAATCAAGAAAAAGCCAGGAGCTCTGCCAAAAAGTAGACTGTAACTGACTCTTGAGTAAAAGCAATTATTTTAAATGTTTTCCAATAAATAATGTATATATTTGGCTCTCTCCAACATCAGCTACTGAATATGTATTATCACTGCATGTTTGGGTGATACAGAGAATGGTGAAATGTTTCAGAACACCAGATACAATTTGAACTAAGCAAATTCGCACGAAATCCGTTTTTAAACCACAGATCTAATTTGGTCTAATTCTGTCCTATATCACCCACGGCCATCTTCCCTCCCACCATCTCCAGAGTGAACTGGAGGGGCGGGGAGACTGGCTGGCCCCTACTGGGAGACAGGAAGAGGCAGCAAGATTGGCTGTGTGCAAACATCTGCCCCAGATCGGAGAGGGGGCCAGGCACCCACCCAGCAAGCATCTGTTGACTAACTGGCATGAACATTTACTATAAAAAATTTACTTTTTTTTTTTTGAGACAGAGCCTCAAGCTGCCCCCCTGGGTAGAGTGCCGTGGCATTACAGCTCACAGCAACCTCCAACTCCTGGGCTCCAGCGAGTCTCCTGCCTCTGCCTCCCAAGTAGCTGGGACCACAGGCGCCCGCCACAACGCCCGGCTATTTTTTGGTTGCAGCCGTCATTGTTGTTTGGCGGGTCCGGGCTGGGGATTCGAACCCACCACCTTAGGTGTACGTGGCTGGCGCCTTAGCCGGTTGAGCTATAGGCGCCGAGCCAAAAAATTTACTTTTAAAGACAGTTCCCTCCTGCCTTTTGGAGATCAACTTGGAGGCCCATGTGACTTCAGAGGAGAAGGGTTTACAGAAGAGTGATGTAAAACATGGGGCCTTTATTTTCTTCACTTTCCCAAAAGAAAAGCAAGGATATCATTTAAAATAATTAAATTGGGGGCTATAAAACATACTTTATAAAGGAGACAGTCTTTTCTCTAGTCATGTCACTCCCTTTATCTATGTGCTGGTAAAACCAGAATAATTACTATTAAATAAATACTTTTTTTGCCTTAAAGATAAACATTTTTCAAAATGAAGACTATAAATAACATGTACCTCCCTAATGGTTTAGAATTCTGGTTTCATTACTTAAAAACTATCCACTGACTTGCCTCTAGTATACAAGGAGTAATGGGCCTTCATACACGGAAGATGCTGAGCTGCTAATACACCAGATCTAGGCCAGTTTTTTACAATTCCCCTAACTAGTTGCATGTACAGCCTTTGTGCTTCTCATCAAGTCCAAATGCAAAAACTACTAATCTGGCAACATGAGCATATGGACTTGAATTTTAGCTTTCATCTACCAAAGGCTGTCTACAACCTGTGGAAAAGCTACACAATTCTGTGTGAATGAAGACACAGCCAACAGGACCCATCTCATACCAGCTCTGCTTCCTTGAACAGCTGCTGTGCTGAGCGGATTGATTCTGCTCGTTTAGACAGTGATTGTATTAGCCTAATGACTCATTAGGCTGCCACCAATGTCCCCTCCTTTAACAGAAAGGGTACCTGCATGCTGCCACCCACACGGCATCAGTAATGAGGTCTGCCTCACGTTGGGGTCGTATTTCTGGTGTCTATTTCAAAAACTGTCCCAAATCAAACTGGTATTGGAAAACCAGCAATCTATTTCCAGGTTCCCTTGGTAACCGAAGTTACCTCGACATTGTTTAAATTACTTCCCATGAGCCAAATGCTAGAATTCTAGATGGCATCTGAATGGAACCACCTCCTATATTGACATGGAGAGAGTAAGAGTATAAAATTGGCCCAGTAGTGGAGATGTAGACTTCCACATCCCCTTAAGTCCTTCTAGAACAGTGGTTCTCCACCTTCCTAATGCTGTGACCCTTTAGTATAGTTCCTCATGTTGTTCCCCAGGCATAAAATTACTTTCGTTGCTACTTCATAACTATAATTTTGCTACTGTTATGAATCATAATATAAATATCTGATATACAGGATGGTCTTAGGCGACCCCTGTGAAAGGGTCATTTGATCCCCAAAGGAGTCACGACCCACAGGTTGAGAAGTGCTGTTCTAGAGCTTCCATCCCAAGATAGGACCCTGCCTTCTCATCTTGTTTAAAGAACTCAGCACTTCAGCTTTCATAAGGCTTGAGGGGTGTTTCCAGACCTTCTAGGCATTGAAAATATGACCATGGAGGACCCCTTTCCCTGTCCTTTGGGTGCCCATCTGTCCCCTTTGGTCAGAAGGATGGGACACCCGGGGTCTGAAGGAAGAAAGAAGGTATTGGGTCTGTGTGATCTCCATATTTTCTCTGAAGTAGCCGCTGTGAGAGCTCTCACCTCCTCTCGCAGATTAATTAGCAATAGTTCAAATGAATACAAGAAAAGTCCCCAAACAGGTGTTCTCAACTGGTTTTCAAACCTTTAGTCAGTATCCCAACATGCAGAGGCCTAGGCCGCACAAGGTGCCAGCAGTGTTCTACGCTGTGGGCCTTCCTTAGCCAGACCTGCTCATGGAAACTGACGGGGTGACCCCTCACAGCAAGCCCACTGGGACCCAGCCTAACACCAACGACTGCTGAAGCCCCTAGCACTTTGAGGCAGGGGACTTACAGCTGAAATAAACATCACCAACAAAGCAGAAGAGGAGACGAGGGGTGGTTTGAAAGAGGAAGGGGATGTGCCATGGGATACTGCCTGAGGCCGGCAGGTGAGGTCACGGGGGAATCAAACACACACTTGCACATACACAGACATACTCACAGGCGTGCAGACACTTACGCACAAACACATCCACTCACGCACATGCTCATACATGTAAACACAGAAACACACTTACAGAGGCCACAACTAGTCTAAACTGTCCCTGCATGGGAACTAGCAACACTGTCCCTCGGGGAAGACACCCCCTCAGAGCCTGCATTCCAGCTTCCACTCACCCCTCTGTCCACATCCCCACAGGCCACGCTGCACAACCCCTGGGGTGGCCTTGTCTGTGCCTCCTCTGTGGGCTGAGATGGGTCATCTGTGTGCAGGAGGGGCGCAGAAGAGAGAAGGCAGCTTTCCCGGGACTCTCCTACCCAGATCCACTCAGGGTCGCAGGACAGGCCCCATCTAGCCTGAGGAGGAGTTCCTCTGTGTGTACTAAATTACCTGTTGGGATAAGTGACATTACAGGGCACTTTGCCTGTGTAATTCTCATTAAGCCAACGATTCGCCAGAGCTTGCTGAATATTTGGCCTCTTCACAGGGTCTGGTTCCAGGAGAGAGCGCAGGAAATTGATGGCTCCTGGAAGACATTCAGGAAAGAACACACCCATGTTATAGGCTGAACCCAGACACCGCTGACAACCACCACCGCAGGTGACCCCGCCTCACCTGCCACTCCCCAGCCACCACTGGGGCGAGCTAGTCTCTGAGTCTCTAGGCAAGATTTTGATTCAATGATTCATAGAGCTTAGATTCAACCCCACCTCCCCTTAGACAGGTGGGGCGTTTTAAATCCTATTTCCTTTACTCTTTAAAAAAGAATGTAGGCCATCTGTCCCAGGGACGTAAGTGGTACATACTAAAGCAAGAACAGTCTGGGTCTCCCAATGCCCTGGATTTCCCAATACAACCTGTGGTCTTGTTGCTTAGAGGTGAGCAGAAGAGATATCCTCAGGAAAATAAACAGGGCCAGCATGGCAGCTCACGCCTGTAATCCCAGCACTTTGGGAGGCAGAGGCCAGAGAAGTACTTGAGCTCATGAGTTCCAGACTAGCCTGAGCAAGAGTGAGACCCTGTCTCTACTAAAAATAGAAAAACTAGCCAGATGTTGTGGTGGGTGCCTGTAGTCTCAGCTACTTGGAGGCTGAAGCAAGAGGATCTCTTGAGCCCAAGAGTTTGAGGTTGCTATGAGCTATATACCACAGCACCCTACCCAGGTGACAGAGTAAGATTCTATCCCAATCAATCAATCAATCAATAAAACAGAAAGTATCTACCCTCCAGGTAGGTTTCTGAGCACTGAAGAAGCTGCCAGAGGGATAAAGGCATTCTAAGTTAGAACTTTTAATTAGGACTCAGGGGATACTCAGAGTCTCAGGAGGCCAGTGAGCTCCTGCTCACTTCGGAAGCCATTCTCGGAAGCTGTCCTCTTCTTTCCCACACCCCGTGAATGGACAACACAGCACCCAGACCAGACAGAGCCCAGGCCCATCAGCCCAGCCCATCAGCTGTCGAGACGCCAGACAGCCACATGTTTTTGTTAAAGTGTCAACCCTGCAAGAGAGTGACTCAAGTTTTTAAATCCTAGTTTTGTACAAAGGTCCAGTGAGAGCCACACTGAACCCACGTGTACCTGCCGGCCCTCTCCTTTCGTGCTGCCCCCCAAAAGGAGAGACTGGATGCCAGTCAAGTTCATCCTTACTTTTTAGCCTCTGAAGCTCGCTGCCATCCCATCAGTCATGCTGAGCATGGTATGCAAGGAAAGGATTTGAGAAAACGTTGACAAAACATATAATCTCTACAATCCTGTGTCCTTCCATCCCAGGCAAAAATAACTTCCTTAAATGCCTTGGGTTTCCTTCGATTTAACAAACATGTATAGAGCACCTGCGGTCCACCGAAGTGCTGGAGGTAGGAAGCTAGTCTGTCTATAATCAGAATGTTTATATGCTTTAAAATTATAAGAATGGAGACAACTACACAACACGTAAAAATATGCTTATGATGAACGTGAAGGGCACAAGCTAGAAACTGCTCTGCAGAACGTACAGCCCATTCACACGTTCAAACGACACCAGCACTGACTCCACGGTGAAGATGGTTTGTCTGTCTGGCTCAGTTGCGGTACTATGGCATTTTCCTCATCTATCTTTCTTATTTTATGGAACACTGTTATAATGTCCTTGTAATATAAAAATATTATTTTATGTTGCTTTGTGCAGGATTTCCAATATACCAAAGAATAAATGCTAGAAAACAGTCTTAATTTTTTTGGTCTTCCAATTTTTTCATCCTACTCTTCAAGGTTATATCTCTGTTTTCTAAGATATTCTAGTTTTGTGAGGAAAAGTCATAAAAATTCTCACTTTTTCACAGTCTTTAAGCTGCCATTTTAATATTGTTCTTAAAAGAAAGTCTTCTATCAACCCATTTTGTGTAGAGTAAAAATAATGCCATCACAAAGGGCCAGTTGTGATGGCCCAGTCAACTCAAGAGAAACAGCATCTGCTGGGTCACGCTGTCAGGTAACTCCTCCAGGATGGGCTCCCATGTGGTTCATGAGATCACCAAAAGGTTATTTCAAGATTGAGTGGGTAAAATGTGCATGTGAACACTGTTACAGTCACAAGGTATGTTTTATAGTTGGTTGTCCAAATAAAACTTCCCTAAAATTCGCGGTGCCTATGGCTTGAAGGAGTAGGGTACAGGCCCCATATGCTGGAGGTGGCGGGTTCAAACCCAGCCCCCGCCAAAAAAAAAAAAAAAAAAACTTTCCTAAAATGTTCTTCCATGGTTTAAAAGTAAACAAGTCTCTAAAAACAAAAAAATTTCCTCTTTCCCGAACCTCCATATCCCTCCTCTATATTGCAAGTTATCTGGATCTTAACTGGGGGTATCTATTGGTCAAGGAAAAAAACGATGTGGGCTTAAGGAATTGAATTGGAAGGCTGTTGAGTTAATGACACTTTCTGAGATATCTCTGTTGCTTACCCTGAGAGGACCTGGACAACCATCCAGGCTGCTGACAAGCTTTATCAGAGGATGACTAACCAGAAAAACTAAGGACAAATGCGTATGTGTTTTTGTTCTATTTCTGTAACCAAGCATTCTGCATCTTCACAAATTGCTGATGAGCACAAGTAATTTTAGTTCAACTCTCTACTGACGAATTTTATTTCTTTGGACATCGCAAACATTGCATTGCTTTCCAAAAAGGACTTTAAGAACTTCCTTAAAGCTCTTTTGAAGTTTGTGTTAGGGTCTTGTAAATTCCTATGTCTCTCAAGAAAAAAGAGATTAAAATATTTCCCAGTGTCCTGGAAAGCCATGCCAGGCATGGCGCTCTGAGCTAACACAATCCACTCACGGTTGAGGAGTGGGGTGAACCACATGGGTGCCCCCACTACCCTGCTCAGCACAACACATGGCACAGTCCTCCAGTGCAAAGCTCATTTGCTTTCATGAGCCATCAGCACCTGGACGCTATGCTGAGGTAGGGGCCCCAGCGGACAGACAAAGCCACCGGGCTTTTCGTGTTAGGGTAGCCCACTGGATGAATTAGAGTCCCACCCCACTCCAAGGCGCCCCCTTCATCACCAACAAAGAATTATTTGATAGTCTGATAGTTACAACTTCTAGGACACCTTAATTAGCTCTGGCTCAACCCTGACAAAAGCTTGACGTCGGTGAATTTGAGGCATGAAACCCTTTTGATTCAAAGAGACTGCTTGGGATGTACTGTAAATGCTACAGTGAGGTGTGGTGATGAAAAGGTGAGTGGCTGCCTGAAAAGTTCCTGAGTCACGAAAGGGATTCACTGCTCTGTGCCATACAAGTGACAGCAAGCTGAGAGGAACTGTCTGGAAAAGCCAGCGAAGCCTAAGTTTTCAAACTACATGACGGAGACGTGGGTGGTTCTTTGGAAGCATGCTGTATGGACTGACAAAGGTAATAATGCTGTTTTCAACTCAAATTTGATAGAAATTCTTCCAACTTAATCAAGAAAACGGTAGTAAGATGAAATAGATGAGACCATTACCAGGAGAAGTGACAGAATTATCTAATTAGTAAAGATGTGTGTTAGTGAGACACTTAGTGAGACTGGCGTATTTTCAATTTGGATGGACATACCTCAGAACATGAAGACAGAGAGACAACAGGTGACACCCTGAAACCTTGGAGGGGTGATGGGGTTTACATCAAACAAAACCAGAAACAGGAGAGGAACAGCATGGCGTAGTAGGAAAACCCAGGTTTCCAGTCTAGCAGGACTTGATCTTCTCTGAGACTCAGTTTCCTTCTTGGTAAGTGGCAAACAATAGTGTTTGCCTTGCAGAGTTGTGAAAAACAAGATACCGCACATGAAAAGCACATGACAGGTCAATGAATGGTGGCAACTCTGGTAAGCTTGTTACTGGTAAGCTCATATTTTGGGATGGAAGCAGATGGTATCATATGATATCATAAAGAAAGGTGGGCCAGGCTCATTGGAAGAGAGAGAAGATATACTCACTGGGGTACAAAGGGCTAGAAATACAGGGGACTGTTAGAAGGACAGCAGCTGACACCCCAAACCAAGGTCATTTACTTGGGCTGGGCTACCTCTGCAGCTGGTGCACTGCTCTGGGCCCTACTGCATCAGGCCAACTCTCAACTGTGAGCTGTCGAAAGAATCTATCAGCTGCCCTACTGGGTCACAAATGCACTTTGACACCGGAGTCCTTGAGCCTCTCTATCCTGTGCAAATGCTACGCTTGATACTCAGGACAAAGGATCAATACCTGAGTTGAGGAGGAATATTTATACATCCCAATAGAAAGAAAAAAAGGATGGGGTGGGGGAGGGGTACTGCCAGATTCCTAAGTTGGAAACCGAGCTACAGAAATGCAAAAGTGCAATTCATGCTTGACAAGTCAAGACAACACAGTCCTGCAGGAATGTGAAGATTTTTAACAAGCACACACAGAGCTTAAGGCCAAACTGTTCCTCAGAGCGGGAGCTATGTGAGGTCAGACACCAACTCCGGTGATGCTGAAATTGCCTGGAACATTTTCAGTATTTCTTCTTGGCAATTATCTTTGGTCTTTTTTTTTTTTTATAAGACCTTCAGGAGTGCGATTTTTACTTCTTAAGGGTAACTTTAATTTTCACAATCAAAAAACACTTAGAGCCCAGCCTGCTAAAGCTGTATAATATTATTCCAAGTAAAAACAAGGTATGTTTCTAAAGTTACAAGACTGATTTTTTTTTTTTTTATTGTTTGGGATATATTGAGAGAATAAAGAACTAGGTTATACTGATTGCATTTGTTAAAGTTCCTCTTATGATTGTGTCCTGTCCCCAAGAGGTGTGACCCCTTAACCACCTCCCCTTCTTCCTAATCCCTCATCCCCTTACCCCTCTTTTTCTTTTCTTTTTAAAGACTATACCCCCTCTCTTTTTTTTTTCTTGAGACAGGGTCTTGCTCTGTCACTCAGACTGGAGTGTAACTACAATCCATCTCCTGGGCTTAAGCGATCCTCTTGCCTCAGCCTCCTGAGTAGCTAAGACTATAGGCATGCACCACCACACATCTAATTTTAGAAAGCTTTTTGTAGAGATGGGGTTTCCCTATATTTCCCAAGCTGGTTTCAAACACCCAGCCCCAGGCAATCTTCTTGCCTTGGCCTCCCAAAGTGCTGAGATTACAGGTGTGAGCCAACCTGACATGACACTGATTTTCTTGTGTTACTAACTTACCTGCCCTTGCCTGGCTGCCCAGCTCAGCCAGAGATGATCTGCCTGCCCCTCCTCCCACAGCCTGTGTGGCTCACACTGATGCTGTTCAACAAATATTTCTCCCTCAGCACTTTCGGGACACATGGTAGGATTGCACTGCCCCATCCCTTGACCTGGTGAAGCCATGTGCCAGGTTTTAGCAAACTATGGGTTATGAGTGGAAGCAACACATTGGTGAGTGATTTGAGTGCTGGTGAGAGAGCTTCTCCTTCTCTCTCCCTCTGCGTGAACCTAGAATGCTGGAAATGGTGGCTGCCCCATCAGCTTGGGCCCTAGGTTGGGCAGAAGCCTTACTGTTTGATCCAACTCTTAATAGGTAAGTGTGTAGCAAGAGTGAGAAAGGAACCTTTGTTATCTTAAGCTACTGAGGTTTGGGGGCTAATTAACACCACAGTCCAATCTGACCTATCCTGACTAATACGAGGAGGAGCAGATCAGCAGCTATCCAGCCCCGCAGGGTCTCAGGGAAATTCAAAGTGAGCACTGTCTGCCCTCCCAAAGCCGGGGGCGGGGGTGTACAGACATCTTCCTATGTTATAGGCTCTGAGCCAGTGGAGGAACCTCAGAATACTCTGAGAATACTCATGCATTATTCATGAGTGTATAACCCTTAACAAGACTACTTTGAAAGACAGCATATATTAGTAAATATCAAACCTCATTGAGGTATCATTAGACTTCAACCATAAAAAATATGACTGTATCAAATGTCAGCTAGGATGCAGCGATCACCAGCACATTGCTAGTGGGAATGCAAAATGACACGGCCACTCTGAACAAGAAGCTGCCATTTCTTACCAAACTCAAGATGTGCTTACTAACCCACCAGCAATTTCATTCTTAGTCATTTGTCCCAGATGAAAGAAACCATATTCACAGAAAAAACTTATATGTGAATGTTCAGAGAAGCTTTATTCATAAGAGCCCCAAACTGCAAACAACATAATCATCCTTCACTGGGTGACGGTTAAACAAACTGTGGTATGTCCATCCCAGGGAATACTACTCACCAATAAAAAGAAACAAAGTCCTGACGCGTGCAACAACTCGGAGGATCTGAACGGAATTATTCTGAGTGTAAAAAGCCATACATATACATATTATATGTGTATATATATAGATATGGCATTTTGAAATGACCAAATTTTAGAGACGGGAACAGGGGAGTGGTTGCTGGGGCTTAGGGAAAGGGGAGGAAGGGGAGTAGCAGAGAGATCCTTGTGAGAGGCCTGGACCATACCTTGGCTATGGCAGCCGTCACATGATTTACACATGTGAGAAAACTGCACAGAAATAAAAACACAAATAAAAACACCAACACACAATTGAATGAACATGAAACTTGTGAAATCTGAATAAGGTCAATGGATTTTGTCAGCATTAATCTCCTGGTGGTGATATTACACAAGATCTTACCCTGGGAAGGAAAGTGAGGGAAGGATACACGGGTTTCTCTATGTTATTTCTTACAACTGCAGGTGAATCTACCATTATACCACAATAAAATGATTTTCAAATAATCTTTTGTTTAAAACAAACTATCCCCCTTATGCTGATTTATTTTATTTAGAGCACTGGCACTAGCGGATATCTATTTATCCTTTGATGTTTTGCCCTTCCCACCGATGCCTGAGCTTTATCAGAGTAGAGACTGCCTGGTTTCCTCTCTGTCTTCCTCAGCCTAGGACACGACTAATGGGTACACAGTACTTATCCATGGAACAAGCTAATGAAGATGAAATGTGGGATGAGTGAATGAAGGAAGGAAGGAATGAGCACTCTTCAGGGTGCTTGACAGCACTTACCAAATTTCTGAAACCTCTAAAACCAAAATAGAACAATCCATTCAATATTTTGCACATTTCCTAAGTCTAAGAGTTACGGCTCTCGGTGCAGAAATACATCCCGTATGATGACAGAACTGTAACTTATCTTCCCAAGGACATGCTGCCTCCTTTGCTTTCAGCCTCCAGAGATCTACCCTTCCTCATAAAGGTGAAAGGATAGGCGAATGAGGTAATTACATGTGAGAATGCGTTTCAGCTCTGATTCCACTTGGCAAGCACAATAAACTCAAGCGCATGCCTTATAAATTCAGGAGAAAAATACATTAAAGTAGTAAGAGAAAATGCTATATTTTAACCGTGTTTCATAAGTTAAATAATTTTTTTTTTCAGTCAAAAACTCATCTCAGTAAAGCTGAATTTAGTGTAAGGAGCCAGTTAAACGAACACCAAGCGCACACTGAGGCCAGAAACTTGAAGTGAATTGTGAACCAAACAAAAGAACAAATCATATTAATTTACTGGATCTGAAACCAAACCCTAATACCAAGTGTTGACTGAAATGTGAACCAGCTAAAGTTTGGGAATATTTTCCAAACACACCTGATGATTCCGTCTAATGCAGTAACTGAACCTACCTATATCTGTAAGCTTTTGAACAGGCTCAGAAACTCAACTAGGAAAACAAATCACAGACCCAGTTTGAAAGAAATTAGTATTTCTTAAAGAAGACACAATAGAAATGGGATTGTAAACACTCTTTTCCAAGTCAACATTATAATATGTTGGGTTTTAAGACAAGCCTGCAATTATTTTTCAAAGGGAGACTATAAGATCATTTTGACCTGTGTGTTTTGTGCAGAAGGAGGAAGAAGGAAGTTAGGGGTTTGAATCTGGAATAGAACAGGAAAGGGTACAGGTGAGATGCAGGGAGTGGCTTAGAGATGGGAAACCCAACCACCTCTTGAGATTTAGTTTTAACACCAGGAAGAAACTCAGTCTTGGGGTAGTCATAATATCATTGCTGGAAAACAAATACTGCTTCACAAATGGACCCAAACCAGTCAGAACAAAAGTCCTGAGCTGTAATTGAGAGAGCGGCAGGTGCATTACCTGTAGAAAGCTGGGTGGGGAGGGGGTTCATCTCCTTGTCCACCATCTTCTGGTACAAAGCCCTCAGGCTGAAAGGCTCCACTGTGAATGGCAGTGTCCCCGTCAGCATGGCATACATGTTCACACCTCTGAAAAGAGAGATGGCAATGCATGAGACCAGAACAAGGCTCCCGGAGGGGACGGCAGAGAGGATACAGGCTTAGCTGACTCTTCAACGCTGCAGGTTTCATGCTGACAGCAAGAGGCCCTCCTCACAGTCATCTTTCTAAAATGCTCAGCGTCACCATGAAAGGCTTAATGAGGGCACTGAGTGTGAAGTCTCAGACTGGGGACCACAGGGATAATCAGGAGCTTGAAGAATGTCAAAAGTGACCTCTAACAGAGGACCCATGACCCTCTGCTCTCTCTTTTTTTTTTTTTTTTTTTTTATTAAATGATAGCTGTATACATTAATGCAAACATGGGGTACAGTGTAGTGTTTTCATATACAATTTGAAATACTTTCATCAAGCTGGTTAACATAGATTTCATGTCATTTGCTTAGTCATTATGTCAAAACATTTATATTCTAGTTCTAGAAAAGTTCACTTGTACCCTTGTTAGACAGATATATAGGTGATCTTTCCAGTCACCCTCCCACCACCCAGCCGCACTTCTCCCCTCCCCTTCTGCACCTCCTCCCCATATTCTTGGGCTAGATTTAAGTTGTATCTTTCATTTGAAAGCTATAAATTAGTTTCATAAAAGGGCTGTGTACATTGGATACTTTTTCTTCCATTCCTGTGACACTTTGCTAAGAAGAACATTTTCCAGTTCCATCCATGTACACATGAAGGAGGTAAAGTCTCCGTTTTTCTTTAGGGCTGCATAGTATTCCATGGTGTACACCGCTCTGCTCTCTCTAACATCAACAGCTAGGCTGCCCAAACCAAATGATACGAGTAACACCTCGGAGACATTAGGAACTTCACATAAGAATAGTCCTCCCGTTACGTGGTTCCTCACGGATGATTTACAAGGTGGAACCTGGAAGAGGCAAGATCAAAAGTCCACAGAGAAAAGGCCCCGCCAGGGAGCACGGGTCATCACCCAGCTGGCACACCGGGTTACCACTCAGCCCTCTGAAACACAGCCTCATGCCAAAAATGGTGTTTTGCTCTTCCCTGGAATTGTGCTTTGACTTGTAACTAGAGACATTCTTGTGGAGTTCTCTTTCCCATCTTCATTTTTTATTTTATTGTTTACTATGAGACTCTGCCACCTGGCCCTGACCCAGTATCTCAGATGTGGTTGAAATACCTTCTGAATGGACTTAACTGCTTGTACCCAGAGCCAAGACAGGGAACACACCATCTTCTCTTTTATTGCCCTCTTGCGCAAACCTAATATCATTTTATGAGATTTCCTGGTGGGGGTGAAATGTCTGCCCAACAAGAGGTCTCAAGGGTTTAAAGGTGCCTATGGGAATATGCTTTAAAAACAGGCAATAACGGGGGGCGCCTGTGGCTCAAAGGAGTAGGGCGCCGGCCCCATATGCCAGAGGTGGTGGGTTCAAACCTAGCCCCGGCCAAAGACTACAAATAAAACAAAACAAAGCAAAACACAGGCAATAAGATTTCCAGTCAAAACAAAGCCAGTGGGACTGCAATTCAGATCCTTGAGGCCCAGTTCCACGGAGACACCTCTGAATTACGGCATTCTGATAATGACGGATGCCAGAGCCCACCGATCTGGTTAGAAACCCTTCTCAAATTTCAGACATATGCTAAGGCCCAGTTCCACTCTGAACTCACAGTCCAGTCAAGGAGACAGATACATTAACATTCATTCCTCAAACATGGAATACACAGGTCACTATGAAAGTTTTGAGACAGCCTATGTTATGATCCATTATTTCACTTCCAAGAAACACAGCCAACAGCGTCCTTTCTCATTCACCTGGGCAAGTTTCAACTTGGTTGGCTTATTGGAGTTGCTTGGCTTTGGAGTGGGGAAGGAGGTGGGCAATCGACACGCAAACAAATAAATGAGCACAGTGCTTTCAAGAGGTATAAGCGCAAAGGGAGTAAGAAAATGCTGGACTGTGTGGCTCTGACCACTAGAGGACTTATTTACGGGAGAAAGAGGGCTTTATAAACAAGTTCATGGAGAGGGGAGTTCTCAGGGGCTGAGCAGATGTGAGCTCTGTGCCCTTGGTTGGCCAGCGGGCTATGGGTGATAAGGTACAAACACCACGCAATGGAGAAGAGGATGAGCAAGGCGTACATAGAGCTGTTTGAGGCAGCGTTTCCCTACACGTATATCAGAACACATCCCCAGGGCGTGAAAAGATGGTAGGTGAATAAAAAGCTCTATGGCCAAATAATTCAGGGAGTAGTTCAGGGAGCATTTTGTACAAGTGGATTAAAGAGGCTCAGAATGGAAAGCAGCAAATCCAGCAGGTTGCTATTAACGTCAGAATAGGAGTGATGGTGAGCAACAGAAAGGGAAAGGCAAAGATGACACGTGTAGGGCACGTGACTGATGGCAGATGTGGAGAGCTGGCCCAGCAGCACTAACAGAGGTAAGACGGAGGAACCTGGGGGGAGGGACAGTTGGCTGTGGAGGGAAGGAGTCTGAGGGCTGGGGACATGTTTGAGAACCTACTGTGCAATGCTGCATTTGAGTGTGTTTGAGACAGGCTCAACATCCTTGCTTTGGAGAATTCTTGGAAACTGAGGGGAGGAAAAACTTAAAGGGCACCCCAAATTATAGAATTTCTGCATACAAAGAAGCTTTGGAACATGCCTTTTATGGAGGGAAACCCCCTGGCTCATCCCACAAAACTGTTGCTTGGGAACACTGAAGCAGCCTCCGAGACAGGCTGCTCCCAACACTCCTTAGCCAGCCCCTCCCACTCAGGGGGACTCTGCATGAGGAAGGGTTTCCCAGAACTACACCATCTACCTCCTCCACCCACTGCTTGTGGAGTAAGACCAGTTGTTCTTCCATGGTTCCCATTTCACATTTTTAAAAATTGGAACCAGGATCTTCCTACCCCTCTGGGTCTTCCCCAGGTCCTTTGCCTGTGCTTTATGTGACATGGTCCGGAGTCCCCTCAACAACCTGGCTCTCGGCCCTGAATACACAGCAGCAGGTTCATGCAGTTAAGGAGTTTTAAAGATCTCATGTTATGTAGCAAAGACCTAATATTTCCACAGAGGTGGAGTGAATTGAGCTAAAGGGGGGAAAATTCTGTCTTGGCTCTGACACTCATAACCAAAGCTGAAGAGCCTGTCTGGTGTCATTTCTCCTGCAGGAGAATGTTTTATCCTGCCCACCTCAAGCTGCGTTTCTCAAATCAAGGTGCACCGACACATTCCCAGGGACTTGGCACTTATAATTTTGATTTTCTTTTCAGTGACATACTAAAACATTTTACAATGCGTTGCCAGGAACATCAGGGCCTATCACATAACCAAGAAAACCTTCCACTTAGCACGCCCTCAAACTTCAGCACCTGCTTTTATATTTGCCTACCAATGCATGGTTTTTGCAAAATAAAAAAAAAAAATCACTTTCATTGTTACAGCCCAATGAGAAAGGAGTGGAGGTAAATTTGTCAGTGAGACATCTGTGCTTCTAAATGTGAGGAAAAAAGTCTCCTGATGATGAGAATAGGGTGATGGTTTCCAAAGCCTGGTCCTCAGACCAGCGGCATTAGCAACATTCAGCAAACTTGTTGAAAAAGCACATTCTTGGGTGTTGTTCCATCCCTACAGAGTCAGAAACTCTGGGGGTGCTTGTGTAAGCCCCCCAGGGGCTTGCAAACCTGGTGCACTCAAGTTTAAAAGCCACGGGAAAAGTGAAAAGTGCATGCAGGTATGGAGGGGGCGGAGGGGGCTGAGTCAGCACAAAATGGGCCTGAGAAGCTCAAAGAACCTATGCCCTCCATGACAAAGAACTCATGCTGCCTACAGTAATTCCCAAACACCAGCTATGGCAGTCAATTAACGTTGCTAATTTGAATATTTTAGGGTTCTTTTAGTCTTAGTTATATTTAACTTGTAAATTAGGTTTGGTTTTTGAGTTGTACCAAGCCATGAATAAAACACATTTAATTTTGGGCTCGTGCACTTGTAAGTAACATTCAAATAAAAATGACTCAAGTCAGCATATAAGGCTATCAAGAATGGTCTTCCTTTACAAGGACAGCGTACAGTCCTCAGGTTTGTAGAATATGACCTTTTACCTTCCCTCCCATGTTTAGGGGACACGCAGCTTCCTGTCACAGGTGGGTTGCATCGCAGAGTGCAGTATGTCTCTGAAAGGAGGGATGTCATGGTAATGGGCAAGGAGCCAAACTAAAGGGCTGGGTGAGTGTACAGGGCCAGAGGATCAACTCTAAAACCTTTATGAAAGTTTCTGTCTTCAAGAACTTGAGACACCAAACTGTTCACCTCCTGCTAGTCTCTGACAAGCTTCAACAGATGACCAAAATCGCCTCCAGTCACTGCATATTACATTGGTCTTTGCCACTCTCCATTATCTGGCTGTGACCACAGATGTTTATCTGAAAGACACAACCAGCTGGGTGCCGAGCTGAGTGGTTACAACACTATCCCCCTCCCCCCATACCAGGGGTTACCAGTTCAAACCTCACCTGCGCCTAATTAACACACACACACACACACACACACACACACACAAAAGAAATGAAAGACAGCATTGGTAAACTTCAGATGCCAGGTCTGACCAGGATTGGGCAAGTGCTTTTTATAGTAACTCTGACTGATTGCTTTGCAAGCTGCCTCTAGAATTTCATTTCTCTTGGAGGACTTTTTCATTAAGAAGAACAGTTACAACTCCTTGAAGAAGAAGACCTACTTCTTTCATCCTAGGGTCTCTCATACATAAAGTGTGGACAACAGTACCTACCTCTCAGGGTGTAAGAGCATCAGATGAACTAGGCCACAGGAAACGGTGAATGGTGTACTTGGCATAAATTAAATGCTTTACAAAAGTGACCGATCATTTCCTCAATAAGCTTCTTTAAAATTACTAGAAAAGATGCAATTATATTTATACTCTATTGTCAAATAATAATGGAAACCTCCATTAACAGTCATACAATCCTAGCTGGGAAATTTTAAAGGGGAAACCAGATTGCGCACCTTAATTCTTCTTCCCGAGGGTTTTCATACATGTTTAATCTCTGGACATAGAGAAATCGAGTCCCTTTGACATTTCAGAAGCATGTGAGAATACCAAGGGAAAAATGTGGAATGCAGTGTATAAACCTCTGTAATCCCATAGAATTAGTAGGAGTTCCAAAACATGTTCAGAATTTCCTGATGGGTCTTTTGAAATACGGCCCATGGGCTTTTCTGGGTTCTCCGGGGCAGAGATAGGATTCCCAACAATCAAAGACAGTCTTAAAGAATGAGGGTGAGCAGAGACTGGGATGAGAGGGGCACCAGGCATATGCGGCTAGGGCTTCTCCTCGCAGAAAGCAAGAGGGGTGAGTCACTGTCAGGTGGAAGGAACCCAAAGACGCTGGGTGCTGTGGGATACTCTGACATTAAAGCGGAAGGAAGAGAGACAGGGAAGGGCAGCTGGAAGAAGGGGAGACAGGCCACGTGAACTACACATGTGGAATCTGTGGAATTCATTCAGAAGCCAAATGGTGGCCCTGATATCTAGTCTGACACACAGAAGCAGAAAAAAAGTTGGGGTATCGCACACACATTTCTGTCATCCGGAGCAAAGGAAAGAAATGAATGGTGCCGGGTGTGGTAGCTCACGTCTGTAAACCTAGCACTGTGAGAGGCTGAGGCTGGAGAATCACTTGAGCTCAGGAGTTCGAGACCACCCTGAGCAAGAGCAACACCCTGTGTCTACAAAAATAGAAAAAATTAGCCAGTGGGGTGGTGCATGCCTGTAGTCTCAGCTACTTGGGAGGCTGAGACAGGAGGATCGCCTGAGCCCAAGAGTTTTAGGTTGCTGTAAGCTAGGCTGAGGCCAGAGCACTCTAGCCTAGGCAAGAGAATGAGACTCTGTCTCAAAAAAAAAGGACGGGGGGGGGGGGGATGACTTTAGGGATATTTTTCATGGTCCTCCAAAGAGCACCCCATTTTGCATTTATATTGCTAATTCCTGCTTCCCTATGGGGGCATCCTGGGAGCCCTATTCAAGGAAGAGCCTTCTTTCTCTCAGTGACAGGTTGATTGTCTTCCTAATACCAGAAATCACACAGGAAGTTCCATCATCCATCCTCCTTTAGGGGAGGCTGGTTTTGATTTTGGAAGTGAACTCTTCCATCTGTTGTTTCAGAGCAATAAAAAGGGAAGGCATTTTATATTAAGTGCCTAACCCAGGGAGAAAACTGGTTCTATTTTCACTCTCTTTTAAAACAGGCTTTTAAATTAAATTCTCTTTGGGTTTTCCATTTCCAATTCTGCCAGCAAAGTCACAGGCACCAAAAAGAAACCTAACCCGCATCTCAGACACAACACCCCAAAGCAGGGGAAAGCTAATCTCTTAAAGAAGGGTCTGAAGCTTTATGTTTTTGCCAAGATTGAGAGCATGGGAATCAGACATTTCACACCTCCTAGCCTTCACATACGCACCCCCCTCTGTCTGGAACCCTCGGGAGCAGATTAAACTCTCCCAGCCCTCTTGACTTAACCCAGCTGTAGTTTCCTCTTCTGCCCCACCTGACACATGGTATTTGCTTACAGGTGAGACTTACAGTAAGTAGGTGTCTTAACTCAGGCTGTCATAATGAAATGCCCCAGACTGAGTGGCTCAAAACAGACACATATTTTCTCACAGTTCTGGAGGCTGGAAGTCTGAGATCAGGGCCAAGCAGGGTCAGGTTCTCGGGAGGGCCCCCTTACTGGCCTGTAGAGGGTCACCTTCTTCTGTGTGCTCACATGGCAGGGAGAGGACATGTGTGCCAGATCTCTTCTAAGGGCACTAATCTCACCTCTCACGACCTTATTTAAACTTTATCACCTCTCAAAGGTCCCCATCTCCAAATACCATTACATTGGGAGTTAGGGTTTCAATATATTAATTGGGGGGAGGGAAACACACAAGAAAAGAAGAAAAATGGCCACAAATTCTTTGCCTCTTTCCCCATCAAGAGGTTGGGTCTATCTTCATCTGAGCATCTGAGCTTGGCCATGTAAACTGGCTCTGCCCAGTGAGAGCAGCAAACGTTGAGGAACTCTGAAAAGGTGCCCCGGGGCTGACTCCCCTGTGCCAGGGATTCCTCTTCCATCATGTGAGTGAAGTGCTATCTATTTTGCGGTTTTCTTCCATTTCCAGTTTTCTTGCAGGCAATAAGCTATCGATGACAGCAAAGACTGAGAATTCGGTTTTAGGATCTGAACATTTACTGACCCGTTAGCAGCTGATGGAGACGCACATTCTGTCAGGATGGGATGACCTGGCATTCAGTTACACTACTCCATTTGCCTATTAGTGAGCTTGATTCTATCAGAAAATATTTCATGCTTCCTGGGATGTAGAAGGGCTCTGAGATGTGTAACAGTGAGTTTTTCACTCACCTGTTTAACTTCTCACCTTTCCAGAGATTTCAGCCCTTAGACAACAGAAATGTACTGTCTCGTGGTTCTGGGGGCTGGAAGTCCAAGCAAGATCCGGGTATCCCCAGGGATGGTTCCTTCTGAGGCTGTGAGAGAGACTCTCTGTTCCAGGCCTCTCTCCAGCTTCTGGGGCTCCTGGCAATCTTAGGTGTTTTTAGCTTCTAGACGCATCACCTTGAACTCTGCCTTCATCTTCACAGGGCATCATTCCTGTGTCTGTGTCTGAACTCCCACCTTTCACAAGGACACCCGTCATACTGGGTTTTTTGACCTCATCTTAAGGTTATTAGGCCATGAAGATTCCTCCCTTATGAATGGGATTAAGACCCTCATAAAAGAGGCCTTGGCGCATCCATCTATCTGGGGCTTCCTCCTTGTCCCCCTGCCCCCACGTGAGGACACAGTATTCCTCTCCTCCAGAGGACACAGCATCAAGGCGCCACCTTGGAAGCAGAGAACAGCCCTCACCAGATAACCAAAACTCTCAGCACCTTGATTTTGGACTTCCCTGCTTCTAGAAATTCAAGAAAATAAATGTCTGTTCTGTATCAATTACCCACTCTCAGGTATTCTGTTATGGTGGCACCGGGACACATAGCTTCCTTTTGTTAGTTAGGCTAAGTTATGCCGTCCCATGAATTCAGTACAGGTCTGGTGCCCTCATCCCCTAAGGAAGTGCTCTGGGGAGCTGGCTGGCCCAGGTTAACCTCATTTGTAAGAAAGAATAAAACATGGCTCCTCACAGCCACAGCAAGGTGAGACGCTTCTCCCCAAATCCCCACCGTGGGCACCACAGCAGGGGCTATTGGGCCTCCAGTTTCTGGTCCTCCTGGAGGCCCTACATGGGTGTCCAGAGCCCTGCCACAGTGAACCAAAAGACCACTGTCCCTATGGTGTGCCACCACTCCTGGAGGGCTTGCTTGTATGGTACAGTATGTCATAGAGCACTGTAGCTGTGTATCACCTTCTCAGGAAAGAAAAGTGCAATTAAACCAAGAAATGTCCAGCTGCCCCAGAAGCAGCTTAACCACGCCAGGGGCCAGGGCAGAGGAGGGACGTGAGCTGCTCCCTAGGGCAAAGCACAGCCCCTGAAGTGAGTGTCCAGGCATCCTGGCCCAGGCACATCTGTCCAGGTGGGCCTCAGGATCCTTCCTAACACAGCCCCCAGGCCTCTCCTCCTTCCAGTCCTGCTGTTGGAGTCACTGCTGCTGGTTCACAGATAGAGACAGAGCAGGTGGCAACAGGCCAGGTGGGATGGAAAGAATCCTCACTGGGGAATAGATCCCTTTGTTTTCATCACGGGCCCCAAGCTGAGAAATGGAAGATGTGTGATCACTAAACATTAGTTCTTTTCCCTGGTCAAGCGACTTGGCAGAAGGAAGAACAAGTCTGAGCTTCAAACCGACCTTTTGGCAGCCTGTGCTTTTCAGCTCCCTTTGTATTTCTCCAGACAGGAAGACCGATGTGCACCCATGTCACCGTGAGCTGTCGGGGTCAGAAGTCCCATGCTGCCTTTAAGAGGTGCTGTGACACTCATCACGAGCCCCCACCTGGCTCTGAAGCCCCAGGCGGTGCCTTCCCATTTGCAGCTCTAGACTCAGGATACACCTGCTCCATCAGACCAGGTTGGGAAGGGTCCCCTCCACAGGCAGACTCATCACCATGACAACTGAGGACTAGACTCGCAGGATACACCTGCTCCATCAGACCAGGTTGGGAAGGGTCCCCTCCACAGGCAG
>NW_003852506.1:3757282-3778470 GCF_000181295.1 Otolemur garnettii
AACTGAGGACTAGACTCAGGATACACCTGCTCCATCAGACCAGGTTGGGAAGGGTCCCCTCCACAGGCAGTCTCATCACCATGACAACTGAGGACAACACAGGACTATTCAGTCCCCTGGAGAGCAGCACCTCAAGAGCAAACTGTCACCTGCTCTGCAAGGTGAAGAATTACGTCTCCTGCCCCCTCCCTGTCATCGGAGTCATAACGCCCCTGGGGACGGGAGGGGTCTTGGTTTTTCAGGCTCCTGCAGCCTTTTGATTTGGGGAGCACAGATTCTCCCTTCCACAGCTTTCCATTTAGCATGACCGCTTCCCCTAACTGGTAAGAAGGTGATTACAACCTCACACATTCACATTCATCCATTCAGTAAATATTTACTAAAGGAAGACGATGTGCCAGACACTTGGGAGAATTCTTATGGGTTGGAAGACACCCAGAAGGATTTCCGCTCACGTATGACTCTGAACCACAGGTACTGGCTGCCAGGAGGCCTGCCTGGACAGAGTTTAAAGAGTCGTGGCTAGTGCTGCCTGTGAATCCCCAGGCACCCTGCAGAGAAGGCGTCCTCTGCTGCTGTTGCCAAGGCTCCATCCCAGCAGGTACCCACCACACACTGTCCTTGTGTAGACTGTGCCCCAGAGCACACCTCTAGAGTGACTAGACAGCCTGGCCCCACTGCCAGTGACGCACCCATGCAACTCTGGGCCACACTCACCCCTCTATTCTGTCTGTGTAAACTGAAGGTGACGGACACACCTCACAGGACTGTCCTGAGCATTGAGGGTGACTCCCCAGACCCCCTAGCTAGCCCAGGAACAGGAGCTAACCTTGCCTTGTCTCACCATCTTTTAGCCAGGGGTCCAGGAGTGCTGGCCCTTTCTGGGGAAGTCCAGGGACTCTCCCCCCTCAGCATCTCATTCTGGTCTCTGCTTCTTCCTAATCTCAGCCAGAATGTCCTCAGGTCCTCTATCTTGTAGACCTTTAAGCTGATTCACATTCCTCTGTTGCTTTCTCTGCCAGCCTCAGCCTCTCCCTGACCTTCTAGCTTCTGCTCCACTAGAGGAAAGGCCTGCTTTTCCCTCCTGTCTTTCTTTCCCTCCTCCCTCCCCCCTTCTTTATCCTCTTTCTCTCCCTCCAGGCTCCCTGCCAGGTGCTACAGAAACACTGGGAACAAGCCAAGTAGTCCCTGGCCCTCAGCTGCAGCCCAGGGGTTTCCAGCATGTAGACAATGACCACATGGTGAGGGCCAGAAAAGCTGCCCATGGCACCAGCACCCAGAGAGACAAGAAGGGAGGAAAGAGACAGGGTGCAGAGACAGGAGAAGGAATTCCAGGCCGAAGGAACTGTGCGCGCAAGGGTGGGAATGTAGCGGGGAAACAGGAGGCGAAGCCGGGTTCACTGCAGAGCAAATGCGGACAGAGAAAGAAGCTGCCCAGTGAGGCCATGGGGCAGAAAAGCACCTTGCAGGACAGGGTCAGGGGTCGGTACTGCACTGGGGACCCTGAAAGGACATTGCCCGGTTTAAGCCCCAGTTCCACCACTTAACAGCTCCACAACCTTGGCAATTTTATTGATTTCTCTGATGATGGGTTTCTTCTTTCATAAAACAGGATAACAGGGAGCAATGATTTCATGGGTCACTGTGAAAATGAAGTGACACAGTGTTTGGCAGACACTACACATTCAGCAAACATTAGCTTCTCTGCCAGCTGGAACAAGGGTAGTACAGTGAAGATAGAGAGAAGCTGAGGGATTCCAGAATGCTCCAGGTCAACACACCCTTCTCCCAGCCCCTCTCATCTCCAGAGTCTACTTTCTTTCTTTAGAGTTCTGGTCTCACTCGGTTGCCCAGGCTGGAGTGCAGTGGTATCACTGTGGCTCACTGCAGCCTTGAACTCTGGGCTCAGGCAATCCTCCCATCTCAGCGTACTACGGGTGTGCACCAACACACTTGGCTAACTTTTCTTACTTTTTGTAAAGATGGGGTCTCACTGTGTTGCCCAGCCTGGTCTTGGACTCCTGGCCTTGAGTAATCCTCCCACCTAGGCCTCCCTAAGCGCTGGGATTACATGTGTGGGCCCACATGCCCGACTACAAGCGTGCATCTTAACCAGGATCTCATTCTCTGTCTATCTGAAGCCCATCTCCCCATGGCAAGGAATTTAGTCCTATCCTGGGATCCAGGATTTTCCTGAATGGCTCCTATACTGTCAGCTGTGGTGCCCTTGGATTAAGACTGCAACATTCAACTGGGCATGGTGGCTCACGCCTGTAATCCCAGCACTCGGAGAGGCTGATGCAGGAGGATCGCTTGAGCTCAGGAGTTTGAGATCAGACTAAGCAAGAGTGAGACCCTGTCTCTGCTTAAAAAAAAAAAACAAAAAAAAACAAAAAAAAAAGTAGGAATGGCATTCCAGGCAAAGGAAATCTCTAGTGCAAAGTAAAGCCCAGAGGTGACAAGAGGAAACAGAGGATGATGTGTCTCAAGAACCACCTATAGCGGGCAGGGTCATGTACATGAAGCAAGAGAAGTGGGCAGAGCAAGGCCCACAGGGAGCCTGGGATGGCTGCAGAATGCAGGTTCCCACTGATGGCCAGAGGACACTGGACAGGAGGGAGGGGCACAACTGACTCCAAAGCCAAAATGTGAGCTCCGTGAGGGTAGGACTTTGATGGCTTCTCTCCCCGGCACCTTAGTGAATTCTGGCAAAGGCCAAATTCTGAAAGTTTGTGCAGAAAAGACTATGAAAGGTCAGAGCTGGAAAGCCAGATCCCAAAGAGTCCCTGATTACATCCTCCAGACCCTACCACATAATACACACTTAGCCAGTGCCCTGGAAAAGAGAGGAGCAGTGTGGACGCAGGAGAATGACTCACATGGACCAGACGTCGATTTTGGGGCCATACTTCTTCCTGGCCAGCAGCTCGGGGGCGGCATAGGCAGGGCTGCCACACTGTGTGCTGAATGGGTCGGAGTAGCCCAGGATCCCTGCACAGTTGCTCAAACCAAAGTCTGCAAAGAGAGGAGACAACACAAGCTCCGAATTAGAAAACTGCAGAAATGAAAGAAAGAGTCAAAAAGGAAAGAAGAAAAAAGGGGGGGGGGGAAAGGCAGCAGGAAAGGAAACATTCTCTCTGACTAACACATAATTTAGCATCCAAAGAGCAAACGCAACAGCTGCAAACCATAACCTCTGGATTTGAGTCTCAAGACAACAGAATGTAGGTGGTGGTTCCCTGGCTTAGCTGTGAACATTTTACACCAGGCCTCACTGCAAAAGCTGGCTGGAGCTAACAGTACCTTGATCTAAAAACTATTTCATCAAACCTTGTAAATGAGTCATTCAGGAAAAAAAAAAGGAGGCTTTGCTTTCTAGGACGAAGGCAGGAAGAGAGAACAAGCAGAGGGGCACAGAGTTAGCGAATTTCCAACTGGCCATGTGGGGAAAAGATGAAGATTGATTTCCCAGGCTGCTTGTCTGCCTCACCCTCAGTGACACATGCTCCTGCCATTTACAGTTGACTTCTTCAGTCGAATGTTTTCACTTCATGCAAGTTTTTAAAAAACTTTCCCTAAAGGTATTCAGCACAATATGGTGATCTAACAACTCTGAAAACCCTGAAGTGTTGGCTGGGAAGGTAACAGGATAGACAGAGTGACTGCAAGGCACAGCTTTGTTCCTGGATGAGTAAGGCAACCAGAAAGAAGAAAGAAAAGCCCAGAGCATCAAAAGCTACTTTGGGGCTATTATGCCTTTTGTGCTGTGTTTATTTTTGATCTTAAAGATACTGAAACTGACAGGTCATTAGAGAGCTGTTAGTGTTATGCCCTCATCTGAGATCCTTCCTCAATCTTTGTTGATCTCAGAATAAGATCACAGTTCATCCTTTGAACTTCAATGTAAATATTATGGCCTCCCCCCTGACCCCCCCAAAATAGAAGTCTCTCAGGCTACAGAGCTCAGGCAGAGACCGACTCCAAGTCTTGAAGAGAACTCCTGTGCTTTCTCAATCAGCAGTATTTATGTCTAGTTTCCTGACTGTTTTTCCCCTTCGCTTTAACAGGTCTCCACCTGTAAAGCACATGACTGTTAAACTTGCTATAGGAAGGCTCAGGACAGGAGAAACACAGTGCACACTAAGGCTGGGAGTCTGCGAAGTTACTCACACACCATGGATCAAGATGACACAACTGAAAAGGTTTCTAGCAATCATTGGCTTTTGCTGTGTCATTGAAACAGCTTTCTAAAGAGAACCTCACCCAAGCAGAACTCCAAAAACTCTTCACGGCTCTAAATATCATCCAAACTTACCAGCTCAGACGACAACAAGAACTGGCAAACCAGCCAAAAGGGGAATGTTGCATGTTCAGACGCTTTACTCGGGTTGTTTTCTGATTCCACTTTTCTCTCTTAACCTCCCTTACCCTCTTTTCCTTTGCACCCACCCTTTTTCCACCCCCACTTCCTGTCCCATCAGCCCACAGCCACACTAGACAGCACAATCCCAGCAAGAGATGCCTCCAGGAATCAGGGAGGGGGGTGGTTCTGAATTGCTAGATTAGAGGAAGAAAATCTGTTAAAAAGAACCCCAGGAACCCTGTGCTCAGACCCCACCCTGCAGTGTCACTGAAGTGGGAGGAAGAGGGGATGAATATTTTCATACAAAGAAAGAATCATATTGTGCTTTAGAGGATGGTTTCATTGTTTAAGGTTTGCAAATGAACCTAAAAGAATTTTAATTAGTGGACAAATGCACAAAGAGCACCTACTGTGGGAAAATGGAAAGGCCAATGTGGAATAAAGATATTTATTATCTGGGGCAACATTTTAAGAAAGGCTTAGCTTTATGGAACAATGAGGTTGGAGGCCCCAATCTCACTGGAGTCCCAGAAAGTGAATCTTTAAGTTTCTGAGATTAGAGAAAGAATCTGTTTCTGATCTCAGCAGGGTTCCTCATTCTATTCACTTCCTCATCTCCCCCCAAGGCCCCCTCCCATCCCCCCACCTGTCTCTAGAAGGAAGGGCTTGTTAGAAGAAGGCCGAGAGGCAAGATAAGAGACCAGATCTCCTTCCATGTCCCGGGCAAGTTTGGGAACACAAGGGTTTGGCTTTATCTTAAGCACAGTTTTGAGAAGATAAATTAGCAGGGATTTGGGGAGTGGAGGAACTAGAATCTGCCTTTTAAGTGACTTATGTTGATCTAGCCAAAAGGGCTTCAGTTAAAATATATTGTAGAGAAACAACCAGTTCGTTTCACATTCATAATTGTTAATTATTAAAATTTTACACATCTGTCCATAATTAGAATTGTGAAACTAGAGAGAAGCTCACCTCCCAGCAATGTCACCTGGGTCTGCCTCAATTAGATTTGTTAAAGACATCAGCCAATTATCGCTCCATTTTCTGAGAGCTACGAAATAAATCTCAAAAAAGCACCCAAGTGAACACTGCTCTGGAAAATTCAAGTGCAAAACTGTTCTAAGTTGTGACTCTTCCATTTTAAGATTATACTAAATTTACCAAACATCAGATTGCTTTTTCTGAAGGGGGGGAAAAAAACTTGGTTAAATCAAATCTTACTCCTGGTAATCCTAGTCAATTTGAAATATGGCAACTTGGTTAAATCAAATCTTACTCCTGGTAATCCTAGTTAATTTGAAATATGGCAACTTGGTTAAATCAAATCTTACTCCTGGTAATCCTAGTTAATTTGAAATATGGCTTACTTATATTTACTTAAACCAAATTCTTTCAAAGAAAGAGAAACTATTAAGAGTTAATGATAATAGCTATAATCACCTTTGAAAAAACAACTAGGTAATTCCTTTGAAGAAAAAAGGGTGCAAAGGGCTTTCAAGTTACAAACAGACAGCAGAGACCTTTCTTTGATCCAAATTGCCCAGCCCAGGGGCAAGAAACTCCACAAGACTGGGCCGTTCTTCTTTGCAGCCTTCCCTCATAAAGGAGGAAATGCAGACTCTGCTAAACAAAATGCAATTCCCACTTGCCCTGGGGGAGGTACAATGTCTCCTCCAGAGACAGGTGTGAGTTAGGGCAGGTTTAGTTTCGTCGTGAAAACACTGAGTGCCAACTAAAGAGTTCTAACAAAGGGAAATCCAATTATCAGAGCCACCTGTCTAGCAGTTTCAGGAACCCTGGTTTTTGACAGGGCCGAGTTTTGTCCTTGTGCCCTGAAATGCCTGCTTAAATGTCCATCCAGAGGCTGCCAGCTGAGAGGTGACTCTGAAAGGCTGGAATAAAATAGTTCCTGGCATCCAAAGAGCAGTCACCACACTGGCTAAGAAGGGAGCTATGGGCTCTAATTTAGGAATGTAATTTCCTCAGTGACTTGTGTAGGTCTCCTCTAAGAAGTTTTATTATTTAGCCAATCTGTGAGCTACTTATAAACATACCTGCTGTTTACAGTGATTGGTTCTTCCAGAATCTACCGAGCAAACGTCTAACCAAGAAAAAGGTCTATGCTTTTCAGCATTGCTTGTGCCCCAGGGCAGCTCTATAAATGGTCACCCAAGGCTACACTAGAGGAGGAAGGGGGTGGGGGCAAAGGAAGGAAAGAAACAGACGGGCAATGCCTGCCTGGGAGGTGGCCTGCACTTGGCGTGACTCACCATCTACAGGATGCCATGGAAATCGGGCCTTCACAGAGCCTGTCTTCTATAATCTCTGTTGCTATTAGGACAGCTCTGTCACTGTCACCTCCACATCTTCCAAAGACAAGGTACAGGTCCGCTCGCCAGGGAACATAAAAAAGTGTATCCTTTTCTCTATTCCTCAGCCCCCACCAGGAGGCTTCTTTGTTTAACACACCAGATCCCAGAAGTGAGGCCAGAAAGACATCCTAGAAACATTTGCCTTTTTTTCTGGCTTCTGTATTTGGCCCTCAGGACAACTGAGATACAACAGTAAAACAATTTTACAAAAACAAAGTTCTTTGGATTATCCAAGAATCTTCTACAAATAGATTATCTTAAATGCTTTGGGGGGAAAACTGGTTTCTTATTGATGAAACCATCAACCCCTATGGAGGGTGTTTAATCACCCAGCTCAGGGGTCCGCTGTTACTGCCGTGGGAGCTAACTAGAAGTCACTTGAAGGATATATTTTGGAGAGTCTTGAGACGATTTCAGTATTTACCAAACAAAAGTTCTTTCTTAGATACAAAAGTTAAAGTCCCAAAATTCTTTGGATCCTTATCTTGTCCCCTAACATAATGTCTTTTGAAGCTAGTAAGGTAGAGGAAATTATAATTGAGGTGGGAAAAGAAAGAAAAGAGGAATAAAAGACAGTGCTGTCTAATATGATGTCCTGAGATTCTGCCAAGAGCAACCATACAGGCAAACAACAACAACAACAACAACAACGGATTCTTCTAGAGAATGAGCATGTGGACCTTGATTATGAACCAGTTATGACATCCTCCCTCACAGAGCTTCCTTCCTATTGGTACAGACTCCTAATCATCCCTTTGTGAGGCCCTCTCAGCTTGGCCCCCATTGGCCTAGCACTGTCCCTATGTTGAGCATCCCCACATTCACTGAAAAATGGAGTGAAGGCTGGGCATGGTGCCTCACACCTGTAATCCTAGCACTCTGGGAGGCCAAGGCAGAAAGCTCTCTTGATCTCAGAAGTTCAACACCACCCCGAGTAAGAGCGAGACCCCCATCTGTACTAAAAATAGAAAAGCTAGCCAGGCATGGTGGCAGGAGACTGTAGTATCAGCTCCTTGGGAAGCTGAGCAAAAGGATAACTTGAGCCCAAGAGACTGCTGTAAGCTATGAAGCCACAGTACTCTATCCAGGGCAATGAAGTGAGACTCTATCTTAAAAAAAAAAGAAGAAGGTGGTGGCAGTGGTGGCTCACACCTGTAATCCCAACACTCTGGGAGGCCAAGGCAGGTGGACAGCTTGAGTTCAGGAGTTCCAGACCAGCCTGAGCAACAGAAAAACCCTGTCTCAAAAAAAAAGCATCACAGCAGGCACCCATCATCCCGGCTACTTGGGATGCTGAGGCAAGGGAATCACTTGAGCCCAAGAGCCTGAGGTTGCTGTGAGCTGTGAGGCCACAGCATTCTACCAAGGGTGACAATAAGAAAAGAAAGAAAAGAAAGAAAAGAAAGAAAAGAAAAGAAAAGAAAAGAAAAGAAAAGAAAGAAAGAAAGAAAGAAAGAAAGAAAGAAAGAAAGAAAGAAAGAAAGGAAAGAAAGAAAGAAAGAAAGAAAAGTAGAATAAGACATGGCAAAGCAATGGGCAACATTTCTGTTTGCAGCCAATTTATTTTCCACTATTTTTAAGACATTTTCTGATTAATACAAATAAAAAAACCTCTATAAAAATTCAGCTCCATCTGAATTTTTGGAGAAGCTGTAGTTTGAATAATCCGAAGAAACAAGTGACCAACAAACATTTATTTGGGGCTGTGAATTTCAATTCATGGTTACATTGCAGTATTTTACTTTCCTTATTATGTTTAAATTATTATTAAAATCAATTTTCACTTTCAAAATCATTGTTAAAATGAAAATCTTTATCGGAGGTAAAAGAAGGTGATCTAGAATATTATCTGGGGATTAGATATAGACCATGGATAATTTTCAGAGTTGAGAATGGACAACACAACACTTAAAAGATAATCTTGTTTAAAAAAAATTTTTCATACCAATCAGCTTGATATTATTGTCTTCATCTAGTAGCAAATTTTCTATCTTCAAGTCCCTGAAATAAACAAAACCACACAGCATTTCAGATAAGCATTTGAAATGGCAGAATAACATTTTGCTTAAGGGAAATGAGTTATTTTAGAGCCACTTTCAACCAATCCATAAAGCTTTCTGCCAAGACTCACTCATCAATAAGTAAACATAGATAAGACATGAAATAATTAATCACTGCAGACAATAAAAGCAGAAGGATTTCAAAGAAGACAGAGAACAAAGAGGGCAGAAGGATCATAAAAAGTTTCTGAGAAAAGAAAGACCTAAACCGGAAGCCAGAAGTCGAACACAATGAGGTTAGTAGAGTATGGAATATACCATTCAAGACAGGTGCTTCCCGGGCAGCCCAAGAAATACAGGGCAGCCATGGGTTTGCATCACTGTAGCACACTAGCCAGAGTAAGGAATACATCTGGAATGCAATTAAAAAAAAAAAAAAAGCAGTAGACAGCTGACTTAATTGACCAGTCCCAGGGACTGTATGTTTGGAGCCCAAGTATCATGATGACAAATCGCTAATCTATTTAGCAAGCAGATAATATCATGGACAGAGTAAAAGACTCCAAAGATGTCAGTATCCTAATTCCTACTGTTACACCTGAGAACTGTTAACTTTATGGAACGAAAAGGAATTAAGTTCCAGATGGAACAAATGCTAATCAGGTCAGGGGTGATGTCACTCATTGACAGCCAAGTGACAGGAGGAGGTGAGGGAGAAATGCACTCAGTCCTGTCCAGTGTGAAATGCCTGTTCTATCTGTTCCAGCCACTGCAAGCTCCTTGAGGGCAGAGAGCACGTCTGCCTCGCTTACCACTGTACCTCAGTCCCTTGCACGTTCCAGGTACTTGATAAATACCAATGAGTCTAGATTACCAAAGGGATCGTTCTGAATTTCAGGGAAAAAAGGTATTTATATGAAGAAAAGGATACATTTGCTCATCAAAACCACCAAGGTCAACAATTATGAGCTCTGCCCTCTTAAAGTGTAGCCTGCCAACTCAGGCACACCTTGAATATTAATTACATAAGAATATTCTTCTCTCCCATTAGAAAAAAATATTCTCTTCCATTGTTTTGAAACATACCATTACTGGTTCAGCTTTTATTTTCTAATAAAGAGATGGGCAATTCTTTTCCCTCTTATCTCTATTGTAAGAGACTGAATAGCGTAACCATGATAAAACAAAAATGACAACTGACAGACTACTCAACTCAAGGTCTACTCAAGGTCAGAAACAAAAAGGGGCAGCCGCTGGGACTGTCTATGGCAAACAAGACCACGGTTGCCCATTTTAACCAGGCTCGGTCCTGGTACGGCCAGCTCAGCTCATTTGCCAAGAGGAGCCAGAAATCTGGATTTGATCTCAATTTTTACATGTTGGCAATGATTTCGTATTTAAAAGTCATAGTTAGAACAGCATCACGTGGGCCAACCTTGCAGGCGAGATTATCAGTGTTGAGCCTCAGCACAGGTGGAAACGGAAGCTTTGGAAGGACATGGCATTGTCCAGGGAGAGGGTGTAGAATTGGGGGGAGATGAATAGGCTGGTGGGGAACAGTGACATTCACAGCAGACTGGGGAGTCAGGAGGGACCATGAGGCTATTGTCACAGGAACACCAAGGGCAGGATTTCAAGATGGGAAGGACATGGCATCAAATACAGAGAAAGGGTGAGCTCTAAAAAGGGTCCAACAGAGTCATGACAGCTCTGGACATGAGTCTCTGGACATGAGTCATGACAGCTCTGGACATGAGCTCTAAAAAGGGTCCAACAGAGTCATGGCAGCCTCAGGACAGGACACTTCACTGAGGGGGAAGACCTGTGTTAAAATTGGGACTATAATCAGGCATTTCCCAATCCAATGCACCCTCAAATGAGTAAAAGAACTTTATACTTTCACTTCTATCCAAATGAAACAATACACAAAATATTTTAAAACTACATCTTCCTTTTAAAGGTATCACTGGTGCCCAAATACAGGGTGATCCAAAGGTGGCACCCCCCATTTTCCCAGTAAGACCTTACCCCTCAGAAAAAGATTTCTGGAAAACACAAATATGTAATTATTAAGAATGTAATGGAATTATTAAGTGAATCTTTATAGTATTTATCTATGAAGCTATACCATCACATATAAGGTCATCTACATAATTAGTTTTAGAAGTGTTATTTCCATACCCAAACATTTCATGAAACAATTTAATTCAAACAGATCCCAGGCAGAGCCCATAGGACCTTTTGAATCACTGTGCAGTGTTCCACTGTAACACGATCTTTCAGGTGCCCGGATGTTGGAGATAGAGCATTTTTTGAATCTGTCTGTGATGCACTTGCTGGGAATCTTATCCTAATCCCTAGGCTCTCATTTAAAATCTCTATAAATTAACCATTCAAAGAATTGCTTTTCAAACTGTTGTAATTGTGGCCATATCTCCAGAAGTTATTATTAAAGCCACAGAAAATGTCTTTGCCTTCCCCTTCCTATGTGATCAGTACTGCCGATGCTGTGATGACAACCCAGTGCCTTACTCAGGAGGTTCTCTGTAGGGCTTAGTTGGCCACCTGAAGTTAATTACCTGAGTCCATTCCGCAGAGAGGGCCACTCAGGCTCTCTACTCAGCTAGTCAACAATGACCGAAATAGCCACAAATGACCCCAAGAGAACGCAAAATTGAGAAGCTACCTTGTTGAATAAGAAAAGGGCACATTTATTCATATGGTTTTAGAGACTGACTATTACAGTGTAGCTTTATTTATTTTTCTCTAACAGAGAGACAGGGTCTCACTCTGTGGCCCAGGCGGGAATGCAGGGGCACAATGCTAGCACACCGCAGACTCTCATGCCTCAGCCTCCAAGCTAGGTGGGACTACCAGGCACTTGCCACCACATCCAGCTCTATGGTGTACCTTTAAAAAAAAATGCTGGCAGGTCTCTATTATCCAGAAAACTGGCTGCATCAGAAAACCCTCTGTGGTCCATGAGAAAAGCACGGTGTTTAGCCCTAGCCAAGACCCAAACTCTTGGCTCTGTTAAAGTGTGCGAATTCGCCCTGTGGAAAGGAAGGCACTAACAGCAGCCTGGTCCACACCTGACAACAGGAAAGGGGCAGCAGAGGCTCAACCTCACATCAGGGGTCCTTAACCTGATTAAAAATAACCCTGTCATCGAGGGGAGAGGGAATTGGATGGATCCCCCTCTGGTCTTACAGTACAAAGAGTTCCTGTCTGGGAGAGTTAAGTTTGAAGTTCAATGTTAACTTACAACTGAGAACAAAACAGAAGAACAGAATGGCCCCTGGATGGTGGGGATATGGCTTTTTCTTGAGGGGCTTCAAAGAGGATTTAGGAGAAGCAAGAACAGGAATGGGGTATGACCTACACTGGAAGATGGGCTGACTAGGACAGTGCTGGGTGAGGGCACAGAATGTCTCGGGAATAAAAGGAGTAAATGAGTGCACCAGCCGAGAGATGCCACTGGAACAGCTTTGGGAGAGGATGAAGAGGGGACCAACAAAGAAGAGGCCGTAAGAGACGGTGGGCACAGGTGCAGGCGGCTTCTGGACCTTGTTTGCTAACTGGCAGCTCAGAGGGCCCAGTTGCACTCGTCCTCACGGCACTCCCCAGACTTCATGTGGAGTTTTGTGTATATGTGTGTGTGTGTATGTGTGTGGAGGGAGTGTTTATCCAGAGACCTAGAGAAGACCTACAAGAAGACTCCTCACCCTGCCAAGGCCAGAGTTGCCGTTTGCTGAAACATCACGTGAGGCAGATTGATGACAGAAGCATGGGCCAACAAACTTACTTACAAACTTACACGGGGCCTCCAAAGTGAAAGCACAAACACAGGGGCAATTGTCCATTTTTATGCCTAGGTTCAATAAAGCATGGACGGCAAGTAGAAACATGATCAGACAGAAAGGGCATGATCTAATGTTAACAGACTGAGTGGGAGACCCCCCCAAGGCCTGTCTGTGTGGATTCCTCCTGGCCTCTCGGCACACCTCGCATTCCTTCCTTCCGAGTGTAGGGCAGGACCCTCTCATATAGGGGGACCTATGACCTACAGTCAAGGTATTCAGATTATTTCTTTGTGACCAGTTTTTACATAGAATATTGTTAGATTTTAGAGCCGGCTTTCAAAAAAAGGGGTTCTGGTTTCTAAAACCCACCTTGGAAAAGAGGGGTTCAAGTTTTTGAGACTAAACTAGGCTAGCCTTGGGGGAGAACGGGACCCTGAGACAGGAGAACAGGGGAAGAACGGAGGAAAACTTTTGCTTCTGAGGCCTTTATTTTGGGGTACTGTTTTCTGAGCCCCAACAACACCCTTCAGGTATCACCTAATTGAGGTTCCCCCTAAGCCACCACCCCCCACTTTCCCTGCATTTCTTTAAAGATGGTCACCTCAATGGTTCTAAGACTGGCCACAATGAACTGAGTCACTGTCCTCCCAGACCAACGATGGTGCAAGGGAGGCTGGTCAGGGGAGGGGGAGGAGGCCTGTTGCTGTAACAAACATCCAGGACCTGGCCATCCATGTGGGGGAGAGCATGGGTGTGCATCTGTGTAGACACCTGCATGCACACAGCCACACGTGGATGACTGTGAGTGTACACATGGGTAAGTATGTGCGTGTGTGGCACATGCATTAAGTGTGAACCTGCCTGTCAGTGTGCACACCCCATATGTATATGGTCACCTGTGTGCACACGCACGCATGCAACACACATGTCCAGAATAGTGGGATGGCAGTGAAGGCAGAGCTTCTCCCAGGGCCTCAGCAGGCCACATCCAGCTCAGGAGGCCTAGGCCAAGGGGCAGGAGCACGGCAGAGAGCCTGAGGCAGCCACTCAGGGCTGAGACCAAAGATGAAAGTGAAGAACCGAAGATTCAAGCAGGAGAAAGAGGAGCTGATGAAGACATGAAGGCCTTGGCAGCCCGCCTCTCTCCAGCTGACCCACTGACTAGCCCTAGGTAAGTTATTTTAACTCTCTGAGCTTCTGATTCTTCCTGGGAACCAGGCCAGCACAAGAGGGTCCCCAGCAGGGCCACTGGCAGAAGAAAGGAGACAGGCATCCTAAGTCCTTTGAGGGCCACTCCTACGAGAGCTGAAGGATACGGTTATGAGGTGAGAGGCTGGAGCCAAAGCAGCTAAGTTAAAGATTCTAAAGGCAAGGTCAAGAGGAAAGACTACAGAGAAGACTTGAAGCGGGTGATTAATCTGGCCATCGCAAATGGTACTGGGGGCCTGGACCTCCAAATGTAAAGCCAGGAGCCACGCAGCCCAGGGAGGCCTAGACCCCACTCAGACAGGATTCAGTCTGGGGAGAAAGTTCTGCCTGTGGGGATGGCCACAGATGGATTTTAATAATAAGCTAAGAATAAAACATCCAAAACTCCCCAAGCTCCTAACTCCCGAGGCCACAGGCTCTGGCAAGAAACAAGTTTTTTTGGTTAGGCTTATCCTCAGAAGCACGGCATTAAACAAACAAAATGATCTGCATATCTTTGATTTACCTGCAATATGGACATTTTGATAAAATACAAGAATAATGTATTAAGCATGTACCTGATTTATGTATCATAATGAAACCATTATTGAGTTCCTGTAACATTCTAGAAACGAATTCTGTTAATAAAAATGGAAGATCTATTCACTAGAAAGAAGACACCACTGTACAAACTGTGACCTGAAAAATAAGCAAATTGGCACTATGTCAGTGAAGAAACTCCCCTGAACGCCCCGGGAAGACATGGAATAGTCAAGAAAGAACATGTGACTTGTACCAGAAAGCTTCCCTCTCCGTGAATACTCTGACACTGGTGGTGTTCATTCCCTTTCCCTTTGTTCATTCAACAAAGTTTTACTGTGTGCGGGCACTGGACTGAGCTTTGGCCTGTACCGAATAGAGATATCAAAGAAGTACTTGTGGGTGGTTGGGGAGCAAAGCAGAGGGTGCAGCCTGGAGGGCATCCTGGAGAAGGTGGGCTTGGAGCTGGGGCCTGAAGGCTGAGTAGGATCCAGCCAGGCAAAGAGAGCAAGGAAGGTTCCCACAGAGAAAGAGCAGCAGTGGGGCCCTGAGCACCCTGAACTCTGAGCCTCAGCTTCCTGTGTGTACAAGGAGCAGTGGTTACAGCGAACACGTGCTCCATCCTGAGGCAGCGCCTTGGCTGTCAGCACTTTACATGGGTTGGCTTACCTTACCCTCACAACCACCACGGGACGCACATAATCCATTATCCCTGTCGTGTTGAGGGGGACAGAGACACAGAAACCTGAGTCACTTGCCCAGTGTTACTCTGAAGTGGTAGAGCCAGACGCAGAGGCCGGCAGTCAGTCAGGCATTAGAGACAATGCTACCGACCACTGTACATCCCAGCCCACGAAGTCGTCAGACTAGTGCGGGGGTCCTCAAACTTTTTAAGCAGGGGACCAGTTCACTGTCCCGCAGACTATTAGAGGGCCAGACTGTGGGCCTCGGGACGAGTTGGCTACTAAGCAGGACAGGCAGCAGTGGCAAAACTACCTGGCGGGCTGCATAAATGTCTAGGCGGGCCACATGTGGCCCGCAGGTCATAGTTTGAGAACACCTGAGCTAAAGCTTTGGAAAATCTCACTTTTCCAATCCCATTTTTTTTTCTTTAAAGATAGCCAGGCTGGAGTACAGTGGCCTGATCATAACTCGTATAGCAGGCGTCCTCAAACTATGGCCCACAGGCCACATGCAGCCCACCTAGGACATTTACCTGGCCTGCTGGGTGTTTTTGCCACCACTGCCCGTCCTGTTTAGCAGCCGACTTGTCCCAGAGCCCGCAATCCAGCCCTCCAACAGTCTGAGGGACAGTGAACTAGCCCCCTGTTTAAAAAGTTGGAGGACTCCTGTGCTATAGCCTCGAACTTGTAGGCTCAAGGTATCCTCCTGCCTCAGCTTCCCAAGTACCTAGGACTATAGCTATGTGTCAGCACACCCAGCTATCTTTATTTTCTATAGAGATGGGATTTCACTATGTTGCCCAGGCTGCTCTTAAACTCCTGGCCTCAAGCGATCCTCTGGCCTCAGCCTCCCAAAACGCTGGGACTACGTGAGCCATCATGCCTGGCCCTTATCTTTTCAAACCCAGTTAAACATAAAAACATTTGCTATGACCTGCTGGTCCAGGTATGTGCTTGCTCTCAGCAGAATGCCCTCAGGGCAGCTCCTGGAGGTAAGCAGAAAGCATCCCCCTCTCATTTGCTTTCCCTCCCTCACCTCTCCAAGAAAACCTGGAAGTTAAAAAATCTTCTTAATCCCCAGCCAGCACAGGTGGTGCTTGTTTCTTGTTAGGCCGAAGAGAACAAAGAAGGGCCTCCTCTCCTGCACTGCATCCCTCCTGGGTGGCAGGGCCCCCTTCCAGTACTGATGACTGGGAAGGTGGAGGCCCTGCAGCCGCACACCCCACACCCCAGCCGGCTCACGGCTCTTTGATCTTGTGTCTCTTTCTCCTACTCCTGTAGCACTCCTCCCCACCCCCCCCCACCAGGCTTGTCTCTTCCTGTTGGGGATGGCGGTATTATATTATCCTGCTATGTTTTCTCTGTACGGTTTAATTGGACTTTGTTATTTTGAATGAAAAGTGAATCTCCAATTAGCCTCTCCGCAGAATCGGTGTTCTTGTTGATTTGTGTTAAGAGTCCACCCTCTGTATACAATCGGCACACCACCAGATTTTGGCATGCTGTGGGGTGAGCACATTTGGGGGGTGGGAAATAATCTCAGGTAATTCTAAGATGGAGTAATGAAGAAATCAGACCATACTCTACCTTGGTAAAACATTAACAATAGCCCCGTTGTAGCAAAAGATGCAGAGGTTACAGTAAGTCCAATTTCATAAAGAGTTCTCTGCTGGCTTAAGGGAGTCTGCTTTATACAGGTTTAGTTACCTTTTTATTAAAATTATACTTATAATATTTACATAATTTTTAAAGATTTGCTTCTTTTAAATGATATTTAAATAGTTCTGGTAGGTAATTAAATACATAGATTTAACACCACAAGAAATGAGAATGGTACTAGCATTAAGTTATGACATAACCACCCTAATCGGGAACCACATTTTTAAAGCATCTCCTAATACACAAAACGTTAAGCCCTTTAAATCATTATACATGTAGCCACAAAAATTCATCCTCAATCCTTTTGGACAATCCAATGTATTTGCTCAGAAATCTCCCTGAAATACTAAACTCTCTTATTCACTTGAAAAAAAAAAAATCTTAACCTCAAAATAATTTATGAAATGTATTCTACCTTTGCAGCATAAGGAAAAAATTCCCCACCCCTGGCCAAGGCTATAGAACAGAGCATACCAGTGGTCAACCAAATTGTGAATGTCAAAAATTCGTGGTACAGAATCTGTGAAAGTCAAGACTTTCTGTTAAAGCCACCCACGAATACACTCTAAACAAACCACTTAATGTGATATCTCAACCCCTAATCACCTATATCCATGTGATGGTCATGATTTCTTAGAGACAAAAGGGAAGAAATCCTCCTCAAAGATACCTGTCTTTCCAGTCTTTAGAAGATCAGAAGCTCACACCTGTAGTCCCAGCTCTCTGGGAGGCTGAGGTGGGTGGATTGCTTAAGCTCACAAATTCAAGACCAGCCTGAGCAAGAGTGAGACTCTGTCTCTCCTAAAAATAGAAAAACCGGCAAAAAGATCGCTTGAGCCCAAGAGGTGGAGGTTGCTATGAGCCATAATGATGCCATGGCACTCTACCCAAGGGCAGCTGCTTAAGACTCTGTCTCAAAAAAAAATTTTTTTTTAATATTAAAAAGAAAAAAAGATCAGAGCCCTCACTATTATTAGATTATGACTATATTTCCAAGGATAGAGAGGAAAAAGTAGAAAGCTGGAGATCAGAGAAAGAGAAAGTATACTGTCTTTGCTATCAAAACATTATTAAATTCATTCCTTTGACATCCTGACAGTAATTGTGCCGACAGGGATTGGATTTTGTTAAAATTACTTTAAAAGGGTTGCTGAGAATTTCCTGCAAGAGAGGCCGGTGAGCAATGCACAGCTTTCACTTGATTTTCCTTTGTTGTCCTCGAAATCCTGAGAAGCGAGGTGCTCCTCATCCTTTTGACAGCATGACACCCTTGGAAAAATACCCTGAGTGCCACAGAGAGCTCTGACACTTGCAGTCCCCTGATTCTCTTTTCTGCCATGGCCTATGGACTCGGTAATCCAAGCTGATTCATTCATGAGGTTTCTGCCTTCGTCATCTGAACAAAGAGCCAGGCACACTTACAGCCATCATTTTCCTAATAACAGCAGAGCTATGACACTTTAGGCTACACAAGAGTATTGCTGGAAAGAGCCAAAAATAGTGTTATTCACTTAAAATTTCTGAATGTTCTCTTCCTTGCTGAGCTAAACCCACAGAGTTCTAATGAAGTGTGATCTCATGATAACACGTGTGACTAATAAAACGTACATGAAGAGGTTCTCTTGCCTCAGTGAGGAGAAAATGACAGGCCTGACCAAGGCCTGACCAAGGCTGGCCACAGCTGGCTCTGGGAGACCCCTGGGAAAAGGTCCGCCCGGCCGTGCTCCTGGGTTTACTCACCACAGGGCACAGCGCTCCACACTGATGAGTGCGGTTCTCATCAGTAAGGAGACGGTTCTCTCCACCTTGAAAGTCTTAGAGTTCTAAGTAAAGGGCTGGAGCTGCTTTCTTTGCTGACCAGAAAATGAATGGCTTTCCACCAGATAAAATTAGATTATCCTTATTAAAAATAAAATTAGATTCACCATTAAATATTGAATTTTTAAAAAATATGTGTCTCCTCCAAAAGGTTAAACCGAGAGCTGCCACATGCCCCAGCAATTCCACTTCCCAGAGTGGAGTTCTTGGAAAGCAGTAAGAACATTAAGTTTACATAAACGCTCACAGCTGCAGTATTCCTAACAGCCCAAATGTGGAAGCAACGCGAATGTCCATCGACCAATGAGTGGACCAACAAAATTGTGGTGTAGCCATATAATGGAATATTACTTGGCCATCAAAAAGGAAAGCCGTTCAGATACATGCTATAACATGGACAAATCTGAAAGACATTATGCTAAGTCAAAGAAGCCAATCACAAAAGACCATATTTTGTAGGATTCCATTTATATGAAATGTCTAGAATAGGCAAAGCCATGGAGAAAAAGACAGAAAGTACATATGTTGGCAGGTGCCAGTGGCAGGTGGTCGGGGGTAGGGGATGAGGAGTGACTGCTAATGGGAACAGGGTTTCTTTTGAGGGGTAATAAAAAATATTTCAAAATTAGATAATAATGATGGTTGTCCAACTCTGTAAAAATACTAAAATTTTTAGTAAACTCTGTAAAATACTAAAAGGATGACACTGAATTATACATGTTTAGATGGTTAATTTTATAGTTTCTCAATGGTATATCAACAAAAAGTGTTTTAACATGTGTGCACATATGTTTAATACATATACACTAACATATTGTATGGCTTGATTTTCCATTTAAAAAAAGAATCAATTAAAAATGGTAGTTACCATGAATGGATTAACAAATTGTGGTGTATGTGCACCATGGAACACTATGCAGCCATAAAAAGATGGTGACTACACATCTTTTATGTTTACTTGGATGGAGCTGGAACATATTCTTCTTAGTAAAGTATCTTCAAGAATGGGGGAAAAAAGTATCCAATATACTCAATACTACTATGAAATCAATATATAATCACCTACACATTCATATGAATGGCAAAACATGACTATAGTCCAGAAAGTAGAAGGGAAGAGGAGAGACAGAGGAGCGGAGGGGGGATATGGGAGGGAGGAGGGCATTTGGAGGACCTCGCCTACTATGCATGATGCAATGGTACATTTCAAAACTATTAAGAAATGAGTATAATTGTGATGGATGTGTTATTTAGTTCAGTGTAAGAATTTCATGTTGTATATTGAAGCAGTACCCTGAACCCCATAAACGCATCAATGTACAAAGTTATGATTTAATAAAAAATAATTTTTAAAAATGGTATTTAATTTTCTCAACCACTTAGAATAGCAATTGATTATGATTCTACGAAGGAAGAACCATACATTTACTGGTATGGTACTCTTTGGAGGAAAAAAGAGGGCACTTTTTTTTTTTAATTTATTTTATTTTTATACAGTACTAAAACTAGACACCCACCATCAAGGACAGCATTGCTAAGAACAGTATTTTCATTTACTTTCTTTGTGAAGCCTCTTCCTAAGAGGGAACAGGCTGATAAAAAACAAGCTTGATCTTCATAATTATTTGTCAGATTTATTTGGCTTATGGGGGACACCACCATTGAGTTCAAGGGCAAGTTCACCATTTGAATGGTGATTCAATTCAATTGAATTAAAAGCTCTTGGGCAGCAGTACTACATGTAAAGCAAGTACATTGAAAGTATCCTCCCTAGCATTGAGTGAAAAATAGTCTTATGCCACTTGACACTGCTTCTTTCAGACACCGGAGCAACTATTCTCATAGGTTTGCAAATAATAGAAAGAATAACAGCCAGCACTTACCTGGTGCCTAACTCATTGACCCTACACCAACCAAGAAAGAAGTATCATTATTACTCCCATTTTATAGATGAAGAGACTAAGGTTCACAGAAGGTAAGGGACATGCTCAAGGTCAGAAAACTATCAAAGAGGCTGGGTGTGCTGGCTCACGCCTGTAATCCTAACACTCTGGGAGGCCAAGGGTGGGTGCATTCCTTGGCTCAGGAATCCAAGACCAACCTAAGCAAGAGCAAGGCAAAAAATTCTATTAAAAGTAGAAAAACTAGCTGGACATTGTGGTGGGTGCCTGTAGTCCCAGCTACTCAGGAGGCTGAGGCAAAAGGATCACTTGAGCTCAAGAGTTTGAGGTTGCCGCGAGCTACTATGATGCCATGGCACTCAACCTGGGATGACAGAACAAAAAATGAGAAAAAAAGAAAATAACTATCAAAGGGGAGAGAAACGTAGGACACGACCCCTCCCCCCCACACACACACACTGGCATTAGCCCAACTCAGAAAACAATTCCATGGAATGAAAATGTAGAAGAATTATGTAACAGGCTACAACTACTCAGCCTTGCTTGGAGCGGGCTGAAGCGCAGTGCTGCTCACCCCTGGCAGGGTCAGCTCTCATCAGTGTGGTGTGGTCCCTACCTGTGGACCACCCCGGCCCGGTGCAGGTGCTCCACTGCAGAGATGAGCTGCCTGATGTATCTGCGAGCCTCGGCCTCCTCCAGCCGCTTCTTCTCATATATCTTGTGCATCAGGTTGCCCCCCGGGCAAAGCTCCATGACCAGGTAGTAGCTGTTTTCCGTCTCTAAGATATCAAGGAGCTGCGTGATGTTGGGGTGGCGGATCATCTGCTGGATCTGGCCCTCTCGTCGCAGGTTTTTGGTGAC
>NW_003852506.1:3778750-3782221 GCF_000181295.1 Otolemur garnettii
TCTGGAGGGCTCTGTGAAGGGCTAATGTCGAACTTATTTCTCTACAGGATAAGGTGGGTGGATGAGATACCAATTCCTTCTCCAGCCAAGGGCTCACCCTATCCCTCTCAGGACTCACCATCATCTCTTCCAGATCTGGGTCCTCACTCACACACACCCCTGCTTCAGAAACAGCTAAATCTGTACCCCAATCTTAGTTCCAGGGTGTGGGTAGGAATGGGGGGATGCACTGCCCAAGGATGCAGCACCCCTGGCCCTTCCCTGCTGCACAGGTGCTCAGGCACCAAGGTCTCTGCCTCTAGTGTCTCTTCCCCCTGGGCTTCTCCTCCCAGGTGAGCTCCTGGCTGTGTTGTCAGGCCTCAGCTGCAGGGTCTCATCTCAGCTACCCACAGGAAGCTCCTCCGGGGTTGTTTCCCCCGAAGCTGACATGTCATGGAAGGTAGCATGGGAGGGAAGGATGGAAGGAAGTATAAAGAGACAGACGGGAAGAGAACACTGTATTTTCTACCCAAACCTGCATCTGTCCCCAAATGCCCCTTTCCTCTGGGGAGAGTTGCCTTTCTACTCATGAAGCCCTCTGACACACCACTGTTTTCATCCTGTCTCTCACTCCCTTCCCTACACAACCAGCCACTGACATGATATCAGTTCCTTCTCTGGTGCCTACTCTGGTGCCTGCCTGGTTCATTGCAAACCTCGCCCCCCAGTGCCTAGAAGCACAGTCTCTGAGATGTGAGCATCCCAGGGTCGCTATGGAGTCTCTGGGTGCAGGATGAAGACGGTGGACCTTCCATTTCTATTTCTTTCCTTTTTTTTGTAATTATAGCTTTGACCTGTTTGACAGTGCACTTGACATACATCATGTGCAACATGTGATATACAGAGGTACAAGTATAGAGATCAATAAACGATAGTAGATCAGTAAATAAATACCGGTAAACATGTTTTCAGCCAGAGGTGCAAACGTTATTTTGTGGACACAGGTCATGACTAAAAAAAGTCTGAGAAGCGATGTACTGCATGGTTGACACAGGTCGTAATAATGTATTGTACACTTGAAAGTGGTTACACAATCTCTTTAATGTTCCCACTACACACACATGAAAACAGTAATCCTGTGAGATGACAGACGTGCTCTGGAGCGTAACTGTGGTAACTATTTCACAATGCACACGTGTCACAACATCACACCAGACCTGGTGAGCACATCTGATAGATCTATCAATTCAACCTCAAAAAGCTGGAAAAGTACTAAAAAAAGTTAGAAAACAAAAAGGGGAGGGAGTCCAACAAAGGCAGACTTCAAATGTAAAAAGCTAATAAATAAACTCATGGAAGCTTTTCAGGGCCTGCTGCTGCCCACAGCAGCACCTAGGCGCCTCTCTGTCAGCCCTACCCCCGACGCCAGGCTCCCTCCAGGACAGGGGTCTCTGCTCCCCCAATACCCATTCCATCACTCTCCAGGTACTCCTGCCACCCCCTTCCGCCACTCAAGTCCCCCATCCCTCCCTCCTGGAGAGATTCCCCTAAACCCTCCTTCCCTCCTACATCCCTGCACACGTGGCATCTGTGCACGAAGCGTGGCACCCACTGCTGACCACAGGGACCACCACCCCTCTGCAGCACAACGTCCTTTATGAACAGTGGGTGACCAATAAGTGACCGATGGAATCATCAAAGCAAAAATAGCTGTTAACAGCTTCTACTCCTATCTCTTCTGGAGAAATGACTCTCATTTCAAGAGAGACATTCAGGCTCTTAATCCAAAGACAGGCGTAAGGAAGAGACAGACAACCAACCAAGAACTGAACAGGCAGAGCCTCTGCCCACACCCACCTGGCAGCTGGGGCCATGCTCTCAGCCACAGAAGTCTAACTGGCATTCCCACTGCAATTGGCCCCAACTACTACCATAGATGCTAAATTAACAGCTTTATAAACTGTACTCATTCCTGACCCAAAGTATCTATACATATGTACAGAGTACCAAAAAAAGTATGCATGTTTTAAGAAAAAAACTATTAATCATAATAATCTACACCGATAACATTTATCTTGCATATTGTATCTTGGATCTCTTATGAAAGCAGAAGTCAAATGTGACTTGAGTATCACAACTTCAGTGCAGTTTTTTCCTTTCTTAAATTGAGTATATATGTACGTGTACATATATGTACACACGGACACATATATATCTGTGTCCATCCTAATAGGGAGGTAGGGAGACAGAGGGATGCAGAAAAGTACAACTAGTTATTGTCTGGGCTTGACTCTGTGTTGCAATGTCTAAAAAATTACACCCTTTAGCAATAAAATTCATACAAGTACTGTGAATAAACAACAGTGTACAAGCCCAGCAGTAATATAATCTGCCCTTTTTAAAGATCATACGGCTATCGTTAGGATAATTTTTAGCTCCTTAACTTTCTATATGAGGTTGAATAATGGCCACCCAAAGATGTTAAGTCTTAATCCCTGGGACACATATATGCGACTTTATTTGGAAAAAGTATCTTTGCAGATGTGACTAAGTGAAGAATTTCAAAGTGACATTAACCTGGCTTATATGGGTGGGCCCTAAATGTCCTCATGAGTGTCCTTATAAAACAGAGGCAGAGGGAGGTTTCACACAAATGAACAGAGGCTGTGGGAAGAAGGAAGCAGAGACTGGAGTGATGGGTCCACAAGCCAAGGAACGCTGGCAGCCACAACAGGCTGGAAGAGGCCAGGAAGGATCCTCCCCTAGAGGCTCTGGAGAGAGCACAGCCCTGTCAACTTCTTGATTTCAGACTTCTGGCCCCCCAAACTGCCAAGTTACCTGTTTCCCCTCTGGAATATATTTCCAAGCATGGTGAGCACTTCCTTGGTGGCTGTGAATGATGCCACCTTTTTCCTGCAGCCTCCCTCTCTCTTCACTCTCCCTGCCCCACCCACCTCCACCCCTCATGACCCACAGGGAGCAGAGTCACCAGCAGCTCCCTCCAAGATCCATTCCCAAGGTTGAAACAGCCACCCTAGGTTTTTGTCCCTCCAACCTCTTTGTCAAAGTAGGACCCCAGGAAGCTTGGGTAATTGGCTAGCAAATGTCTACAATGCAGGCCCCTCTGGACAGAAAGGAGGGTCCAAATGGCCCTTCCATGAGGCGGGACCATCATTGTCACAGCAGCATGAGTGTCACTGTCATAATAGCCAGTGCTCACTTCCAACACACTGGGCTCAGGTGTGTACACAGGACCTTCTCTGGGGGCCCTGCCTGCACTTCACACTTGTGAGCAAACACAGTATTTCCAAACACATCTCCCAGCTTGTTTCTGTCCTTGATCTTCCTCCAGTTCATCCTCCTCCCACTGCGGACACAGCCAGGGGAAACCCCTTCAGCCTCTCATCCTAACACCAGTCAGTCCAGTCTTGGACGATCTTGGAGGCCTTCTGTGAGACAGGCCTGGTGTGGTAGCCCCCAAAATGCCCCCCC
>NW_003852506.1:3782991-3783317 GCF_000181295.1 Otolemur garnettii
CTCATCATTAAAAACAATTTTCTGTGAAATGTCAGTAAACTAAGTCTCCAGCACATCAACAGATTCAAGTTGTAAAGCCTTCCAAAACTTTACAAAGGAACCCATATTTCCAGCAAGATAAGTAGCAAAGTCTTGCAGTGGTGGAAAACTAGTAGAGAGAATAGCAAACCTTCAAGACACGACATTTGAAAGAGATTACTCATCAACTTCTTTCATTAAAAAATAACATTTCTGATGGAAGTGTTTGGATTGTGTGTGAAAACACCACACTGTACTCCAGAAGTGCATTAATGTACATAGTTACCATTCAATAAAAAAGAAAAAAA
>NW_003852506.1:3783354-3800872 GCF_000181295.1 Otolemur garnettii
AAAAAAAAAAAAGAGAGAGAGAGAGAAAGAAAAGAAAAATGTGGCCTACCAATGACAGATAACATTAGCAAACCAACTTTTAAATAAATAGCTAAGCTCATAAGAAAGAAAAGGAAATCCCCTCAAGCCAAAATACCACTAGAGCAGCTACTGGGGTAAAGAAATACAAGACACAGGAGAGGTGGGAGGACAGGAACCCTACAAATGAAAGGAAAAGGAGGAAGAGTCTGCCCTGCACAGAACCACGCTGCCCTTCCCAACACAGCAGAGAAGGAAGAAAACGACAGCATGGATCCCAAACCCATCAGAAGAGGGGACATCTGCTAACTATCAAGAAATTCATGCTTGATGGCCTTTGTTATACAGCAAGAGGAAAAAATCCAATGTTGAATTTTACTTAGAATGAGAGTTGCATAAAATCATCTGGGCCCATTAATGCCCCTAGTAATGGTTAGCACCTCCATAAGCCAACTGGTCCCTAAGATAAAGAAAGCACTTAGTACAATGTCTGACCCACAGTAAATGCTCCTTAAAATTGATGCTGTTACTATCATCCCCAATTTACTCTCGATGAACAACCTGTAGAAAGGGAGAAAAGTATTCAAGCTCAGTTCAGCTAAGGAAAACTATATATGTTTTTTTTTTTTTTTTAATTAGCAGTGTTAGCATATTGAAAAAGAAGCCTGAACCACATGTCAGCATTCTGAACTCTCTGGAATAAGAGTTGCTTTAAATCCCAAGGCAGTGGTTTCCTAACAGGCAAGTCTCTCATCATCTTTAAATATTGACTTAGTTGAGACTGTCTACATAGGATCAGAGTTAACAGGATTTTAAATTCATCCCTTCATCGTCCTGGATCACCCTTCACTGCCTTTAAAATTCATTGCTCTGAAACATATCAAGAATTGATGTATCCAATCTCCAAAATGAAAAGTCAGATGTGAAATGGCTCTTCCATGTAAGTGAAAGAAAAAAAAATATTGATCAAACAGACTTCTCTTCAAAATCACAAAAACATATACAGATTTTACACATTATACAATGTGCTGTATGTTAGAAAGGGCCAGTTCTTCCCTTAATCAACGTTCTTTTAAACCATGTTTTAAATAATCAAAATGTACAGGGAATGGGAGACTCTGATCAACTGAATTTTCTTTTCACATGTAAAGTAGGGAAAAAAAGCTTTCTTTCCAGAACACTTTGGTTTCTAATAACACTTTGGTTTACTGTATGCTAAACGGTACTCAAATGAATCTTTCCTTCTTCAACAAACACTTATTAAACACCTAAAATACACTTGACACTGTTCTAGGTGCCAAGTGTATGAAGGCTGAGCTTCTCTACTCTGAAAATCCAAAGTCCAACATGCTCCCAAATCCAAAACTGTGTTGAGCCCCAACATGATGCCCAAAGGAAATGACTACATTGGAATATTTCAGATTTTCAAACAAGGGATGATCAAGGGTAAGGCAGATATTCCAAAACCTGCAAATATCCAAAATCTGAAAGATTTCTGATTCCAAGTATTTTGGATAAGAGATATTTAACCCATATCACGAAAGAGTCAGGGATCTTCAGGCCTATTTGTCGGGGCACAATTCAGATTCTTTGTAGTGGTTTAAGATTACCCTGATAGGAACTGAATTGCAAGTGTTGAAGCCCTAACCCCCAAGGAGAATGACTGTATTTGGAAATAGTCTTCAAAGAGAATGTCAAGGTTAAATGAGATCAGAAGAGTGGGGCCCTCATCCAGTAGGGCTGGCATCATTATGGGAAGAGGAACAGCCACCAGAAAGCTTACTCTCCCCCAGAGCGTGCACAGAAAGGGCCATGTGAGGACACAGCGAGGAAGGCTGGACAGAGGTCTCCAGAGACACCAGCTCTGCTGGCACCTTGATCTTAGACTTCCAGTCTCCAGAACTGTGAGAAAATAAATTTCTGTGTTTAAGCCACCCAATCTGTTGTATTTTGTTATGGCAACCTGAGCTGGCTAATTAATAGACCGTCAGAATGTCCTTCAATTCTATGGGATTCCTTATAGAAATGTGAAAACGTAAGAAAGAACAAAGTTCTTGACTGAGGGCCGGGGTCAGATCTTAGAGTTTCCCTTCTGAGCCCCAGCTGCTTTCCACATTCTGGCAGTCCCGGGTGTCACAGGACAGACACTGGCACCAGCTCACGTGCCACTTGGCAGTTTGGCCCTCTCTAAGCCTTGTTTCCCCGCTTTGTTTAAAAAATGGGGGGAGGATAAGTACCTACCTCATATGGACATCAGAGAAACAAATGAGGGTCCCATAAAAGGGGTTTAGCGCCAGGAGCATTCATCGTAGTGTTTTGTGCAGAGCAGTGGGGAGGAACGTCCCTGCCTCTGCCCTCACCATCCTGGCCAACCAGCCCAGGAGGCTGCTTGCTCTCCCTGCTGACCCCCATTTCCCTTGCCCTCCTGGCAGAGCCTCCCACTTCTCCTCCCACCCCTGCATCCTGGGTTCTGCCCCAGCCCTCCTCATGCTAGGGTTGTACTTGCCCCCCTCCTCCACCTGTGTGACTCTGCCTGGCGAAGCGCCCACCCTGTCCTGCTCACACCTCTTCCTGAGCTCCCACATGCCTATGGCCATCTCAGCTTGTATGTTCTGTGGTCCTCCAACTGTCACCTCCCCCAGGGCTCCCAGCTCGGCCAAAAGCACCACCATCCACAGGTGGCCCCAACTGTGTATGCTCCTCCACCACCTACCCCTAACCCCATCTCATTAATCACCAGGGCCTGTCACTGCCACCTCCTAAACTCTCCTGTCCCTTTCCCTCCTTCCCCATCTCCCACGGGGACCATCCCTGCAGATCTCCTGTCTCCAGCCCCCACCCACGCTGCCTGGAATTCCCTCCCACACACTGGGCCAGCCAGATCCCAACTCCCACTCCTCTCTCGAGCCTCAGGTTACAGTTTGCTTCCCTGCAGCTCTGGCTGGGTCCCCCTGCGTGCCTTCCCAGCTATCACGCCCATCACACATGCTCAGCTGTTTCTGCAGGGAAGGCAGGAACTGTCTGGCCTCCCAGCACTTAGCACAGAGCTTGGCTCAACGAGGGTGAGGGAGGAAGGGAAGAAATAAATTAATAAATGAGTGAATGGATGGAAAACCCCACCAGTCCACACCAGGGGGTCACTACAAGTATCTGGTCATCACTACTGCTGCCTGGGTAAGTGTCACTACTCGCCTGACAGACAAAGCCTGCCCTTCAACCATTAAACTCTTCTGATGTGACGCTGCCTAGGAACGTGGTTTCAGCTTGTGTGTGATCCTGACCCACCAGCCCTACAGAGGCCCTCTGAGAAACATCCCCTTCTCTCGGAGGTTTCTCTAACCAGTCCAATTACAGCTGCACCCACACCCTCTACCCCTCACCGAGATACTCACAGTCCCTGGTAATTCCTTTTTCCTATAACTCCCTGGGCTACAATAGGGCTTCCTCCTTTGCAAAGTTCTGCCACCTCCAGACTCTGGGATCAACCTCATGGGATCCTTCTCACCCTTTTTTAAGGCCCATTTTCTCCCCCAGAAAACTATTCCAGAACCCCATTCTGGCACCAAACCCTGTGGTCATTCCAACCTCATGTGTCTAATACCCAGGAAAGTGTCAGGAACCCAGAAGGATGTCAATCAACACTGGATTCAGGGCAGAGCCTGTACGTGGGCAGGTTAAGGGAAGGAGGATGGCCAGGAGGGGCGGGGGCAAAAGGGAAGGGTGGCTGGCTGGCTAGCTGGCCACAACCTTCCCCTGTGATGTGTGTGCCCTTCAGATTCCATTACTAGAGCGGACCGCAGCCACAGGATTTATGCTTAACGCCAATGCCAGAAAGTGGACAAGGGACCACATGGCCTGGGTGAGTTCAAGCAGAGAAATTCAGGGTTGCTGTCATGTTAAAGACAGTACATTGTCATCTTGGCTCACTGAGTGTACCACCTGCTGCACAGAGCACATACTCGCTTTCCAAAAGTGTGGCTAACAGTTAGGAAAGGGGGTGCTGGAGTGACCTCACGTGACCCACATTAAAGCAGGCATTCCATTACACGATCCTTATTCTTCACTGTCACCCCCCATAAGCCCCCCAGTGTCTAAATCTGTCTCTGCCGAGTACCCTTTCTCCTTCCCGAACTTGTCTGAACATCTATCACCTTCTCCAGAGCAGCTAATCTGGGGAAGACAGGAAAGCTCCCTGATAGCAAGGACCATGGAAACACCTGGACGCCCTATGGCTCCCAGAGGAAGAAGCCAAGTCCCCAGGATGTCTGTCCGGGCCCCATCAGGCAGCCTGCTCATCGCTGACCTCTTCTCCCTCTCTCACACTACCAGCTTCCTCACTGTTCTCACCTGGGGGCCCTTGGCCACACACTCAGTCACTCGCAGAAACGTCTACTCTCAGAGAAGCTTCCCTGCCCCCCCCCCCATTAACAACTACACAACCCGGAGCCCTCACAAGTGTGGAGCTCACAATCCCATACTCTGGGGCTACTTGTACCCATAGCACTTACCACCTCTTAAATCCTGCAGAAATCACCGACTGAGGGGCAATCTGCCTGACACTTGGGAGCCCCAGAAGGGAAGGAATGGTCCTTACTGGCAGTCCTGGTGCACAGACAGCACTCAATGATGAAGGAAGGAAGGGAAGAGGGAAGAAGGGAAGGAGGAAGGGAAAGAAGGAGGGAGGGAGGAAGGCGTCCAAGTGCCAATGGAAGAAAAATATTCTATTAACTATTTCTGAACCTGTTATGCACTAAATCGTCTCCTTCACCTCCCACAAAGTTCACATACTGAAGCTGTAACCTCTAATGTGACCTATAGCTGGCCTCCGGATCCATGGGTTCCACATTCATGGATTCAACTAACTGTGGATTAAAAATATTTGGAAAATAAATTCACCAAATTCCAAAAAGCAAAATTTTAATTTGTCTCATGCCAAGTATTACACTGAATCCACGCCAAAGAAGTGACACATAGGCACTGTGATAGACATCGTAAGGTGACTTAAAGCGTACAGGGAGGTGTGCCTAGGTTATCTACAAATACACCATGAACCAAACGTGTAGACACCTTAACCTTGAGTTTCCAGACTCCAGAACTGTGAGAAAATAAATGCCTGTGGTTTAAGGCCACCCAGTCTTTGGTATTTTGTTATAGCAGCCACAGCAAAGCAATACAGAACCTTTACGGTAGTTACCAGTCATAATAGGACAGCTTGCTTTGTAAACCCCAGCACACACAATATACTCTGGTTGATAGCACAGGATACACGAACTGAGCAGGATGGGCAAGGGGGGAGCCCCCAGAGCCATGAAGGAAATGGCAGGGTCTGAGGACTCTGCGCTCAAGCCTAAGGCTGGATTCAGTGGGAAAAGGCTGAAAACTGTGGTGATTAGCATGACCCAGTGGGAAGTTTTGGAAATAAATTGGATTCACACCATCTTCCAAAGAAACGATGTGTGTAAATGCATCCAAGTGGAACGTGCTCCTGTGTGGATGATACTTACTTAACAGAAGGCAGAAAATATCCTTTGCTGGCTTTATAATTAATTTCAGTGTTGCTCCAATTCACAGCCAAGCAATGCTAGACAGCAAACACACATCCCGGCTTTTACAGAGGCCCACTAATTGCTGCTATTTATGTGTTAGAACTCAACCGCCTCTGACCCCCAGCTCCCCACCAGCCAACCTCCTGCTGCTGAGAACTAAAATTCAAGTCTTTTTGTCAATGAAGGGGAAAAAGTTTCCTTCTCCGGTTTAAACAACAAAGCTCATTAGGGCTGATCTTGGCCTTGTTAACAGAACTAGGTGCTGGCCAAAGGCAAAAGCTCAACTTTAGTTTAAAAAAATAAATAAATAAAGTCAGCCCCCCAGCAGGGCTTGGAAATCCTCCCATGCCCACCCTGGCCGTTCTGAAGCCACTTTCCTGGGCTCATCTGCCTGTGCCCCAACCCCAGCTCCAATTCGGTAAGCAAATCACCCTGGAAACACATCCTGCTGGTAAAGAACTAGAAACTGGTTCCTGCAAGGGAGGAAAAAATGCAAAACAGACAAATCTGACATAGCAAGGTAGACCTGGACGGGCTGAGCTGCAGATACAAAGGCAGGAGACGCACAATTGCTGGAATTCTTATCAGAAGCCTGTCTGCTCGGTGAAAATACTCTTTCTTCCTTTGTGGCCAAGATGCATTTATTATCCACGAGGATAAAATAACCTTGAGTAACCCCAGATTCTCACCCAGCCCGAGTTCACCCAAACCTCGCAATCCTAAGGGAAGGCGAGGTACTCATTAAAATAGGTAAGGCTAACATCACTTTTCTTTGGTTTTGGAAAATGAGTCAAAAAAAGGTACAGCTAACACCAGATTCTGAGTTTTTTGAGACCATGTGCCATTCATCGCGGTAGTCCCCAAAACACTTGACATCCGAAAAGAGTGACTGATAAACTGTTAGTTAAAAAACTGAGCACCCTGTGGTCTCAAACCCTCATCAGCCCCCAGCCCCCAACAGCACCGCCTGCTCCAGGTCTCTTTGAATTTGCCCCGTTTTTAATCATCCAGAGTATAACTGGTGACAAGAGGGGAAGCCTCAAATTACATAATCTAAATGCAAACAGAGCCATGGATCTGAGAGACAAAGGCTGGTGATGCATGACTGCCCCTGGCCTGCCATCACTGTTAAATTAACTTGCTGAAAACAACAGCAGCTTGCCCTCTGCCCACTGGACACCCGAGTGGGCGGCCTGCGCCCCAGCCCTCCCTCCCAGCCTCTCTTGGGTCACATCAGCAGCCACTGGTCCTCTACAACAAGCCCTCTCTCTTTCTCCTGCCACCAAGGACTCCCTCAACCCTACCTGTTGCCTGAGTAGTGGATTCCCTTTTCCCTCCCTCTTCAGCAACAGATCACCACGTCTCCCCTGGAAGTTTCCTTGGCCACACCCCTGCTCCAGCCAGCCTCCCTTCTCACACGGAGGCCCAGATTCTTCTTTGTAAGGACCGTTATGGTCATCGTCTAATTAAAGTCCAGATTCCTTGACGAGAAAATGAAAGCCTTTTATGATCTGGCGCCAGCCCTCTTCACCTCCCTCTCAGCTTTTTTTTTTTTTCTCTTGGAACAAATTATGTTTTGACTAGCTTACATTCTATCAATTTTCATTTAGCCAATTGCCTCTGGTCAAATGAAATCTTCATTCTTTAAATGTTTTACACAACAGTCATAGTGAGACACACACTCCTTACATTTTTGTTCATTCTTTTTAAACACTTTTTTTTTCATTATAGTAAAAACCACACAACATAAAACTTAACCATCTGCACGCACCCCTTTGAACAAAGCGTACAGGTGGTTGATGTTAAGTATATTCATGTTGTGATTCCCTCTCCAATTTCTGGGTGCCTGCTTCCCACAGGTTGGGCCCCAAAACACTCCCATCTGGGCCCTAGTCAGGAGGAATTACCTCTGAGCAACCATATCCTCCCTCTAGACCAGTAATCTTCAACTGGTGTGCCACGGCACACTGCCCTGCTATGGGAGGATCCTAGGTATGCCACAAACATTTTTAAAGACCATTAATTAAATTATTTTCAAAAGAAGTTGAAAGCAGGATCAGTATACTCTTTTTTTTTTTTTTGATCAGCATAATTTAAGTGTGCCACGGAAGTGTAACTGTAGGTTCAAGTGTGCCATGAGACTAAAAAAGTGGTTGAAAACACTGCTCTAGACCTTACAGACTCCTACTCAGAATGGTATAAGCCCTAGGGGACAGGGCAGAAATCCTCACTCAGCCACATGTCCAGTGCTGTCAAACCAAAATACGCCGGCTATCCATGTAATTTTACACTTCCCAGGAGCCACATTTAAAAAGTAAAAAGGAACAGGTGCCATGAACTAACACTCTATATCCTATTACCCAGTTTACTGAAAATACTATCATTTGAGCATGTGATCAATATTTTAAAACTCTTAATGAGGTAATTTACATTCTTTTTTCCATACTGTATTTTGAGAGCTGATGTATATTTTACACACAGCACTTAGCCTTGGGGCTGGGGCATGCTGACTGCCTGAGACCTAGCACTCAACAAAAAGGCCTGAAGAATGACTGGAAGGAATGAAGGAATGCTCCATTATCTCATCTGCAAAGTGCCAGGAGAAGACCAATCATAGGCATGCATCCTGAGAATTAAATTATGCCTTTTGGCACCAAACCAAGGTCAGAGTTCCAGCACTAAGAAATCGCAGGCAAGTGAAAGAATCCCATATCCTCCCTCTAGACCAGTAAGGTTGTCCAGCAGTGAAGTGGGTGATAATGGTGGCCGAGTTAGATTATGCAAAGTGCTTAGCACACAGTGACTATCCATTTACTGCAGTTAAAACTGAGCAAACAAAAAAGACAACACTGTGGGATGGGGACAGAACTGATAAATGCAGCTGGTGCAGCCTGTGTCAGGGGACAGGGCTAAAACCCGGGAAGAGGGAAAAAGGGGGTAGAGACACAACAGCTTCAAGACAGGACAAAGTAACAGTTTTACACTCAACTGAGCACAGAATCCTTATCATGGCTCCTGTGCCCCAGCCCTGGGGTTGTGGGTGACCCATCCAAGTGAGGTCCTCAATAAACTTCTGCAGGTGGCTCTTCCACGCCACATGAGCACATGGCTTCCTTCCTCTCCACCTAAATCACTCGCTAACTAGCAGGGCCTGCCCTGGTGCCTGCGTTCATCACAAAGGGAAAATCGGGGGTTTTTTCCACTCTGCCCTGATTTATTCATGTGCATTTATGGTGTCAGTCTGTATAAAGTAGAATTTGTGTTCCTGCAATGACTCCATAAATCCTCCCGGCCTCCCTTCCGCTGGCTGGGAATAATGAATGCTCCCCTTCCACTGACAGCAGATAATGGCTCTCAGGAAGGGCAAGGAATTCACAAGAGAACTCAGTGGGAGGTAGGCGCGTGTTTGCACACACATGTGCCTGTCTGAGATCTCCTTCTTCTTTCTTTAATGCACTTTGTTCTTTCAATCATTTTAATTACTATCTCCCAGCACATTCGTTTGCTAAAGCTGCCATAACAAAGCACTCCATACTGGGTGACTCCAACAACACTGGCGTAGTGTCTCACAGTTCTGAAGAACAGGGGTGTGAGATCAAGGTGTCAGCAGGGCTGGTTCCTCCTGGGACCTGAATCCTTGGCTCTTGGACGGCCACCTGCTTGCTCCCCGAGTCTTCACATGGTCCTCCCTGTGTGTCTATGTCCAAATCTCATCTTCTTATAAAAACACATCAGCTTGGCTCTCAGCCCACCAGATGATCTCATTTTAACTTAACTGCCTCTTTAAAGACTCTTAATCTCCAAAGACAATCACATTCTAGGCTGCTGGAGATTAGGACTTCAACATAGGATTGGGAGTGGGGGGCACAACTCGGCCAATAACACCTAGTAAAACTCATTACAAGTTTCAATAATAAGAAAGGAAACAACAGATCTAAAAAAGAGATGACCCACTGCAACTCCTGAGAGGCAGCCAGGAGACCAAAATAAATTCAACTCCAAACATTCTAAGACACCTCCAAGCAAAGGTAATGCTTTGAGTTCCTTTCTCTCTGCTTTCCCAGCTTATGTGACTTTCAAGGTACTTACTATTTTAAGTTATGAACTTGACAGCACAGAAGCCTGTCTTTTGCACCTTAACTTTTGACATCTCTATTTCCTGCTTATCTTTGAAAAAGAAGGTCAACATCTTTGTATTTGCATTTTCTTCCTTGGCTTTTCCTTTTTTTCAAGGGCTTTTACTGAGGCACGAAGTCTAGGAAGCATCGCATAAGTGACACTTTCTACTCTTTACCATCTGTTAAACTATTAAAGTTCAAATGTAAACAGGGACCAACAGAGGTCAAAAGCATAGACCGAGAAGGAAGGTTTCCTGAAGCAAAATTATGACAAAAATCTTCCAGGATTTCAACATTTGAACAAAAAAGCCAACCCTATGATGTGTAGATGGGACAGAGAACTGGGACTATTGCTTAAGTTATAGGAAAACTGGAAACCCGAACTCAAGCTGTTTCTAAGAAGAAACAGAACTGTTTGTTGGCACCACACTACATAAAAAGGCCTTTAAAACTCTTCCAGTAATTGCGACTATCGGATGGGAAATGCACAGCTACCCCCCAAATAGGTTTTTTCCTTTTTTCAGATGATTTTGTTTACTTCTCTTAAATGGCATGATAACTTAAGAGTAACATCACGTAAATCAGCTATCGAAAAGCAAAAAGAGGTCGGGGCTCAAGCAGCTCAAGCCTGTAATCCTTGCACTCTGAAGGCCAAAGTGGGAGGATGAGCAAGAGTGAGACCCTGTCTTTGCCAAAAATAGAAAAATTAGCCATGCATGGTGGCCTGTGCCTGTAGTCCCAGCTACTTGAGAGGCTGAGGCAGGAGGATTGCTTGAGCCCAGGAGTTTGAGGTTGAAATGAGCAATGATGACCCGATTGTGTGATAAAGGTGCTGCTTTAAAAAAAAAAAAAAAGCACAATTTTTAGCCAATATTGTTTATCCCGTTAGATACAATCTATGTTTTAGAAAGACTAACTTGAAACATTCCTCTTACTTTACTTTTTCTTTTCCTCAAAATCTTCTGGATCTCCTCTTTTGAACATGAAGAGATAGCACGATCTCTCTGAAAATGTGACCATTTAAGGAAGGTTTCAGTTTTGTTTCCCTTAATAGGAGGCATAAACTTTATTTAATAGAAGTTAGGGAACTTGCCTAGGGTCACACAATGTGGTGACTCCTCGAGTAAAAGACAAATACTCTGATTCTATCCGGAGCAACAATGTATAAAATTCTTTTAAAATACAGACTTCTTATTCATCCTTTAGTCAACCACCTAGCTGTTAAAGGTAATTGTTTTTGGCAAGAGTAAATGAATCTGTGCAGCCAAGAATTAAAATTATTTTCAACTCCACATGATTTTCTGTACTTCAGGAAGATTTTGTACTATTCAAATGGCAAAAAAGTAACAAATGAAACAATATGAAATATACACGTGTGACAACATGCTTATGTACACAGTCAAGTCCAATAAAAGAATTACCTCTAGAGAGAAGACTATCATAGACTTTAAAGGGAGGTTTCCCATTTAAAGGAACATAATCACTAACTATGGAAATACATTTTAAATTCTAAGTTATTCTTTTTTGTTTGCGGTAGAGAGGTGGCTGTGATTGGAGTTATTATTCTCAGTTTATGATTTCTATCCCACTGGGTCCGACACTGTGAATTTGGGTCAAGCACCAGTTAGCCACTGCTTTCATCAGTGTTAATGGGGCTTTGTTATGTCAAAATCAAGTTGGAAAGATTTTAATGTGGCTTTCATGGGAATCAAGATTTACTGTTACAAACCCCACTTCTCTTCTACATAAAAACAAAAATGTAGACACTTTGATAACTATCACACTTTTTAAAGTGGATCAGTAGTATTAATCTCATTGTATTGAATACATTTTATCACAACATAGAGAAAAGATTAACTAATAGTATGAAGGCTTATAATTAAGCAACCTATTGAGTGGGTCTCATGGTCTAGATACTGAAGATATAAATGTATGTAGGCAACTGTCTGATTAATTTAGGTCTGGTAAATATCCAAACTAGCCAGGAGAGCCATTTAATGGTCTAAATTATCTAGTTTAGCCATCAATATGCATAAAATTGATGAGCCATTTGGACACATGCCATTTCCTTGTCAATGGCATAGTGGGAGCTCAAAAAGGCACAGGTGTGGACAGTCATCAAGTCACATCAATCTCAAACTGGGACTAGTTCCATTTAGTAAGCACTTGACAAGGAGGACTCAGCAAGACATTTTGCATGTCTCATGTAAACCCCATGCCCCTATAAGGTAGATGCCATTATTTCCCCACTTGCAGAGGGGAAACTCTTGGTTTATACAGATTAAGAAACCTGGCCAAAGGCTGCCCACCTGGGACGTGAGTAGCCTAGATGTGACTCTCAACCTGCAGCTGAGCTGCTTCCTACCCTCTGGCAGGGCGATCTCATTCAGGGCAGGGCCCAAGTTGGGCTACCCATGAGTTATCAGACCATTGTAATCACCTGAATCTGGTAGTTCATTGTGATCAAAGCAAAACAAAAGCATCTTACTACCCAAATTGGTCACTTTAAAGGCATAATCCCAAATCTCTAAACCACTGACACCCGCCAAGACGACCTGCACAGCTGTGAGCACACAGGGGAAGGCCCTCCCTCACACCTGATTCTCAGAGCCTGGTCTGCAGAGGGAGAAACCCCAGAGGTTGGTGGGGCACACAGGAAAGGGCAACTTGCAGGTGTAAACACGAGTAAATGCAGATGGGACTAGTGCTAGGTCTTTTTTTTTTTTTTTTTTTTTTGAGACTGAGTCAGTATCATAGCTCATAGCAACCTCAAACTCTTATGCTCAAAGTGACCCTCTTGCCTCAGGCCTCCCAAGTAGCTGGGGGTATAGACAGCTCACCCAGCTATTTTTAGAGGCAGGATCTCTCTCTTGCTCAGGCTGGTCTCAAACTCCTGAGCTCAGGCAATGCGCCTGCCTAGGCCTCCTAGAGTACCAGGATTACAGGCGTGAGACACCACGTAGGGCCGTGGTGCCAGGTCTTTAACCCTGAGATCTCAAGAGCTGCCTCTGGGAAGGCCTGCCAATCTCCGTAGCAAACAAGCAGGATTGACCACGGCCATATCCTTGGCACAGGCTGGTCACTCTTGCCACCAGCCTGAGCCTTCATGTGGGACAGCTGCTGGCAGTACATCGAGGACCAAGTGTACAAACTGAGAGTTGTTTTCCCAGGACCTGGAGGGGACCGTGTGGGTGGAGATGGTCACCCCCTTCTCCTTACCTCCTCAGCTCTGAGGGCACATCTCTCCCCACTAGCAAAGCAGTGACCCATCCAAGTTACTCCCAGAACCTAGGATCAGCCCAAGCTTAATACCTATTATGGGCTGAATTGTGTCCCCTGTGAATTTCACGCTGTAGGCTAAGCAGTTAGAGCGCTGGCCACATACACTGAGGCTGGTGGGTCCAAACCCAGCCCAGGCCTGCCAAACAATAATGACAACCACAACAACGATAACAAAAAAAAAAACAGTCGGGCGTTGTGGCAGGTGCCTGTAGTCCCAGCTACTTGGGAGGCTGAGGCAAAAGAATCGCTTAAGCCCAAGAGTTTGTGGTTGCTGTGAGCTGTGATGCCATGGCACTCTACCAAGGGCAACATTGTAAGACTCTGTCTCAAAAAAAAAAAAAGAAATTTCATGCTGAAGTCCAACCACCGGCACCTCAGAACATGTAGGTGCAGGTGTTACTAATTAAGACAAGGTTAGCAGGGTGGGACCTTATCCAACTATAGGAAGGGGAAATGTGGACGCACACACACAATGCCATGTGAAGACTGGAGTTAAGCCGCCACAATCTGGACCACCAGAATCTGGGGGAGAGGCCTGGAAAAGATTTTTCTCTAGCAAATTCTGAGGGCACATGGCCCTGCCGAAACCTTGATGTTGGACTTCTGGCCTCCTGGACCATGAGACAGCACATTTCCATTGTTCTAAACCACACAGTTGTAGGACTCTGTTATGGCAGGAAACTAATACGGTACTCCAGGGTCATGGGCATCTGGTCCCCCCAAAACCCCTCTGGGAAATTCTTTCTAACCACTCTGCATCCAGTCCAGCAGGAAGTTAAAAATAAACCACAATAAGCCCCCGGCGGATTTGGGTAAAAGCTGCTGCCAGAGCACTGATTAACTCAGGAGCCACCGTGCACACAGGGCTCGGTAGGGTGACGTTGCTAAGAGAGACAGACTCAAAGAGGAGACCTTTGGACCATGACAAAACCTTAGAAGTGCAGCCAGAGCCTCCACACAGAGACCTTCATTCCACTGAGCTCATCTAAGTACCCACCATTTATGAAAAATTACACTGGGCACTACGGTGCGGTTCAACCCTAAATAATCCCCAGGTGGGGAAGCTGATGTGCTCACTGGTGCCTAAGAGGCCATGGAGGTATGAGAGGCGACCCAGGGGGCAGACAAAAGAGGAGGGAGGAACTGCTTCCAGCCGGGTGGAGCAGGGCAGGCTCCAGGGCCAGGATGCCAGGCCTGGGGAGGCCCCAGCAGGGAGCAAAGGCAGCCAGCAGACCCCACAGAGGACACTCGCTGATGGGACCGAGAACAGCCTTTGTCCAGGTGGACACCAATAGTGCTGGGACAGAAACACAGAACACAGCACAGGGACCGATCAGATACCCCTGAATGCAGACAGGATTTGAGATTTGTTCTGTAGGTAGGTAAGAAAACCCATAGGGATTTTTTCAGCTGTGATGTAGCCCAATAGAGTTTCTTTCTACACCATTAGGATGGATTATGCCAAGGGTGAATGAGGCCTGAACCAGACTGTAGCAAAACGACTGATAAGTAGGCCATAAAACCCCAAAGCAGCCCAGAGGCTGAACTCACAGGGACCCAAACCCAGCAGGGGCTGGGAAGGCGGAGGAGGAACCCCCGAAGGCACCTGGACGCTGAGCAGGAGCAGTGGGAACCAGCAAAGAGGGAATGCAGGTGGGGCAGGCAGTGGGGAGGACCTTATCTGGAGAAAGGGTGGTTATAGATATAATTAGTTAAGATGAGGTCACACCAGGTGGGTGGGTCCCTAATCCAATACACCTGGTGTCCTTACACGAGGGGGAGGCAAAGACACACACAGGGAAAAGGCCATGTGAGTGAACAGAGGGACTCCAATGAGGATGCATCTACCAGCCAAAGAAAGCCAGTGATTGCAGGCGAGGCCACCAGAAGACAGGATGAGGCAGAGAAGATTCTCCCCCATGAGACTAAGAGAGAGTATGTCTGTGCCAACACCTTGATTTTGAACTTCTGGCCTCCAGAACTATGAAACAACAACACATTTCTGTTGTTTAAGCCCCCGGGTTCATAGCTCTTTGATATGTCAGCCCCCAAGAAACTAATACACAATGTTCAAACAGAAATCTAAGTAAGGTCAGTGTGGCAGGAAATTGTTGCCAGCCCCAACTTGGATAGTCATTTCCTCCATGGCAGCAAGTGCAGAATGAGGTTTCCCCTGTGCCGCTCACAAGCACACTGCGAGCAGGGGAAGAGGGTGGTAACTTAAGAGTGACTTAAAGCTGTCTGCACGATAACATACGTTATAAATGTTTGTAACATTAAACCATAAAGAGAACAAGCTCACAGATGGTGTTCTTTGAGAGGCTCCAAGCAAATTATTGAGGAATATTGATCGGATGTTTTGTGTATATTAAAGCCTCACTTTCCTCTCAGACTCTTATCAACAGCAACTGCCTTCTCTCAAACTTCCCAAACTTGCTCCATGCAGAGCTGGTGTGACATTAATCATCCTCTCTCTTCACATGTCTGGAAACCTCTGTCCTCCTCCCACCCCTGATAAGGGTCACTGCAGGGCCTCTCCACAGGGGTGACCAAGAGGCAGAGAAAGGCCTTCAGGGTCTGGAAGAAAAGTGAACTGTAAAAAGCACATTCAATATACCTATTTTTGCCCTAATTAAAAAAAAAAAAACCCACAAAGTATAATGCTTGTCGTAATAACCACAAAACATAAATAAAATGGTTTGGGCATGTGGGTAAAAACCAAGGCTGAGAGACACTGCTGTTGTGTGGCTCAGATCCCTGCTGTCCCCTGGAAGCCAGACCAGCTAGGGGATCACCGCTCAAGTCCGTTTCCATAGCACAGGGTCTTCCGCGACTGACGTCAGCACCATGTGTCTCTGCAGCGTCTCTGCTCCACGTGGTCTCCTCCTCCTTTCTCCCTCTCTGTTAATTGCTGATGCAGGAGCCCAAATGTCCTGAACTGGGATCGGCATCATGGTCAGTGGAGCAGATGAGTATCACAGAGAGCTGGGACTTGGCGAAAGAGAAGCAATGAAGCTACTGGAACGCAGGCAGCACTCTTTGCCTGAAGCCCAAGGAACACCCATTCCCAGTCAATATATCTCCTGTCCCTGGCCTCTTCTTCCCGTACCTTCTTCACTGGCCTCTTGACCTTGCCTGTCTCTTTGCTTCCAGGGTCCAAAGACCTCTTTAGGGCATCGAGATAGAGTAAAAGTAAGAAAAATCATAACATGATGTTATGGGTTGAATTTTGTCCCCCTTAAAAGATGTTGGAGTACCAGCCCTCTCTACCTGTGAATGTGACCTTATTTGGAAATAGGGTATCTATTTGCAAATGATGAAGTTGAGATGATGTCATCATAGTAGGCCCTAATCCAATATGATTGTGTCCTTATAGAAAAAAAAAAAAATCTAGACAGGAGACAGACGTGCACACAGGAAAGATGATGTGAAGACAGAGAGAGACTGCCTGGGGCTCTCAGAAGCTGGAAAGATCCTTCCCTTGCAGCTGTCAGAGGGAACCAGCTAATCTTTTTTTTTTTTTTTTTTTTTTGGTAGTCATATACGGAACCAGCTAATCTTGATCTAAGACTTCTGGCCTTCAGACTGCGAAACAGCAAATTTCTGCTGTTTAAACTACACAGTTTGTGGTATTTTGTACAGCAGCCCCAGGAAACAAATATACATGACAACATACTATTAACAATAACAACATTTTTAGCTGAACCTTTCAAGTACTCTTAAAGAATGAACACTTTAAGAACTATGTAGAATAGCCTTCTGAATTCACATGAATCATATGTAAATTATTCATACATCACATGTAAATGTATTATAGACAATTAAATATAAATTCCTTGTGGACCATCCTAATAACTCCATAGATCTATATGTGGCCCTTAAGAAATTCCAACAGAAACTTAAAACACCTTGGTTTTTTATTAAGAGACAGTCTTAAGTTCCAGCTTCTACAGTCTTGAACTTCTGGGCTCAAGCGATCCTCCCCCTCAGCCTCCTGAGTAGCTAGGGCTACAGCCATGCACCACTATGCCCAGCTAATTTGTTTCTTTCTTTTTTGTGTGGAAGCAGGGTCTCATTGTGTTGCCCAAGCTGGTCTCAAACTCCCAACCTTAAGGCATCCTCCCACCCTGGCCTTCCAGAACCCTGGGATTACAGGTATGAGCCACTGTCGCTGGCCTATTCTTTTGATGGTTATGCCCAGGGAAATCAGGAAACCACTACTGGGAATACATTTTTTCTAAGAGGGATTTTTTTATTCTTCCCGTCCCTCCAACGGAATCAGACAGCACACACCATACAACAAAAGCAAATCAGGAACCCAATTAGCGTTATCAATTTCCGTACTAGAAAGGAGGTTGTTTCCAGGTATTGTAATATCTGGACATAATGTGATTCACTATGGAAAAGAATTTAGTGAGGCAAGGAGTGTGAGAGAGAGAAATTCCAAGCTCCTTCCCAGAAGAAAATGTTACTGAAGGAAGAAGAGGATCCCATTAGAAAGTCTTCTACAGGGTGGTGCCTGGGGCTCAAGGAGAAGGGCACCGGCTCCATATA